>NC_140166.1:44362451-44777451 GCF_963971535.1 Notolepis coatsorum | reverse complement strand
AAAATGCTCGCTATCTGCAAACAGCTCCACTGTCTGTGTGTATACTTGAGTAGCCTCCAGCTCCAGCAAGGATTCTCCGGCGATGCAGCTAGACCCTATACTAATACTCTACATTCAGCATGCAAGGATTCTCCGGCGCTGCAGCTGGACCCTATTGGTGTATAATGTTACGGTTCTTTGGTCAAATCACATTCATCAAGCCCTCAGCTTATAAGACATTGATATCAGGAGCTATCTGTAGCTACTGCTAGCCCGCTAGATAACGTTAAGACAATTTAGTTTACTGGGACATATAGAGCTAACGTGAGATAGCTAACGTGAGCTAGCTAACGTGAGCTAGCTAACGTGAGCTAGCTAACGAGGGAATGGAGGTATTATGCACTCGAGTCGACTATTGCTGGAGCATTTGTTGATATCAGTAGCTAGCCAGCTAGATACCGTTAGACAATGCCTTGTCATGTATTAAACTAAAAGTGAATAGTTGACTGGGTCATTGTTTAAACAGTAACTGTAGCTCATGGAGGTCCGATCTAGACTAGAGCAGACTGCCTCTGTGTTGATACGAGCAGAAGCCAATAGTATCCCGCTGCAGGGCTGGGCGGATATGACTCGTTGCCACGTTTTTTTTCAAAATAAGAGTATCATACGAACCGAATGTTGCTAACTGCCGGACAGTGATGCCGGTAACGCGTTACTAAGTAACGCGTTATTGTAATCTGATTACTTTTCCCCGAAAATAGTAATCTAACGCGTTAATCTTTAAAAGCCAGTAATCTGATTGCAGTTACTTGTCCAAGTGGCTGTGCATTACTATTTCGTTACTATCTCATCATAAATTCATAATGCAGGCGGAATGCAGTATTTTATTTCGTTTTCGACAGTCAAAAATACATTTTGAGCTGTTTTTCTTATTATTATTATGGAGTGACGTGGTGTGGCAGTGAAAGGGTTACACAAGAATGTGTCCCCGCGGCGTGACTGGACTCTCTGTCTGTGAGTGACTCTGCTTTGGCCCAATCACATTCCCCATCCACAGTCTGCGAATCAGAGGCAGAGTAGGGCGGGTCTTCACAGCACGTCATGTGACATATGCGCCAATCGTGTGACAGCAGGGCTCCGTTGTTATGTTCGTCTGAGAATTCATTTACAAAACGCTTGTCTAAACGAAGTGAAACCGCAAGAAGACTTTTGCGGTTTCTGTTCAGACTTCCACCCCAAAACGCTCGTTTAAACGTAGCCTCAGTCAAAATACTGTCTACCGCTAAAAACAGCACATCCAATTGCATTGAAAGCATCTGGAATCACAACACTAGCCGACGCTTCGACTATGAATTGAAAATGGGGGACCCTGATGTAAACAAGACAAACGTCTTTCTCTGGTCTGCATCCCCTTAACAATTGTGTGTATTGAGCCGTACTGTATATTGTACCCATTCTGCAATCTGTTAAATAAAGTTTTCATTCATTCATTCATTCAGGTACAGGAGGACTTTCCCTATTGATTAATGTATATTTGATGGTGGCAGAGCAAAAGCTCTTATTTGCCAGATTTACAGTTAATTTACATGTTAAAGAGAGACTGATTGTATGTTTATAGAGAGACATTTATGAAAACAATTTAATAGTTACAGTTGATATAATTGAATAGTTCAGCCTGCATTTGTTAGATGTGAATAGATACACTGGTTTTGTACAACCACTGGCTGGCTGCTCTAATGCTGTGAGCATCATAGACTGTTGCTTTACCATACTTGATGGTACAGAAGCTGAAGCACTAGTTTAACAATTTACGTTATGTGCAGAGAAACAAGTTAAAAACAATTTATGCACTTTCAATAAAGCGTTTAAAAAAACTGTTGGGGGAACGACGACGACTTCGTAACCTAGTTACTTTCAAAGTAACTAAGTTACTCTGATAATCAAGTAATCAGTAAAGTAACTTGGATTACTTTTTAAAGGAGTAATCAGTAATCAGTAATCGGATTACTTTTACAAGTAATCTGTGGCATCACTGCTGCCGGAGCCATCGATATTATGACTCTAGCTGCGCTTGGGGCGGAAATGAGACCTGCACAGATTTTCAAAATTAGAGTATCGTTATGAACTACACGTCTACACGCCACACGGCGGGCAGACCTCTCAGTGGCAAGTGCCAAAGGTAAAAACTGAGCGCCCCTGGCGGGTGGCGGGCTTAAATTTCGCCCCCTGTGAGTAAGTTATTCAGTAAGTTATTTCAGCTACAAGAAATCCTTCGTCCCAAGTGCGGTTAAAGGAAAACTCCAACATTTTGGGAAATTAGCTTATTTAACATCTTCCCTGGAGTTAGACAAGAAGATACATACCTTTTTTGTCTCTGTGCGTGCATTTTAGCTTTGGGAATAGACGCTCCGTTAGCATAGCTTAGCTTCATCACTGGAAGTGAGGCAGGGCTGTAGCCTTACAGTGTATTGCAAGGTCTGACATTGACCAAACTTGATATGCATGACCTTGGTGGGCTCTAGGTCAACTCCTGAAAAGGGGGTCAATGTCAGACCTTGCAATCAAAAGTTAGGGGGCACACTGAAATTATGGCAAGGGTTATTAGCCCCCTAACTTTTGATTGCAAAGTCTGACATTGACCCCCTTTTCAGGAGTTGACCTAGAGCCCACCAAGATCATGCATATCAAGTTTGGTCAATGTCAGACCTTGCAATACACTGTAAGGCACTGTAAGGCTACAGCCCTGCCTCACTTCCAGTGATGAAGCTAAGCTATGCTAACGGAGCGTCTATTCCCAAAGCTAAAATGCACGCACAGAGACAAAAAAGGTATGTATCTTCTTGTCTAACTCCAGGGAAGATGTTAAATAAGCTAATTTCCCAAAATGTTGGAGTTCCCCTTTAAGGTATGAAATGAAACTAGGATCCAGACCAAATGTTACAGGCTGGTCCTCCCGACACTGCAGGCTCTTTGTGTATTGTAGACTTCACTGTAAAATTGTATTTATCTTTTGTATACTGTATATAACATTTTACATTTGATGTACGTATTGTCACGTGTATGTTTTTTTATGGTATATATTTTATGGTGAAACTGAAAGCAAAGTTTCACGTTGTGAAAATAGACCCATTTTTGTCTTTTTTTAGGGGAGGGGGGCAGGGGATCTTTAGGGGGAGATAACAGGTCAACAGGTTGGTGGTATACATCATGGGAACCGGAAGATTAAATTGAGATGCCGCTCAGCATTTTCTAGTCAATAATCCGTAATAAACATTGTGTTTTAGTTAGGCGCACATTAAAATTAGGAAAGTTTAACATGTAGTGTGGTAGTGAAAGGGTTAACCATCTGTAGTGTGGTTGTGAAAGGGTTAACCTTCTGTAGTGTGGTAGTGAAAGGTTAACCGTCTGTAGTGTGGTAGTGAAAGGTTAACCATCTGTAGTGTGGTTGTGAAAGGGTTAACCTTCTGTAGTGTGGTAGTGAAAGGGTTAACCTTCTGTAGTGTGGTTGTGAAAGGGTTAACTGTTACAAAGGGTCAGATTAAACCGAATATATATATTTATTACTTGAGATATATTGTATAATATTTGTATATCGTCTGATATCCCTTGTATATTCTTTGTACATATACACGGTATATCCCTTTACCTAGGTACAGGCCAGACCATAATATTCGTTCTCCTATTGGACAGCGACCCCCTAGGCGCCACGGCCATACCCCCAATGTCTAGTTCAAAGTCACCGCTAAGACATGTCTCAACATGCCCAGGTTTGCGCAGTAATACGAGACATAACTGAGGTTGGCACTAGATTATTCATCTTACGTATAAATACGTTGCAGGTGGATACAGAAGTTAGTTACCCCAACAAGTTGAAGCCTTCACCACGATACAACGTGCCGTGAAGTGGGCCCGTTTTGCCCCTAAATAGAGCCTTGAGACCGCGTGCGAATTGATAGCTAAAGTGTCAGAGTTTAACGCTGTATCGTCGAGTTCGACTTATTCTATTATAAAGTAATAGTCTATTATGTATAGTGTATCGTGCGGCTACCGTTCTACAGTGACCAGCATTACCACCGTTTCATCGTACCGAGCTAGTGTGCTTATCCAGGCCGGGCGGCCTAACCTTGTGCCGCCATCCGAGGAGCCCTAGACGAGAACTGTGTGGATATGTACACTGGATAACCTACACCGACGAATGCAGAGCCCTTTTCGGCTGGATTATATTGCTTTGGTCCTGTGGCTGCTGGAGCAGAGAACCGTCTACCCCCACTACCGTGTGGGATCTACCCTGTGAGGAGCCCCGTCGAGCCCGCCTCTAGGACTCAGAGGCTGGCTAGCTTTCATCCATGCTGCAGTGCATACCGGAGTATAGCTGTTGCTTCGTCTAAGGACCAAGGGATTATTGCACCGTCTCCTGTACCTGGAGTCTCTTTATTCCTCGTTGATCCAGACTTTTGCTCCCGACAATTCCTCTCCCCTGCTGGCTTACAACCGGAGGGAACCCCCTTAGTATCTCCAGCTGACCTACGAGTGTACCTTATATAATTCTTATGCTACAGGTGGTATTAATTATCACCATCGTAATATGCTCATGGACTTACGCTCTTGACCTATTCATGCACATTCTTCGCCTTACAAGCGCGACTCTAATTCTCAATACTGTAATATAATATTGCTGCTCTTCTAATAAATATTCCAAACAGGACTTTCTTTGTTAAGCCGTGTTATTGTGTGGGTGTTCATCACATATACCTGTGTACTGTATGGCCAGTAATTAAAGTACATAACTCAGTAGTGGTTTAATGATACCATACTTTCAATACAGTCAGGGAATTGTACCCCGCAGTTACATTAACCCTTTGTCATGTGGCAGTGAAAAGGGTTAACCTTCTGTATTGTGGTTGTGAAAGGGTTAACCGTCTGTAGTGTGGTAGTGAAAGGGTTAACATTCTGTAGTGTGGTTGTGAAAGGGTTAACCATCTGTAGTGTGGTAGTGACAGGGTTAACCTTATGTAGTGTGGTTGTGAAAGGGTTAACCCTTTGTCGTGTGGTAGTGAAAGGGTTAACCGTATGTAGTGTGGTTGTGAAAGGGTTAACCATCTGTAGTGTGGTAGTGAAAGGGTTAACCTTCTGTAGTGTGGTTGTGAAAGGGTTAACCCATTGTTGTGTGGTAGTGAAAGGGTTAACCTTCTGTAGTGTGGTTATGAAAGGGTTAACCATATGTAGTGTGGTAGTGAAAGGGTTAACCTTCTGTAGTGTGGTTGTGAAAGGGTTAACCCTTTGTCGTGTGGTAGTGGAAGGGTTAACCTTCTGTAGTGTGGTTGTGAAAGGGTTAACCATCTGTAGTGTGGTAGTGAAAGGGTTAAGCCACTAAGACTTTGAGGAACGCCATAGAAGACTTTTGACATTTGAAGAGTTCTGTAAGAATTGCATTTTTTGGGGCAATTGGAGGCACTTCTGTTCTGGAAATCGCTCAGAAACCCCTCCTTATTGTCATTATACCTAGGGAAGCCGTTCATCCTCTGAATGCCCTCGGACTCTAGTTTGTGGTTGTACAATCTCAAGAGAGGCTGTGATTATCCTAGGTCAAAATATGTAATTTTATACAGTGAAGCCAAGTTTAACAAAAAGGGAAAATAACGGTCTCACTACAATGAATTGGCTATTATGAGGACTAACATCATCACACATGAATACATTGGATCCATAAGAGTCTCAGCTTTCCAGTCATATCCAAATGATGCACTTCCAAGGGACCATGCCGTGGTCGGTACAGTGGCTCAAGGTTTTGGAAAAGGTAGTTGCCTCCCAGCTCCAGGACCACCTTAAAAATAACACCCTGTTCGAGAAGTTCCAGTCAGGCTTTCGCTCATCCCACAGCACAGAAACAGCTCTGCTCAGGGTGACGAATGACCGCCGACGCAGGATCACCATCACTTCTCATCCTCCTCGATCTGACAGCGGCGTTTGATACTGTGGACTACACCATCCTCCTGGAGCGCCTCCACAACACTGTTGGACTGTCGGACCATGCACTGCAGTGGTTCCAGTCCTACCTCTTAGGCAGGACTGAATATGTCTCACTGGGAGGACACAAGTCCAGGCTGCTCCATGTCACCTGTGGTGTTCCGCAGGGGTCGGTTCTTGGTCCCATCCTATTCATCACCTACATGATCCCCCTCGGTCGTGTCATCGGCAGACACACAACTCTACATAAAAACGGCCCCAAACCCCTCTGAAGCTCTGTCATGCCTCACCACCTGTCTTGAGGAGATAAAGGCATGGATGAACAGCAACTTCCTCCAACTAAACAGCAAAAAACCGAGGCACTTCTAATTGGCACCCCTCACCAGGTTCAGTCTTCATCCATATCACATCTCACCTTTGACGGCCAAGTAATCTCCCTCTCCCCCTCAGTCACAAATCTGGGGGTTCGATTTGACCCCCACCTGACCTTCAACATCCACATAAAACACCTCTGCAAGAGCTCATTTTATCACCAGAAAAAATATATCAAAACTCCGCCCCACTCTAACCCTGTCAGACGCAGAGAAGCTTGTCCATGCCTTTATCTCCTCAAGACTGGACTACTGTAACGGACTCTTCATCAGGATTCCTGGCAAGAGCATCCAAAAGCTGCAATATATCCAGAACAGCGCTGCCAGGATCCTGATGAGAGTCCGTAAACGCGATCACATAACCCCCATCCTCCACTCACTACACTGGCTCCCCGTCTCATCCCGGATCAATTACAAAATCCTGATGCTCACCCATAACGAAGGGTTATGAATATAACCCAGTTATATGAGTACTGGCTAAGCGTCCCGCTCTTAAGCCATATCGAGATATACCTCATCTCTTGTACCTATTGTACTCCATGAACGAAAACTAAACACCCAAAACACTTGACCAGGCCCCGCCCCAGTGGCCTACTATAAGACACCGGGCGTGGTCACCACTCGCCCTTCCTCGGGAAGAGTTTTCCATCAGAAACCCCCCCCCCCCCCCAAGGGACCTCAGGGCACGCTAAGAGTGGGACGCTTAGCCAGTACTCATATAACTGGGTTATATTCATAACCCTTCGTTATATATTCGTACTGGCATCGCGTCCCGCTCTTAAGCCATATCGAGATATGGGGAGAGCGGACGCGAGGCCCGACAAATGTACCCCCTGAGGACCCGTAAGCCCACATCAGGGGGGAGGGGAGTCCCGTCACCCCTCCTTCCTAGTGAAGAGGGTGCGGCAGTCAACTTCACCCAAGTGCGAAAAGAGGGAACTAGAACCTCCAAACGGACAGCACAGGCGGGACCACGTGTGACACAGCACCTTGCGGTCCACACCCACACATCCCTGCTAACCCACTGAAAGGCGGGAAGCAGGAGAGGTTCCAGACCTCAGAACCGCCTGGGAAACAGAATCACCAGTCATGTCCATGAGGTAAAACCTTACAAAGGGACCCGGAGAGGACCATGAGGCCGCAGCACAGATGTCCTCCACCGAGGCCCCTCCTAACAGGGCGGCAGAGGCCGCCACCCCACGCGTGGAGTGCGCCCTGACACCCCCAGGGGGGGCCAGCCCAGCCAACGTATAGCAAAGGGCAATGCCCTCGCACAACCAATGGGACAGGCGCTGTTTCGACAGTGCCTTACCAGTGCGAGAGCCACCGTAACAGACAAAAAGCTGATCAGTAGCCCTGAGGTCCCGAGTCCGGCTGAGGTAAAACCCCAAAGCCCGGACCGGACATGACAGGTGAAGGCTTGCCTCTAACTCACTAGCGTGAGGAGGCGGATGAAACGCCTGAACCACAACATCCCTGGAGCGCTTAAAAGAGCTCCGGATATTTTTTGGCACGAAGACTGAATTAGGCCTCAGAGTGGCACTGCTATCGACACGAATAGACAGGCACTCAGGCCGCACCGAGAGAGCACAGAGCTCACCCACGCGCTTAGCGGAGGTGATGGCCAGCAGGAACGCAGTCTTGAACGACAGCTGTTCCAAAGGCGCTCGCTCAAGAGGCTCAAACGGGGCCTCGGACAACCGACCGAGGACCAAGTGAAGATCCCAACTCGGAGCCAGAGAACGTTTCACTGGCTTAAGGCGCCGAGTGCCAAGCAGGAAACGCTTCACAAGAGGGTGGCTGAACAACGTAACGCCCTCAAACCCCTCATGACAAGAGGATATAGCCGCAGCATATACCCTCACCGTCGAAGACTGGATTAGGCCGCAGAGTGGCACCGCTATCGACACGAATAGACAGGCACTCAGGCCGCACCGAGAGAGCACAGAGCTCACCCACGCGCTTAGCGGAGGTGATGGCCAGCAGGAACGCAGTTCCGAACGACAGCTGTTCCAAAGGCGCTTGCTCAAGAGGCTCAAACGGGGCCTCGGACAACTGACCGAGGCAACTGACAGTCTATCAAGGATACACTGAAGGAAGGTAAGGACAGCGTCCAGGGGGCAGGACACCGGGTCCCGGCCCCCCACCTTACACCACTCTTTGAAAAATACGCCACCTACCCGCGTAAACCACGATAGTGGAGGGAGCATGCGCGTTCCGGATGGTATCAACCACAGAAGGATCCATCCTCTCCAGACTCAGCCTCTCACCAGCCAAACCATCAGCGGCTGGCCCAGCACAGGGAACTAGCACAGAGACCCGTGCGCCTGAGAGAGGGCCCGCGATGACCAAGGAACAGGCCACGACGGGGCTACCAGGAGCTGGAACAGGACCGGGAACCACACAGCTGTGCCCCGGTCCGGCGCAATCAGGATCAAAGTCCTGCGCTCCTCAACGTACCCGCCCCAACAACTGACCTAACAGATGTATGGGGGAAAGAATCCCAGGCGGCCGCGGCATCGGTCCCAGACCTGCCCGACTATGTCCGGACGTAATCCCCACTCGTCAGGGTGAGGACCGCCCGCGGCATCACACCTGTACCCACATTCACCCTGCCGGGGATGTGGAGAGCCCTCAGGCTACGCAGATGGAGAACGCCCATAGCCAGCCGCCCGCCGCCCGGTGCAGACGGGGGGAGCGTACTCCTCCCTGTCTGTCGACATACGACGCTGACGTCGTATTGTCCGTCCTGATCAAAACACAGTTTGAGGACCAGAAGGACCGCCTTCAATACCAACACATTGAATGTAGCGCAGACCGGGCAGCATGGCTTGCCAGCTGCCCCCTACTGCGTTGGCCCGACGCATCTCCAGCGAGGGAGGCGTCGGTGAAAACGTGACGTGTGCCAGCCTACTGCCCATGGGGACCCCCCCTGGTGAGGACCCCAGTACTGACACGGGAGCCTTAGCCGCTTCCACTTGCCTCTCACCGGGTCTATTTCCATACTGGAAAAAACCCACCTACGTAACCTCCTCCTGGGGTGAAGAGGAGGCCAAGAGGGACCACGGAATGAGCAGATGCCATCATACCGAGCAAGCGTATCACGGACAGCGCCGTAACCGTCCTAGGACGGAACCTCCCGAGCATGTCGATAACAGGCTCTGAGAGGGATGCCCATAGCACTCCACCCGTTGACTGGGAAGAGGAATACTCTACTTCCAGTCTACAGCAAACCCCAGGCTGGTAGGAATACCACCACCTGCCTGGTATGAGACCTGACGATCCACCTTGACCGCCAAGGACCAGAACGTCGTCGGGGCAGAATACACTTCGTAACACCTGACAACGCAGAGGCCCCAGTGCGGCCTCCACGCACTTGGTGAAGATGCGGGGAGCCAGAGAAAAACCGAACGGCAGCCTCTGGTACTCATACGCTAAACCCTGCAAAGGAAGCATAGGTAAGCCCTAGGATGGAAGATCGGGGATGCGAATACGCATCCTACAGGTCTATGGAGGAGAACCAGGCCCCCGCCTGACAGTGTTCAACAGGTAGGAGACGATCCAAAAAATGCTGAACCTTCCTGTTACAAAGGATCAGATTAAACCGAATATATATATTTATTGATTGATATATATTGCATAGTATTTGTATATCGTTTGATATCCCTTGTATATTCCTTGTACATATACACGGAATGTCCCTTTAGCCTAGTACAGACCATAATATTTCATTCTCCTATTGGACAGCGGTCCACAGGCGCCAGAGCCGTGCCTCCAGAGTCAGGTTCAAGGCCACCGTCAAGACATGTCTGTACATGCCCGGCCTTGCCCAGGGATACGAGACAGAAATGAGGTTGGCACTAGATTGTTCGCCGTGCATATAAATATGGCGCAGGTGAATACAGAAGTAGAGTTACCCAATAAGTTGAAGCCTCACCCACGATACTCCGTGCGGTGAAGTATGGCCTGTTTGGCCCCAAATAGAGCATTGAGACCGCGTGCGAATTAATAACTGAATTGTCAGAGTTTGGCGCTATACCGTCGAGTGCGACATATTTCTATTAAGTCAGTAATAGTCTATTTGTGTATAGTGTATCGTGCGGCTAAAGTTCTACAGTGACCAGCATCACCAACGCTTCCTCGTACCAGCTAGAGTGCTTATCCAGGCTGGGCTGCTTTCATGGCGCTTTCACCCGAGGAGACCTAGACGAGAACCGTGTGGACATGTACACTGGATTAATCTACCCGACGACTACATAGCCCTTTGCGGCTGGATTATATTTGTTTTGGTCCTGTGATTTATGGAGCGGAGAATCGCCGACGCCTACACGTGTGGGATTTACCCTGTGAGGAGCCAGGTCGAGTCTGCGCCTCAGAGAGCCTGAGGCCGGCTAGCTTTCTTCACTGTGGAGCTACAGTCTACGGAGAACAGCTGTATTCGTCTGTGGATCAAGAGACTATTGCACCGTCTCCTGTACTTGGAGTCTCCTTAGTCATCGTTGACCAGACTCTCTACTACCGACAGATCCTCTACCCCTGCTGGCTTACAACCGGGGGGACCCTTCCAGTATCTCCCGCTATATATTACTAGTGTACCATAGATATAATTCCCTAAGATTCAGGTTGTATAATTACCTCCTGCGTAACCAGAGAATGGACATTCATTATTGATTTGCCTACGCACATTCCTTTGCCTTATAAGCGCATCCAAAGTAAAATAGAGAAGTATATTATGTACCTTTTGCTGCAATAAATACTTGATTACACCTTTGTGTGGAACCGATTCATTGTGGGAAGTGTTCATCATATTTATATATCATGTACTGTATGGCCAGTAATTAAAGTACATAAAGCGGTAGTGGTTTAATGATACCATACTTATCAATACAGTCAGGGAATTGTACCCCTCAGTTACAATTGGTCCTTCGAGCCGGAGGGTAACTAGTGTAATATTAATATAGTGGTATTAATATTGACATGGCCTATGATGAACACTCCACAAAACGGTTCTCCTAAAGTAGATCGCCCGCAGCGTAGACGGCAGACACCTCAGTACTTAGAGGATTACGTTGCCAATATACTACCTAGCTTTCTACAGACGGTAAACGCGGAAAAAGTAGATAGTAAAATTATGTCCGACCCTATCGACCAGGCTACCCCGCCAATAGAGGCCCTAGTGGGTTCTAACGTAACTGACCAAGCTCACGGTAGGGACCAGGAGGGACCCGACATGACTTTACCCCCCGCCAAGACCAAAGAAGTAGTCCCCGGAGAGCTCCAGGATAAAGACAGCTCTCCAGGGATGGAACTCTACCCGCTACAAGAAGAGGAGAGCACCCCGGAGATGGATCTCCAGGACTCGCCACAGGAGAACAGATCTCCAACGAGTACTGCCAGGAGCGGATCACCTCAACCAGCGTCTTCCCCCAGCGAGGCGGACAAGATGCTGGCACAGGCATTCCTCGCCAGCCTAGCAGCCTCAACAGAGCGCGATCGACTCCAAGCACAGACGCTTAGTGAGCGCGAACATTCTTCCATGGAAAGAGAACGCCTTCAGGCGCAGCAACGGAGCGACGAAGATCGTATACGTCTAGAGATTAGACGCCTTCAGACGGAAGAGAATATGGTAAGGGACCGGGCCGAAGCCCAGCGCGCCGCCGCCGAAGCCCAGCGCGCCGCTGCCGGTGCCCAAAGAGAAGCAGAGCGCAACCTCGCTCTCACCAAGCGCGAAGCCGAGCGCGACCGATTACAAGCGCAGATAATG
This sequence comes from Notolepis coatsorum, assembly GCF_963971535.1. Classification (NCBI taxonomy): domain Eukaryota; kingdom Metazoa; phylum Chordata; class Actinopteri; order Aulopiformes; family Paralepididae; genus Notolepis; species Notolepis coatsorum. Next base: position 44,765,370 of record NC_140166.1, on the reverse strand, counting down.
GAGCAGCTGATCACCAGGGCAACACCCCCTCCCTCCGCACGGGGTTCCAGGGCCTCGTCAAGACAAGGGTCAAGGGCACCCTCCCCTACCCGATCAAGCGACCCTGAGCCCGACCACCAGAGAGAGCCTATACCCCCCTCCGAACCCCTTCCCCGACCGGTCCAAGTGAGACCCAGCTACAAGGAAGAAACGGTCTACACCGCGGAGAGGCTAAATAGACGACTACAGGATCTAGAGGACCTGCCAGAGGAAGAAGAAGAGGGAGAGGAGGAGAGTCAAGCCCGACAGCAGCACAGTACTCCACAGGACCAGGAGGTCCAGTACAGCCCAGGCTCTACCCCCGTGGCTCTGCGCTACAGACCCCCGACTCAATTCACGGGTGAGCTTGACGCACGACCAGCCCAGAGGAACAGCACCTGGATACGCGGGCCATGGTACCCAGCAGGTACCAGCCCACCAAGAGGCGTAAGAGGAGACTCGCCTAGGAGGCCTCTCTTCCAACGCTCACCGATGTGCCAGCCATCCATGGCATCATACATTGGCACACCGACGTTCCCGGACTTCACCCACGAGAACAGAGCACAGTACACGGAGCTACGAATGTGCTTAGAGACAATGATGTCCGATGTAGCTGATGAACCGTACAAGTATGCTATCCTACTGAAGCACCTCAAGGTGCCCCGAGCGCACAATATAGCGCTGGCCTATGCCACCTCTACTACCCCATACACAGCGGCTCTAGCAGCACTCGACCAAAGATATGGACGCATATGGGACTACGTAATACAAGAGATAAGGCATATTGACCGCCTACCCCCAGCCACAGACAATCGCTCACTAGATGACCTGTCTATCAAGGTACAATCCCTGGTAGGGATGCTGGGGGGCGCAAAGAGAAAAGGGTATGCACGAACTGTACGCAAACTCTAATGTCGAGAGGATTTTAGAGAAGCTTCCGCCCGCCCGACAAGAGCGCTTCAGGCGGCAAAGAGACCACCAAGATCCTAACGGTCCCGAGCCATCCCTCCTAGACCTAGCCGACTTCCTGGCGAGAGAAGTCAACAGCCTACGGTTGGATACGTTCATGCGGAGCACCCCAAGCTCCAGAGAGGGACCTAGGAGAGCAAACGATGGCCGAAGATTGGTGACCGTCATGCACCAATCAGAATCAGTACCGAGCAGCAAGAACCACAGTACCCCCTCGATGAAAGAGAAGTGGAAGATGGTGTGCCCGTACTGCGAAAAGGAACACTGGTTGTCACAATGTGACACGTTCAAGAAGATGACCGCCGACGAGGTGAGTCAATGGATAAAGTCCAACCGACGCTGTTACCGATGTGCGGGCAGTCACATGGCAGCCGATTGCCGCTTAAAGAAGAGGTGTAGTCGGTGTGACGGAGCCCACCTAGATGTCCTACACGACAGTAACAGAAGAAAGCCTGCACCCTCAAGCAGCACAAAGGCAAGTGTTATGTACATTGACCCCGCCAGCAGCGGGGGCGCCCGGGTGCTCTTAAAGGTGGTCCGCGTAACACTGAGTTACCAAGACAAGGTCATGGACACTTACGCCGTCCTTGACGACGGGTCAGAGAAGACCCTTCTCCTCGCGTCCGCTGCGGCCCAGCTGGGGCTGCGGGGGAGCGAAAACCAGATCACGATTCGGACAATAAGAAGAGATCTAAAGACGATAAAGGGCGAGAATGTCTCCTTCACTATCGCAGCAAGCGGGCAGCCAGAGAGACGGTATAGGATTACTAACGCTTTCACCAGCCAAGAAATAGGCCTGTCGCAGTACACCTACCCCATCGCCAAGCTGATGGATAAATATGTGCACCTGCGTCAACTACCTATACCGCTCATAGACGGTGCCACCCCGACCCTGCTGATAGGCTCCGACCATGCAGACCTCATCGTCCCGATTGACCGGGTCCACACAGGGCCCAGAGGCTGCCCTGCAGCAGTCGAGACCCGCCTAGGATGGACATTACAAGGCCCCCTCGCTAAGTCTCTTAACCGAACAGCAGCCACTAACTGCCTCCACTCCAGAGTGACAGAAGAAGACACCACCCTCCTACAGCATGTCGAGAGGCTATGGACACTAGAGACAATGCCCTTTAAGAACAAAAAGAAAGACATTCGTTCCAAGGAAGACATTTACGCTATAGCCCTCCTCGAGCAGGGGACAAAGAGAGTCAAAGTCAACGGAGTGATGAGATACGCAACTCCACTCCTGAGGCGAGAGGGTATGTCTACCTTCCACGCCCCAAAAGAAGCGACGGAGCGGTATCTATTGAACACAGAGCGGCGCCTAGCCAGAGACCCCGCTCAAGAGACGGTGTACCGCGCTGAGATTAACAAGCTAATCACAGCGGGACACATAAAGAAAATTGACATTAAAGAGGCCGATCAGACGACCGAATCATGGTACGTGCCGCACCACAAAGTCCACCACAACGGCAAGGATCGTATTGTGTTCAACTGCAGCTACCAGATCGGATCACAAAATCTGAATAAAGAGCTCTTGCCCGGCCCAATACTCGGCCCCTCTCTACTAGGCGTGTTACTACGTTTCCGCCAAGACAAGGTGGCCATCAGCGGCGACATCAAAGGGATGTTCCTGCAGGTGAGACTAGTGGAGGAGGACAAGCCCCTGCTGCGGTTCCTATGGAGAGAGAGGATCGGGGATGAGCAACCAGCCATCTATCAATGGGAAGTCCTCCCTTTCGGAACCACATGCAGCCCATGCTGTGCTACGTTTGCACTGCAAAAACACGTCGCAGAGGACCCAGCAGCTGATGAAGAGGTCCGACAAAGTGTAGGAAATAGTTTCTACGTGGACAACTGTCTGCAAAGCGTCTCGACGCCAGAAGAAGCCGAGGCCCTTCTACTCAAGCTCCGCGCCTCCCTGATCAAAGGCGGCTTTGATCTCAGGCAGTGGGCCAGCAGCGACCCGCAAGTATTGCGCAGCCTCTCCCCCGAGGACAAGGCAGCAAGCAGCGAGACCTGGATGGCGACCATCCCAGGAGAAGCCCAAGAAATGACATTAGGACTAGTCTGGCGCTTCAAAACAGACTCGCTCCATTATAAACACACACCCCTGACCAAGGAGCAGGGAAGGTCTACTGCACTACCGACCACCAGACGGAGTGTATACAGAACACTCGCCAGACAATATGACCCGTTGGGATGTATTCTACCTTACACCACCAGGGCAAATATGATTGTAAGAGCGTTATGGGACAAGGACCAGGGCTGGGACGACCCCATACCCGAACACCTTGCATCCACATGGAGAGAGTGGGAGACGGAACTCAGCTCACTCCCAGGTGTCAACATACGCCGCAGCTACTTCCCACCCACAGTGAGGCCGGAGACGTGCCAGATGGACCTGCACGTCTTCAGCGACGCCTCCAAAGTAGCCTACGGTTCGGTGGCCTACTTGCGTGCCCGAGAGGAGGGAGGAGAAATACATACTGCTTTCATCCTGGCTCGCTCAAGAATAGCCCCACGAAAGCAACAATCTATCCCGCGTCTAGAGCTCTGCGCAGCCCTAGCAGGAGCGCAACTCGCCGCGTTAATCCAACGTGAACTCACCATTCCGGTGCAAAGAACAATCTTGTGGTCAGACTCCACGACAGTACTCACATGGATCCGGTCTGATTCGTGCAGATACAAGGTCTTCGTGGGAGTCAGAGTCACAGAGATTCAAGATTTAACAGAAGTAGCAAGCTGGAGGTATGTGGACACAAAACACAACCCAGCTGACGTCATCACCCGGGGAATGTCCCTGGATGACCTCACCCGTCACAACCTATACAGTGACGGGCCAGAGTTCCTCAAGCTCCCGGAAGAAGAGTGGCCTACACCCACCCCACGGGAAGCGAGTAAAGAGGAGGCCGAAAACAAGAAATCTATGTTCTGTGGATTGAACACACTCGTCTCCACAGACCCCGACATAGACGATTGCCTCACCCTAGAGAGTGCGCAGCTAAAGACATTCCTGTGGCACCACCCAGAGGTTCAGCTCACTACTGACATTACAGCAGCTGACTACGAAGAAGCAGAACTTCTTCTACTACAACGAGCCCAGAGAGACTCGTTCCCCGATGAGATAGACTGTCTACAGGGAGCAAAGCCCGTCCCATCAGACAGCAGACTGCTCCACCTAGCCCCCGAGAGCGACGCCCATGGTCTCATCAGAGTGGGTGGTCGTCTGCGGAGAGCTCCAGACTTACCGGATGACGTCAAGTACCCGATAGTCTTAAACAGCCGACACAAGGTCACAGAGCTGATCATAAAGAAATACGACGAGGATGTGCATCACGCCGGGGCAGAGAGAGTCTTCGCGGAGATCAGACGTCGTTATTGGATACTGCAAGGGAGAGAAGCAGTGCGGCGCTTCCAGCGAACCTGTCTAGACTGTCGTAAGTGGCGAGCGCAGCCCAGTATACCCCGGATGGCTGACCTACCTCCCTGTCGCCTCCGACTCGGCGACAAGCCTTTTCACTCCACTGGTATGGACTGTTTCGGCCCGCTGTATATAAAGAAAGGAAGAGGAACCGAGAAGCGGTGGGGTATTGTATTCAAATGCATGACCACCCGAGCGATGCATATAGAACTCCTTCCAACCATGAGCACAGACTCATTCCTTATGGCCTTCCGAAGATTCACATCGCGGAAAGGCAAACCGTCTATATTATTGTCTGATCACGGGACAAACTTCAAAGGCGGAGAAAGAGAGCTGAGAGAGAGCTTCCAAGCTATGGGCCCAGAACTTAAGACCCACCTCGCTCCATCCCAGATTGACTTCCAGTTTAATCCCCCGAACGCACCTCACTTCGGTGGAACTTGGGAACGAGAAGTACGTTCAATAAAGACAGCCCTGTACGCCGTGCTTGGGGCCCAGACCGTGGCGGAAGAAGTCCTAATGACAGTCCTCACGGAGATCGAGGGAGTATTGAACTCAAAGCCCCTCGGTTACGTCTCAAGTGATGTAGCAGATGTCGACCCAGTCACCCCCAACACACTCTTGATTGGGCGGCTGGACCCCGCGCTACCACAGACAATGTACAGGCCTGAAGAAGCGAACGGCCGAGGAATGTGGAGGTACAGTCAAGTATTGGCTGACAAGTTTTGGAACAGCTTCCTACTCCACTATCTACCGTCTCTACAGACCCGCCAGAAATGGGTGAAAGAGAGAGACAATTTGACAGAAGGAACAGTCGTCATGATTATCGACCAGTCACTACCCCGAGCTATGTGGCCGGCTGGCCGCGTAAGCAAAGTGATCACCGGTGCCGACGGAAAGGTCCGAGCAGCCGAAGTGCTCGTCCAAGGACGGATCTACACCCGACCCGTGGCGAGGCTAATAGAACTGCCAAGGCTCCCCGATACTATCGATGACGACCATGACCCCATGACTTTGTGAACTGCCCGACCCCTCACAACAGACATTGAGTAGTGGACAGTGCGGTTAATCTGTCTCTGCTTAGCTAATTAGGTGGGACTAATTAGGAGGCGGCTGTTACAAAGGATCAGATTAAACCGAATATATATATTTATTGATTGATATATATTGCATAGTATTTGTATATCGTTTGATATCCCTTGTATATTCCTTGTACATATACACGGAATGTCCCTTTAGCCTAGTACAGACCATAATATTTCATTCTCCTATTGGACAGCGGTCCACAGGCGCCAGAGCCGTGCCTCCAGAGTCAGGTTCAAGGCCACCGTCAAGACATGTCTGTACATGCCCGGCCTTGCCCAGGGATATGAGACAGAAATGAGGTTGGCACTAGATTGTTCGCCGTGCATATAAATATGGCGCAGGTGAATACAGAAGTAGAGTTACCCAATAAGTTGAAGCCTCACCCACGATACTCCGTGCGGTGGAGTATGACCTGTTTGGCCCCAAATAGAGCATTGAGACCGCGTGCGAATTAATAACTGAATTGTCAGAGTTTGGCGCTATACCGTCGAGTGCGACATATTTCTATTAAGTCAGTAATAGTCTATTTGTGTATAGTGTATCGTGCGGCTAAAGTTCTACAGTGACCAGCATCACCAACGCTTCCTCGTACCAGCTAGAGTGCTTATCCAGGCTGGGCTGCTTTCATGGCGCTTTCACCCGAGGAGACCTAGACGAGAACCGTGTGGACATGTACACTGGATTAATCTACCCGACGACTACATAGCCCTTTGCGGCTGGATTATATTTGTTTTGGTCCTGTGATTTATGGAGCGGAGAATCGCCGACGCCTACACGTGTGGGATTTACCCTGTGAGGAGCCAGGTCGAGTCTGCGCCTCAGAGAGCCTGAGGCCGGCTAGCTTTCTTCACTGTGGAGCTACAGTCTACGGAGAACAGCTGTATTCGTCTGTGGATCAAGAGACTATTGCACCGTCTCCTGTACTTGGAGTCTCCTTAGTCATCGTTGACCAGACTCTCTACTACCGACAGATCCTCTACCCCTGCTGGCTTACAACCGGGGGGACCCTTCCAGTATCTCCCGCTATATATTACTAGTGTACCATAGATATAATTCCCTAAGATTCAGGTTGTATAATTACCTCCTGCGTAACCAGAGAATGGACATTCATTATTGATTTGCCTACGCACATTCCTTTGCCTTATAAGCGCATCCAAAGTAAAATAGAGAAGTATATTATGTACCTTTTGCTGCAATAAATACTTGATTACACCTTTGTGTGGAACCGATTCATTGTGGGAAGTGTTCATCATATTTATATATCATGTACTGTATGGCCAGTAATTAAAGTACATAAAGCGGTAGTGGTTTAATGATACCATACTTATCAATACAGTCAGGGAATTGTACCCCTCAGTTACACTTCCCATGGGACAGGTCCAGCATGGGTCTGACACCCCCCCCTCCCGATTTCTCGGGCACCAGAGAATACCAGGAGGAAAACGCCACAACGATGGCTTGCTTCGTCCACAGAGATTGGATCTCGTTGACCAGAGCTGTCACTGCTGGTGACCCTGACAATAGGGTCTGTACCAAACCCGAAAACGGGTGGGGTTGTGTAAATACAAGTCCCCGCCTCAGCGTTCTCTCCATCCACCTCGACATATGGTACTGCTGTAGCCATATGTGATGATATTTCCAAACGCACCTGCCGCCATTTGGCGCAGGTCCGCTAGGAACTGTAGATAGGCGGCCCGGGCCCACCCGCTGTGCATAGCCAACCCTGGACCCGTGCGAGCAGAGCGTTCCGTGGAGTCGGGACATCGGACCCTGACACTACCCACGAGGCAATCGCACCCAAGGGGGGACCCCGACAGAAAGGACCGGTTTGATACGGGGGAAGCTAACATCATACTAGGTGACAAAAGCTCCCCCACTGAACACCCCTCAGAATATGCTGAGGAGTTGTTCTGCAGCTGGACATGCAAGGTGTGAGGCCCCCATGGGTTCCTACACACCATAGCCCTGCAGTGATATTACTACCACCCAAATCATGCGCGCCTGCGAGACCACTGCCAATCTTTCAGGAGTGGGAGGCACCAACGTGATACCCGGCCTGGCGAAGGTGAGGTCGGGGAAGCCCGCACTGTTTGCCTCAAAAAATGTCTCGAGCCCCCCTGCTGACAACACTTGTAGTTGACAGACGTAACACCAGGCTCAACCAAACACAGCTTATGGTGTGGGAGCCGCTTGACAGCACAACATTCTCACGGACAGACCCAGGCTCAGCCATCAACTGGGTGTCAGCCCCTGTCCCCATGAGAAGCGAAACGTGGGGCCGCATGCGCTTCAACGAAGGCTCACGGCCCGCAGCCGAAGGAAAACAAATCAGAGCCCCTTTTCCGTCGGTGTTGCGGGAGGGTGTGATCGGAGAGCGGGCTGCTCGCGGCAGGATGGCGACGGTTTCTCAGGCCGTGCTCATCCAATATGGCCGATCCCTCGGCCGCCAAGGCTGTCGGCCTCGTGGACTGTTGACTCAACGCCCAGGGTACATGGCCGCCTGTCGAGGGCCTCGCCCAAGTCGCTGACGAGGCCGTGCTCTCACCTCTGGCTGCGCGGCGTGAGGCTGTGTGGGGCCTAGGACAAATACCGCCCACGCTCCAGCGGAAGACCAAAGATCCTCTGCGGAGAGGGACCAAGATGTCTGTAAACAAGCGTTGACAGCATCCTAGCCCTCCCTGCGGTTATAGCTTGCGGCTAGGTCAAAGCTAATAACGTCAAAAACCCCCGATGTTTCGACGTCGGCTGGCCCTCATGGCCCCGCCACCAGACACCATTTTTGACAGAAAAAACAGCAATTCGAACAAAGTCACTAATCGCTGCTAATTCTATACCGTGGCGGTATAGGCTTTAACAGCCCACCAGCCACCCGCCGGGCCGACTCACCTCATGGTGTCGGCCGGGCGGGGCACTGTTTCAACATGCCAGAGGCAAAGGACTGATGCCACCTGCTTCATAAACACGGGGCACCAGTGGTGGTTGCAACCAGCAACCTCCACTGCGGTGTGCACCCATGAAGGGGTTAATGAATAAATGAACTAAAAACACCACCAATACACTGTAGAATGGGCTAGCCCATACACACAACGTTAAGGGGATGCGGACCAGAGAAACCAGTCCTGCATACCATTCATAATATTCACAAAAAAGCACACCAGCCCTAGACCTCAGCCCATTCACCCATGAAAAAGGTAAACAAAAGTCCCCGCAATACTCCCAACAGTAGACACCGATTGACCATCAGCATGAATGGTTTAAGAGGAGGGAAGACTTTACGAAAGACATCCCACAGCGGGGAATCGAAAAAAAGACAGTACCCAGCATATAGCATAGCGTTAGCCGCGCGCTCCAGGATAGCCTGGAAAACGTCCAACTCAGAGGGACGTTCACCCAGACATCCTGCCCCTTGCGCCGATACACAACTCGGTTGTCTAACAGAACAATAAGCAGCATTACTAACACCAGCGTCAATGCCTAGCGGCGCAGTCCTACCTGAGTGTGAGGTAGCTCGATAGCTACACATCACACGTCGTCCCTCTGTCTGCTGTCAACAAAACGAGGAAACCTCAGTACAGACCCGAAGCGGAGATGCATCGAAATGCATCCAGCTGCAGGCCCGCAGAACCCATACGAGCGCCGTCGGAACATGCTGAGAAGATTCCAGGGGCTGGCAAATCTCCGGCATTGTTTAAATTCTCTCTGCAGATCATAAACTCTAGTTACACAGGGTGCAAGCATCCGCCATGATGGAAAACGAAAAAGAGGAAGGGCGAGTGGTGACCACGCCCGGTGTCTTATAGTAGGCCACTGGGGCGGGGCCTGGTCAAGTGTTTTGGGTGTTTTGTTTTCGTTCATGGAGTACAATAGGTACAGGAGATGAGGTATATCTCGATATGGCTTAAGAGCGGGACGCGATGCCAGTACGAATATATAACTGCATAAACGGACACGCACCCCTCTACCTTCAGGAACTCATCACTCCACAATCCTCCACCCGTACCCTGAGATCTGCAGGTAGCCTGCTCCTTCGGGTCCCCAATACCCGGCTCTGCACCATGGGTGACCTGGCCTTCTGCACGGCTGCACCACGCCTGTGGAACAGCCTCCCCATCCAGCTGAGGGCACCACAGAGCCTGGGCTCTTTTAAAGCAGGCCTGAAAACCCATCTGTTTAAAAAGGCCTTTGACTGTTAGCTTTTTCTTTTTCTTTTCTTGTGCTGTTGTATTTTTTATTTTCTGTTTATACTATGTTTTTAACTATGTTTTATTTTTTTCTTATTTTTATTCTGTATTTTATTTGTTTTACTAATAACTATTTAATTCTTTTTAACTATGTTTTAACCCTGTAGCACTTTGGGATCCCAGCGAACAAAAAGTGCAATACAAATTCAATTTATTATTATTATTATTATTATTATTATTATTATTATTATTATTATTATTATTATTATTATTATTATTATTATTATTATTATTATTATTATTATTATTATTATTATTATTATTATTATTATTATTATTATTATTATTATTCAGTGGTCCGCACTGCTGCCTCACAGCAAGAAGGTCCTGGGTTCGAACCCCAGCAGGGGGCCTTTCTGTGTGGAGTTTACATGTTCTCCTTGTGTTCGCGTGGGTTTCCTCCAGGTACTCGGTTTCCTCCCACACCATAAAGACATGCATGTTAGGCAGGGACTACAGATGAAAACTAGCTCATTAGCTCAAATCTGGCACATTTACATTGATGTGGAAACTGAAGATGTTGATTAATGTGCACTGTCCCTGGGTAGAAAATAAATAAATAAACTAAACTTATTCCGACAGCTCAATAGACCAAACCATTTCCCATTGGACTGAAAGCCTGTTGGCACACTTACCAATCCATCTACAACTCTCTCACATTCACAATGTCTCCTCTCTCACAAGCCTGTTAATGACCCAGGCCAGTCCACATTCCTATTTTAAATTTTTTGTATCCACTTTTTCTCCTCCTGTTTTTCTGTGTTTTTCTCCCATCCCAATTTAGTCGTTATGCCAATTCCCCCCTCCCCCTTCCTGGTCATTGCTCGCATGTGCCCCCCACTGGTCGGTCTAGGGAGCCCTGAAGTCTATCAGATGCTTCCTCCGGGACATAGGAGACAGCCAGCAGCATCTTTTCACCTGCCAGCGCGGACTCTCATTGGTGAGGTGTAATGTGTGGGAGGTCACACTACCCTCACCTTCTCCCTCCCTCGCTGTGCAGGCGCCCTGACCGACCTGTAGGAGTCGCTGTTTACAACGACCAGAATACCACCCCACCGGCTGCCCTCGCGCTGACTCTGCCAATTGAGCCAGTATGACGGCCGGCCAAGCCGGAGGCAACGATGACAGCCGGATTTGATACCAGTGTCTCTCACGTTGGTGACGAGCGCTTAGTCCGCTGTGCCACCCAGCCGCTCCTCATTCCTATTGTTGTCCTCATAGGCACAGAAGCCTACTTGCCTTCTGTAGTGTGGTAATGAAAGGGTTAACCTTCCTTAATGTCGCAGTGAAAGGGTTAACCATTTGGCAGTGTGGTAGTGAAAGGGTTAACCTTCCTGTATTGTCGCAGTGAAAGGGTTAACCATTTGGTAGTGTGGTAGTGAAAGGGTTAATACATGAAATATTAAGGGGAAATCATTTGCCTAATGGCCCTACTGCACTCTGGGACGAATGTTTTTTTGTTTTCTGGATAACGGACTGTTGGACCAATGGGCTTTCGGTCCAATGGGAAATATTTCTGTTTAGGAACCCCTGTATGCAGAAATAGTCAAATACACCATTTAGAATATACTAAAATAACACATTTGTATTGTATGGGATTAGCAGGAAGTGGATGTAAGGGACTCGTGGGCACCCATATACCCCGTCTCATTCAGACATCTTGAGGTGAGAGGTCAAAGGACCCCTTTGAAATTGGCCATGCCAGTTTTTGCCTCGGCTAACTTAAGCATTATTTAACTACCCAACAAGCTAGCATGACGTGGTTTGTACCAATGGATTATTTTGTCTAGTTTCAAATGATACCAGTATCATCACTCTAGCGTTAGAACTGAGCCCACCACAGCCTCTGAAAGACAGCAATGTCGGCCAGGGACACCGGCGCCCCCACAGGTCGGAGGGTTAATACAATTTTCATTAAATTCCAATTATGCATTTTATTTCCTAACTAGCTATACTTTGTAGTGTTGCATCATTGAGTCATTTTGGCAACTAGATTAGATTGATAGTAATTAGAAAGAAACAAAGTTGACTGTAGTGTATATATTATTCTCAAGTGACCACTCTACTGTATCCTCACAGGTACCCACAATCCAGGAAGCATGCGCTACAAGTTCAACTTCATAGCCGACGTGGTGGATAAGATCGCGCCGGCGGTGGTCCATCTAGAGCTGTTCAGAAGGTAGGAGACACCTGGTCCATCTAGAGCTGTTCAGAAGGTAGGAGACACCTGGTCCATCTAGAGCTGTTCAGAAGGTAGGAGACACCTGGTCCATCTAGAGCTGTTCAGAAGGTAAGAGACACCTGGTCCATCTAGAGCTGTTCAGAAGGTAAGAGACACCTGGTCCATCTAGAGCTGTTCAGAAGGTAAGAGACACCTGGTCCATCTAGAGCTGTTCAGAAGGTAGGAGACACCTGGTCCATCTAGAGCTGTTCAGAAGGTAGGAGACACCTGGTCCATCTAGAGCTGTTCAGAAGGTAGGAGACACCTGGTCCATCTAGAGCTGTTCAGAAGGTAGGAGACACCTGGTCCATCTAGAGCTGTTCAGAAGGTAGGAGACACCTGGTCCATCTAGAGCTGTTCAGAAGGTAGGAGACACCTGGTCCATCTAGAGCTGTTCAGAAGGTAGGAGGCACCTGGTCCATCTAGAGCTGTTCAGAAGGTAGGAGACACCTGGTCCATCTAGAGCTGTTAAGAAGGTAGGAGACACCTGGTCCATCTAGAGCTGTTCAGAAGGTAAGAGACACCTGGTCCATCTAGAGCTGTTCAGAAGGTAGGAGACACCTGGTCCATCTAGAGCTGTTCAGAAGGTAGGAGACACCTGGTCCATCTAGAGCTGTTCAGAAGGTAAGAGACACCTGGTCCATCTAGAGCTGTTCAGAAGGTAGGAGACACCTGGTCCATCTAGAGCTGTTCAGAAGGTAAGAGACACCTGGTCCATCTAGAGCTGTTCAGAAGGTAGGAGACACCTGGTCCATCTAGAGCTGTTCAGAAGGTAGGAGACACCTGGTCCATCTAGAGCTGTTCAGAAGGTAGGAGACACCTGGTCCATCTAGAGCTGTTCAGAAGGTAGGAGACACCTGGTCCATCTAGAGCTGTTCAGAAGGTAGGAGACACCTGGTCCATCTAGAGCTGTTCAGAAGGTAAGAGACACCTGGTCCATCTAGAGCTGTTCAGAAGGTAAGAGACACCTGGTCCATCTAGAGCTGTTCAGAAGGTAGGAGACACCTGGTCCATCTAGAGCTGTTCAGAAGGTAGGAGACACCTGGGCCCTCATTCATCAACGTGTCTTACGCACAGATTTGTGCTTACCCTGTGCGTACGATCATTTCTAAGCAAAGAGTGGGATTCATCAATTTCAACTTGAACTTGACTTTGTGCTTATGTCTACGCACAGCTCTGAGCACACTTAGCTGACGCGCAGTGGTAGAATATCGTTACTACGCACAAGCGCTCCTCAGTACATGCATTCGTTCCAACGCGGAAATAAAGACACTGGCGCGTGTTCTGTATGACCCCCGTAATTCATTATAGTTCATTGTGAAATAGCGATATTAGTGTAATTATTGTCAAACCCTAAATAGCATGTGGAATAGGTCTTTCTCTCCGAATGAATGCAGGTTTATATATATAGCGTTATGGGGTGCACTGACTGCGCTCGCAGGAACTGTTTTCAGAGATAGCATCAGATAGGGATGAATGAGGGGCAGTCTAATTGCAGAGAGAACATAATATTAACTAGAGTCCACTACCCGAGACACCTCCTTCATTTGTACCGCAATTTGGGACCCAAATTGGAGCTATGAGCTTAAAAGCTTTTCCGTGCTTATTTGAGAAGGTCTAGCTGCAGAGCCGGAGAGACAGACAGCAGAGAGACAGACAGACAGACAGATAGACACTGTTCCACAGTGTGTGTGTGTGACCACTAGTCTCCTAGTAGAGACCCCCCCCCCTCTGGACCACCTCCCAGTAGAGACCCCCCCCCCCCCCTCTGGACCACCTCCTAGTAGAGACAAGTTTTCTGAAATGTATGTTTATATATGCAAATGAGGCACTTCCCCATTAAATATGTGGACATTTATGGATGCAATAAGGCAAAATGAAGTAAAATGAACAACTAAATGTGTGTTATTGACGTTTTATTGTCACTAGTTTCATAGAAGACATGTTTAGGAAGCAAAATATAACAAAATCTCAAAATCAACAAAAAAAGTATATTTGCCTATTCACCTGCAGTGTCTCGCCTTAATCCTCATCTTCGTCTTCTTCCTAGAGAAGTCTCTACTAGGAGGTGGTCCAGAGGGGGGGGGGGGGGGGGGGGGCTGAGTCTCTACTATTAGACTAGTAGTCACACACACACACGCACGCACACACACACACACACACACACACACACACACACACACACACACACACACACACACACACACACACACACACACACACACACACACACACGCACACACACACACACACACTGTGGAACAGTGTCTGTCTGTCTGTCTGTCTGTCTGTCTGTCTGTCTGTCTGTCTGCTGTCTGTCTCTCTGCTGTCTCTCTCAAAATAGTATAAGTGCTATCTTGGCCCTGAGAGTTGCTCTCCGGCTCTGCAGCTGGACCCTCTCAAATCAGCACGAAAAAAGCTATGAGCTTATAAAACAATTTAATATGCTAAACTTTGTTTTTAAATTCTTTAATTCACTTTTGTTTATTTCATAAGGATTTTCCCGACATAATGATACCTGCCCCGACCAGATCCGTGACTCTGTTGCGATACAGATGGATTATCTACTCAGAATAGTATTATAAAGTGGCTATCTTTTATGCTGTAGATCACTGCTGGTATGTGCGTGCAGAACCTTTATTTCAGCGGGGACTGTAGTATTTATTTGACGTTACTGTACAATATATGTGTATTAAAAGACGGAGCTGTCTTTTATTGTATTATAATAATTATTAATATTAAAAATAAATTAAGAAAGGCATTCTTATTCCAGCATGCATTAATGACACTAACGGGCAACGGCAAAACAGTGGTTAATGGTCTTTATTAGTGTTTGCGCTGCCCAGGCAGCAATGGTTAATAGATATCATATCCGACATCACCGTTCTCATAACACGCTTCCCTCGGCTTAGTCCATTTTTCCACATTTCATGGGGGTATTCCATTACCGTATATGGTTAATCGGGGCGGTTCTGGTATGCAAATACTTAAAACAGTGCACGAGCTCAAACGTAGGATCAAAGTCATATTCATCATGACAGGTGTGCGTAGAACCTGCGTACGCACGTGTGGTGAATCCCGATTTTACTGTGCGTGCACTGATTCTACATTCTGTGCTTACGTGTGGAAATAGAACATGTTCTACGTCCACGTTGATGAATGAGGGCCCTGGTCCATCTAGAGCTGTTCAGAAGGTAGGAGACACCTGGTCCATCTAGAGCTGTTCAGAAGGTAAGAGACACCTGGTCCATCTAGAGCTGTTCAGAAGGTAGGAGACACCTGGTCCATCTAGAGCTGTTCAGAAGGTAGGAGACACCTGGTCCATCTAGAGCTGTTCAGAAGGTAGGAGACACAGAGGGAATCATTCTCGGTACTGTGGAAAATGACAACAAGCTCAATTTTCTGATACGCTGCGAGCAATCTGGCTACAGGACCCCCCCAGTCTTACTGTCACTTGCTGTCTTGATATGTACTTCAACTCAAGGCAAGGACAAATATAAAAAGTCTATGTATATCTGTTAAAGGGGTAAAACTATGGAATAACTGTGACAACGAAGTAAAAATGTGGTTCGATACATACATTTAAGAAAGTATTCAAATATAAGGTGATACATAAATATAAAACCTTATTATTATCCAAATTCTATTTTATTATAACATAACTGTACTAAAATCATGACAAAAAAATATATATATATATATATATAAAAAGCAAATAAATAAATGTGTATACATTTTGTATAAAACTATGAAACTTTTGTAACCCTTTGTTTTTGCAAAATGATGTACTGAATTGTGTTTTTTTTGTAAATAATGTAAAAAGGGTAGACAATTATAAGCCTCGGCTGCAGCCTACACCTTTTAATTTTCTTTCTTTTTATAAATGATCTACTACTGTACATTGCTTTGTAAAAGAAGACCGAAATAAAAATCATTCATTCATTCATTCATTCATTCATTCATTCATTCATTCATTCATTCATTCATTCATTCATTCATTCAACTCGAGCACCATGGCGCACGGCACATGTGCATGTTTAGTCATTTCACTGCTCAGCAGGAAGCTGCCTGTGATGAGATGGATGTGGCAGCACAGCCAGGGGGGGGGTGTCGATAATGCTCCACCAGAGCAGTGCAATTTTGGTATCCATTTTCGGTATAAAATCATGCCAACATGTAGGCAGACGCCGGCGCTCTGAGCTATTTTCATGACAGCAACCTAGACGAGGGCCTGCAGGCATATCTGTCACGTTCCCACAAACCCTTTTATGTATGTTAGGCAACGCATTCCCCACTCCCTTCCAACCAATGACAAACGTTTTCATTGCATTAATCACAACAAGCTAAGCGTTACACTAGGTGGTTGTAGTTGGATATTCCTGTGTGACGGTCAGAATCAGTCGAGCTTATCATTACACACAGCCTGCAGGAAAGATAAATGAATGCAAACAAACTAACAGTGAGAAGGACAATGTGAGGAGTATGACAGAAGATAGACTGCTGAATAGAAAGTACTCAAGAGTACAGGAGAGATATAACCTAATCGAATGATTACTACAAAGTATAAGGTCGCAGTGTCAATCTATTTTAGGCTCATATTCAAAAATATTTTCGAGCCAACTCACCCTCCTTCCTCAGGGGTGTGCTGGACAGTGAAGAAGCCTGATGAAACATCAGGTGTGTAGATAAGATAACATAACACAACATAACGTAATGATCTTTATTAATCCCAGAGGGGGAATTCTGGAGTTGTAGCAGCACAGGGCCCCGTTCCCCGTACCTGGTTCAACTAAGTCGATCAAGATGTCATTATCCAGATTCAGTTAACCCGATGTTTGAAGCCGGGATTTTCCTGTTCCTCGAAGGTGGATTCAGTCTCGTTAACTCAAGCCAGACTTGAGACCCAGGATAAGTGCGCGCGGCCGCTCCAGTTGAAAAGCCAGCACGTATCGATAGCAGAGATCCTGATTCTCTAGCGGCATTGATTGATTAATTGATTTAGAACTTTATTAACATATTGCAGTACGGCTCAATCGCCTCGCCGACAAGTTAAATGCGTTATCTATAGGCAAATTTTAAGTCCCTCATTACCTCAATCAATCAGATTATATTTCTTTAAACTTGCCTGCTGGATTGAATAATCCAATGAGATCTTGCTAGCGAAAATAATTAGTTAAACTGTTATACAAAATAACGATACGGCTCTCTTCCCATTGATTGATGTATGGTCGATCTTTTACTTATCTCCACTGTGGTGTAACAGGTTCTTCTTTTGACTTTCACGCAGACGACCGGGGTTCGAAACCTAGTCTTTCCCTTCTTTTTGCGATGTAGGAATAATTCAATTTGGTGCCCGTTGAGAGCTATATAAAGAATGACATCCTCAATGCATGTAGATTTATAATATTTTAACTTAAAACTAGGCTACTTTGGCGTATAATCATTAATATTATATTCCAAAAAATTATATTGGAAACACGGGGTTTCGAACACCGGTCGCTGGGTTGCCAGGATTGAGCACTACCGCTGCGCCACTGTGCCAGATGGGATAAATTCATTGTTTATACATTAATGAACGAGAGACCCGTGTTTAGAATATTCGTTATTTTGAATGAAGTTTTATCTCTTTATCCTCATTCATTAATGTGACGTCAACGGCTCATTCAATTTCTCAAATCCGTCAAACAGCGCATCTCATCAGACATCTTAATCCCAGTTACAATTAAAATAACCACATAATGTGTACATCGCACCGAGCGAGCGCCACGGTATATATAACGTGCATTATTTAGGACAAAGTGAATTTAGTATCAGCATTTTGGGTCTATTTTACATTTCAAAAGCCCCCTCTGGAAGAATGGAGCACAAAAACATAATTCAGAATGGTATAATGCAGATCGTAGACTGTGGGAATAATTTCAGGAAACGGGCTGTCACTTCTTTGCGGGGGCGTGGCGATGGTTCATCTGGCTAACTTGAACTTAAACCCTGCTTTCGACCAGGCTCAAACTTTTGGATCTGTTGTCATGGTGATTTGGACAATCCAGATTCGGGGAACCGGAAAGTCCGGCTTAAGTCAGACTTCACCGAAAGTTATCCGGCTAACTCAGTTATCCAGGTACGGGGAACGGGGCCCAGGAGAGGGGAGGTACAGGCAGGATAATAGAATATACAAGTAAAATATATAGTACAGTAGATACATAAAATAAAAACAGGTGAGACATGTATATCAATAATAAGTATGTGCATATGTATAGCCCACCCTGGTATAATATACAGATCCTATCCTAAGTCAACCCAGGAAGAGTAGTCTCACTTTGGTGTAGAGTAGACGAATGGGGATCCACAATAAAACAATAAAACAATAAACCCCATGTACAACTATATACCTAAGTTCCCGGCCAAATTCCCAATCAGGTCTCTGACATCAAGGCCACCTAATCATCCCTCCCCCTTAATTGGCTGATATCAAGCCCTGTCTCCTGAGCCGTTCAGCCGTTGTGTAGTGTGATGTGTGCCTGGTACCAGTGTATGGCAGTCATTGAGCCTGCGTAGACCAAGGTTGGGTGCTACCAGTGGTGGTGAAGGAGGCAATTTCCACCCTACATTGTGGGGAGCGATTTGAGTGTCTAGAAAAGCGCTATATAAATGTAATGAGTTATTAATTATTTATTATTACTGATTGATTGAATTGATTGATTGATTGATTGATTGATTGATTGATTGATTGATTGATTGATTGATTGAACATTTTATTAACAGATTGCAGAATGGATACAGTACAGCTCAATACACACAATTGTTAAGGGGATGCAGACCAGAGAAAGACTTTCGTACAATGTACAATACTCCATACTAAGTTAGGGGTGGGACGATACATCGATCCAGATCGATAAATCGATCTATTATCAATGATCCAATAGGATCGATGCAACGTAAAAAGATCGATTCATATTGCAATACTCTTATTTTGAAAATCCCATGGAGTCGTATCCGCTCCACAGCACAGCAGTAGCGTCTGAAACAGAGCAAGGCGTGTGATAGTGTGCCTATTTTGCGACCAAAAACAAGTCCCTGCTGTTTTATTCCGCAACAGGTCAAATGCATCTAACATGCTTTCCAATCCTCGCCATTCCTTTATGCCCACGTTGGCGTTGCGCTAAAGACCTAAATGAACGTTACGTTAGCGTAAGCTAACAAGCTAACCATGATCAGAGCCACAGACAGAGAGAACAGCAGAGTGGGGAGGGTGGGGGGGGGGGGGCATTCTCCATTTCTGTGTGTGTGTGTGTGTGTGTGTGTGTGTGTGTGTGTGTGTGTGTGTGTGTGTGTGTGTGTGTGTGTGTGTGTGTGTGTGTGTGTGTGTGTGTGTGTGTGTGTGTGTGTGTGTGTGTGTGTGTGTGTGTGTGTGTGTGTGAAGACGAGTATATTATATATTATATTGATAGTAAATGTACTGAGGATGGACATATAATGTTGATATTTAAACATAAAAATACAATACATAATAAATGCATTCATGATCATCATGCAACATAAAACAATTGTAGGAACGGTTTGGGAGAGGAAGGGGTTTTAGGTTGCGTGTTGTGAGTTCCAAAAAGATTTACTTAAAGTTTGAAGCTCAATATATCAAAACGGGGCACTTTACAGTGAACAGGAGGTCTATTTATATTAAAAACAATAGATTGTTTTTCATTTAAATGTCTGGAAGAGCTAAAAAATTTAAATGTCAAATGGGCATATAATATCATCTAGGGGTGTAAAGGTACACGTATCCGTACCGTACCGAACCGTTTCAGTGTGTAACATACCGTACCGAACGGCTGTGTAGTGTACCGAACGAATACAACAGTATGTTAACCACTAACGACCGCCCACTGGGGGCTGCTTTTTTCACAATCTAATATAATTATTTAACATTTTAAATTTTTTTACAAGTCGATTATTAATTTCAATATAGAATATTCGTTGACAGCCCTACAAGTACAATTAGTTACTGCACACAACATCAGGGGTTCCCAAAGTTTTCAGGCCGCGACCCCCGAAATAACGGTGTCAGAGAGCCACGACCCCCACTATTATAGGAGGTAAAAAAAAATTATAAATGTTTTTTTTTTGTTTTTTTTGGAAATAATGGTTGAAACATGCAAACGTTTAAACGCACACACACTAATAAGCATTGGAGGCTTTTAACCAGGGCCGGACTGGGGAAATCATTCAGGCCAGGAAATATAGTGCAAAATATAGCCCCAGTTAGGCCACTTTTTAAGCGGGGGGTCTGGGGGTCCCCCACCAGAAAATATTTTGCTGCAACTAGAAACACTGGCCTGGCCTGTAAGTTCAGTGGCCTGACTGCATAAAAAAAATAATAATAAAAAAATATATATGTGATTTATTTTTATTTTTTTATTTTCATCATCTGGCCCCCACTTTGGGAACCACTGCACTACATCACCCCTGAGTGGCCAAACTTTCCCCCACTGTACTGAAAACCTGTACTGAACCTTGACTTCAAAACCGAGGTACGTACCGTACCGTGGTTTTTGTGTACCGTTACACCCCTAATATCGTCTCATATCGATTGCAGGCACCTGAATCGTATCGTATCGCGGCAGACTTTGTGATATCGGCAAATATCGTATCGTTGTCCAAAGAATCAATATCGTATCATGATGAAACTGGAGATTCCCACCCCTATACTAAGTCTACCCTGGTATTTCTCTCAGTGGCGTCATTTCAGTAAAAACCAAGGTATGGCGAGGACGGAGGGCGGGGGGGGGGGGGGCTGGGGGGGGGGGTGAAGGGGGTGTTTTCCCCCCCTAGGTGGATTTTTTTTGTCAAATCAGTTGTGCAATAGTCACTTTTGGTGAGTTGTTTCTATACAATTCACTTGACACAAGACTACACAAGCATTTTTAATATAGAAATGTGTCAACCACAATATTTTGCATACAAATTATGCAGAATGTAATATCATAACTGTCTATTATTTTTCTTGCAATTGAGCCAATTTTCCTTAGGTACGGTTTTGAGGTGTGTGTTCAACAGAATATAGTATCAAAAACACATTCACAAAAAGTATGGGTTACTGAATGCTGAACTGCACTGTTATAATCACTAAGCCATTGTAAGACCTTACCTGTGTCCCTGTATCACTTGTCTCTGCTGCCCTCTGATAAAAAAACGTCTGTATGTCCATTTTCCCTTTTTTTGTGGCATATTTCAGTTAGTCACAGTAAAAGTCACCTAGTAAAAGTGAGATAATTGACAATATCAAAACATGCCAGGGCTGTACCAAATAGTTTGAAGCCTCGTTCATAATGCTGACATTCAAATTCTAAATCAACATAAAAAAATTGTAATAATAAAAATTTAAAAAATAATAATAATCTAATTTTTTTTTTTTTTTGCCAAGCCATACCAAAATGACGCCCCTGATTTCTCTCTCTCTCTCTCTCTCTCTCTCTCTCTCTCTCTCTCTCTCTCTCTCTCTCTCTCTCTCTCTCTCTCTCTCTCTCTCTCTCTCTCTCTCTCTCTCTCTCTCTCTCTCTCTCTCTCTCTCTCTCTCTCTCTCTCTCTCTCTCTCTCTCTCTCTCTCTCTCTCTCCCTTCCTCTCCCTTCCTCTCCCCCCCTCTCCCTCCCTCCCTCCCTCCCTCCAGATTTCCGTTCTCTGATGAGGAGATCCCTGTATCCAGTGGGTCAGGCTTCATCATGTCAGAGGACGGGTGGATCATCACAAATGCACACGTCCTCTCTAACAAGCAGCGGATCAAAGTGGAGCTAAGCAGCGGTGTGCAGTACGACGCCAAGGTCAGGGACGTGGACCCGAAGCTGGATATTGCACTCATCAAGATTGAGTCAGATGTGAGTGACTGAGTCAAATGTGAGTGACTGAGTCAGATGTGAGTGACTGAGTCAGATGTGAGTGACTGAGTCAGATGTGAGTGATTGAGTCAGATGTGAGTGACTGAGTCAGATGGGAGTGACTGAGTCAGATGTGAGTGATTGAGTCAGATGTGAGTGATTGAGTCAGATGGGAGTGACTGAGTCAGATGTGAGTGATTGAGTCAGATGTGAGTGACTGAGTCAGATGTGAGTGATTGAGTCAGATCATGTGAGTGATTGAGTCAGATGTGAGTGACTGAGTCAGATGTGAGTGATTGAGTCAGATCATGTGAGTGATTGAGTCAGATCAT
Source organism: Notolepis coatsorum (assembly GCF_963971535.1). NCBI lineage: Eukaryota > Metazoa > Chordata > Actinopteri > Aulopiformes > Paralepididae > Notolepis > Notolepis coatsorum. The sequence goes on along the minus strand of NC_140166.1, from coordinate 44,743,215 downwards.
GTGAGTGATTGCAGGGATTAAAGTTTTGATTTGATTCCAAATCACAATGGATTTTCCGTCAATCGGCTACCTGGTATAATATGATTTGTAGAGGCATACAATCTATTTTGATGTCAGTATTAGGTAGCCTATATAAATTATATATATAATAGCATAGCCTACATATAGGCCTTTATTGGCTACAACTATGCAACAGTAACTTGCGCATGGCACAGACACAGAGCCCTGCGAAGCCTGCATACAGTAAACTAACTTGATCGTTAATCAAACTGTTGTCCTTGTATCTTTACGCTTATGAAAACATTAAATAATATTTATAGGCTATAGCCTAGCAGCCTATACCCTCGTTTGGCCATAATAGCCTATTCTCAAATGGCTAGCCGCTGTGGGCTCCTCCTCGCTGACGGACCAGTAGCCTATATCATATCATATTCCTATGTCTCCAAGGAATCGTGGGGCTCTGGGGAAGAAAGGTTGGGAACCCCTGCTATAGCCTATCCTTTATAATGTTATAGGCTATTTCATTTACAGTAGTCTATTTATGATTTTTGCCATAACCGGTCTCAGTTATGCTGTGGCTGAGACGGATCGGGATTAATGAAGCTGCTAGGAGACTGCTTCTCTTAAGGCTACGATATAAAGCCACGATTGAAAATAATGTACTTCCTTTCGTGACAATAGCCTATAACAATAATACGATAGAGAGCATACAAGAACAATGAATCTCACTGCCATGTAGCCTACGCCATGTGTAGCCTGCCTATGTGATCAATAAAAACTTGAACTTGAATTCCATCACGTCTGTGCTGGAGCTCACAAATAGGCACACAAGCCAACGTTATTAGGCCTACATCTATAAACCTCACACAAACAAATTAGCCTATACAAGTGTCTTAATGTGCAGCAAGCATTAGAAATAGCTAGTTGAAATGGCCTAATCAAGATTGCAATCAAATCAAAGTTTGGATTTAGCCTGATAGTGATTAATCTTTTCTGAAGCAGGCGCTGTCATACAAAATCAGCTGAAAACACATTGTTGTTGTTGTTGTTGTTCTTGTTGTTGTTGTTGTTGTTGTTGTTGTTGTTGTTATTATTATTAGGCTATTATAGCCTTCTAACGAAAACACAATTATAAGGCTATAATTCTCAAGACCGACCTGCCTTAAATGAACCCCATAGGCTACGGATTTAGAAAATGAAATATGATACACACCTAGGCTATATGACGGACCCCCGCGGGATTGACTTTGCCATAAATCATAGGCTGATATACGCATGTATGACAAAGTTAGAGTCAACCCTTGCAGTTTTATTTAATGAATTGAAAACAGCATTGATATTACGTAAAAGCAAACTGGCAATAGGAATGATGTTCAAAATAATCTAGTTCCCTTAAAACGCTAACGCTAAAAACGCTAACGCTATTAAATACAAATATACAGTGGAGGTTCAAATAAGAATATGACTTGGCCTGAAAAAAAGTTTAGTCAGGAGGAACATTAGCTATAACATTAGCTATGTGCACAGATACCTACAGGAACATAGCTATGTGCACAGATATATACAAGAACATTAGCTATGTGCACAGATACCTACAGGAACATTAGCTATGTGCACAGATACCTACAGGAACATTAGCTATGTGCACAGATACCTACAGGAACATAGCTATGTGCACAGATACCTACAGGAACATTAGCTATGTGCACAGATACCTACAGGAACATAGCTATGTGCACAGATACCTACAGGAACATTAGCTATGTGCACAGATATATACAAGAACATTAGCTATGTGCACAGATATATACAAGAACATTAGCTATGTGCACAGATATATACATCAACATTAGCTATGTGCACAGATATATACAGGGACATTACCATTAGCCCTAGAGACTGGAAGGTTTCATGCCACTCCAGAGGAGGACAGACTTTGTTTAGTGTGTGAGCTAGAGGCCACATTGAGAATAGGGTTCATTTTTAGTTTTACTGTCCTGTCTATGAGGACGTAAGGGATGTACTTTTTAGTCACATGTAGACAAATGCCCTGAATAGGGACTGCTACAGTACAAATAAACAGTAGGCTATTGTTAATTTTTTTTTGGCAAAGTGGCACTTTAACTCAAATGTATTTATTTCTTAAATAAAAGCAATTTTAGTGTCATTCTGTTGTTCACTTGGGACTTGTATGAAGTAAAACACTCCCAGTAAAAAGGTCACAAAAATGCCAAATCTACAGTCGACCAAATATCGTCCGTAAAAAATGTATTCTCTCTGACATGGTTCATTTGTCTCTGATTTCCCCCAGAGACTAGTTACTTGGTAAATGGACAGCTTTAGCTTTTAAATATATATATATTTTTTTTAACATAAACATATGTCACAAGAAGAAACAGTAAAAAAAAACTGTAAATGTCTGGCAGCAACGATTGCCAAATACTGTCAAATTAAAGTAAAATAACCAAATTAAAATAAAGTGGAAATTATTTTAAAATGTTAGGTATTTTTACATATAATTCAATGTAATTTAACATTCAAGACAATTAAAACTGTAAAAAAATCAATTTACGGACAACCTTTATTTAATGGTTAATATTTTGATCAAAAGTAATTTACTGTATTTTAATGGCATTTACCATAAAAACAAAACAAAAGTAATCTGTAAAAATAATAGTGGATTTCCCGTGAAAAAAAACGTTCCACTTCATACAGTGTACACAACCAGCTCCTCCATTTGGCATTGAAACGTTCTCTAACCACGAGAGCTACTTGGTGTGTTTTGCCTAACGGTCTCGGTGGGAGATGATGCCACAGCTACTCCTGGCTGTTTGGCTCCAGAAGTCTTCAAATTAGCCTCAACAAGCTGCTCAGAAGTGCTCATCCCTTGGTGATGTCACAATGGGCTGAATTAGCTTTGATGAATCTAGCTGTGTCTTTTTGGAGCCAGGAACCACAGGGCAGGAAGTCATTAATGCAAACGTGTTGTGTAGCTATGCCTGCCAAAAACTCTGTGTTCCAACTTAACAAGCGTGTTCCTTAACACTGAAGGAAGTTGTATAAAATTGTTGGAAAGATACACTATATTGAATTCCCTTTAAACTTTGGCCAAGGATAGCAGGATACGAGGTGTTGAGATGAGCTCAGATACGATGGATCTTTATTTATCCATGTGAGAGAGAGAGAGAGAGAGAGAGAGAGAGAGAGAGAGAGAGAGAGAGAGAGGAGAGAGGGGATAATAAAACATTTGAGGTGTGATTCTAACCGCTAAAAACAACAACAACAACGTTATTCTGGTCAAATCAGACGTTTCAGTCACTAGGACGTCCATCAGACAGGATAACCATTTTGATAACTGATATTATACAACAATTTCTTAACCCTACATTTGAAGAGAAGTCAAATAACATAGGCGTGGCTGGCAGGTGCAATCCATCATTCTGTGTTTTACTGGCCACGCCACGCCGACGCGCAGATGGCCCGGAAGGCACATTTTAAGTTTCAATTGTGGGAGTGGAGGCTATAAAGTCAATCTAGGCAGGCAGAGACAAGCTAACACTGACATGAGGAAGATGACGGGTCGCGTCCACAGCTGCAGACGCAAAGTCTGGGTCCACTTCTGGTTAGTGACTCTGAGAGGCAGAATGTGGTAGGGTTGACTATTTGACCCCAGAAATCCTTAACACATTGAGTGCCACGCCCCTTCCGGGAAGTGACCTGGCCTTGCCGTCCATTAACCCCATGTAAACGTAGTTGTAGTTTGTAGAGCTAAACCTATATTTTATAGTATAGCTATGGGTCTAATAACGCTGTCGAGTGTCAGTGAGTTGCTTCCAGTCAACGTGCAAGAAACAGATAATTCTTTCATCCATACATTTCCATTTGATACCGTTTTGAATATGAATATAGTTTGGGTGCTTCTGAGGGGCCTTTCTCACTCACCCATTCGGTTCCGCTCCATTCCGTACCGTCCTCATTCCGGGTCGGATGCAAACTTCCCCCCTCCCTCTCCCCCCTCTAGTTTGTGTACACACTTCAGTCTTGGTTCGCTCCGGGTTCTGTTTACGGTTTGCGTTTTGAGCGTTTACGCTTGCCGTAGGCGATGATGTCACGCTCGAAAATGTAAACAGGAAGTGTGTTAACACGGAGAATGGAGACTGGATGCTGATATAAAAGAAACAAATAACCAATAAATATGAAGTTATATTTGAACCTCTGTTGTCAAGCCTTGTCAATATAACCCACCCCCCTTTTTTCACGAATGGAACTCTGTTGTAGAGTCCGCTTTTGAGCGGTTTGCAGGGTTAACGATAACGCTAAGCTAACGGCTAACGCTAGTTAGCTTAGCCTTTTACTAGTAACATTGCTCGCATCAATTATATTGAATGTCATTGATCTACTGGTCGACCACGGCCGACTGGTTGGGCACCACTGGTCTAATAGAAATAAATGCATTCGAACAAGAAAGTATAGGTTACAGCAATGGCTAACGCTAAGCTAACGGCTAACGCTAGTTAGCTTAGCCTGTCCAGCAGCTAACATTATCCCATCGCTCGTGGCAATTATATTACATGTCATTGATCTACTGGTCGACCACGGCCGACTGGTTGGGCACCACTGGTCTAATAGAAATAAATGCATTCAAACAAGAAACCAATGTATAGACATAGCATGGCAAACAAAAATTGCCAGGCCTAATGCGAGCCAGAAGTGCTGTGCTTTGTAACGTGGCTTCATGTTTTCATCCACTGAGCTGTGAGGCTCCACATGCTTGTTTGGTTGAGGTCTGAACTCTCAAATTGCCCATGAATATCGTTTTTGTGGGTATTGTCCAGTTGTTGCTGTGTGGTTTTATCTGCCCAAAATTCAAGCAAGCATGAAAAGCATTACAGTGAATGAATGAATGAAAACTTTATTTAACACATTGCAGAATGGGTACAATACAGTACGGCTCAATACACACAATTGTTAAGGGGATGCAGACCAGATCTTTTTATTGTTTTTTTTTCTTCTTCCCTCAATAAGGTCCTATTTTGTTCCTGCTGCCTGCCCTTTTCTTTAGAGCCCCCTGCCAGTCCTCCACCTTGGCCAGTCGTCCGACCTCCGTCCGGGGGAGTTTGTGGTGGCGGTGGGAAGTCCCTTCTCCCTGCAGAACACCGTCACCACAGGCATCATCAGCACCACACAGCGCACCGGCTTGGAGCTGGGCCTCAAGGACGTCGACATGGAATACATCCAGACCGACGCCATCATCAACGTGAGAGTGCACGACGTGTGTCCACATCGGGGATCCATTCACTTTCAAATCAAGTGTGAAAATGTTAATAGAAATTGCCCTTTTACTTGCAGATGATGGAATATTCATTTTCATTTACATGTCCATAGCTTGCTGGATAAATACAACATGTTCATACCAAAGGTTCTTTAACCATTTCACTACCACACTACCAAAGGGTTAACCCTTTCACTGCGACAATACAGAAGGTTAACCCGTTCACTGCCACACGACAAAGGGTTAACCTTCTGTAGTGTGGTAGTGAAAGGGTTAAGGACTTGAATCTGAAAGAAAATACACTTCCTGAATTCACAAGTGAGGCTTTTTGAAATATAGGTCAATTGAAAGTAAATTTAACCCAACCCTGGTCTGCATGCTAGCATTTATTCAAGACTTTACTTCCTGCATTGTATCTCTTTGCTCAAATGAAACACAAGAAGACAAGACCGTGCCACTATTCCGTTGTTCTGTTTGTTCACAGTATGGCAACTCGGGAGGACCACTCGTTAACCTGGTAAGATGATTGTAATATGCATATATGTTTTTCTTGTTTCATGTAGGACCGTGAAGAGCAAGGTTGTGATTCTGTTTTGTGTATTTAATACTCAAGGTCTTATACATTATCTGCATGTGGTGAGGATGTATGTGTTACAGGTACCAGGATATGGCACCTGATAGCAGATATATGTTCAACCTATTAAACAGGTTGTAGTTAGTCATGGACAAAAGGAGGCGCGGACATGGTGTTCTGTTCCACACTAGCTCACGCTCAGCGTTCATTGCATATATCTCGCTTCAGCATATATACACTGAATAATTTCACAAATGTACCTTTAAATGCCAGCATTCATCTGGCCACACCCCCATCCGCTTACCTATATAAGCAGGGGTGGTGCCACACACTCATCTCCTTCTCAAATTTCATCACAAGCAACGTGTTGTTCATATGCCCACTTGACGTGGAGAAAAATATTGTAGGAAAGGAAGAACAAGGAGATACGTTGACATCATATCTTTATTTTCTCTCTCACTATTTTCGAGAAAATACGGCAATGTTGTCTTCGTCACTGGAGTGTCTGGAAGATGGTGATCATTCTAAAAACCCTCCACCGGTTTTCGTATTGGGAGCACGCCGCTGCATGCTGCTCAACTGCAGTTCCTTGCTGTGTTTGTTGGGGTGAAACCTGTCAGGCCACAGCTGAACTGTCGGACGTGCCGCTGTTGTGAGAAGCGGTGGGTTTCAGGTTGGGTGAGTACTGTTGCTGGCGGGCTTCACTTGTCTGTTAGTGCTATGGGGGCTACTTGACAATGTTTATGGAAACCGGCCCCAGGCTAGGGTCCTTTGTTCAGCCACCTAGGCGACAGAAGACCTTGGTCTGAAGACCATTGTAGTTTTAACTAGTGGGCCGCGACCATTAACACTGGTGATCCCTGTGTGTTCTGGACGAGTGGATATCTCTCTGTCCCGTGTTAAGCCCCTTCTTTCATATCCGATTGAGAGTATTCCTTCACGAGGAGATATGTGCATGGATGTGCGATAGCGGCAGATCCATGTTCAAGTCAGCTACACAAGCCAGTTTGGTATTGTGCTGATTCCGTCGGGTGTTGGTAAAATCACCGTTGTGAAGCTGTGTGACATCTTGTTTCTCTTTTCGCTTAAAAAGTGAGGAGAGTTTCAGAACGGCGGCATGTCTGGGTGAGTGTTATGTCATTGTGTACAAAGTTCAGGTGATAGCTGCTTAGCTTACGGTTAGCCAGTCAGCTGTTAGCTGCGGCGTTAGCCTGCTGGGATCACTGCGTGGCCTACAGAGGTGGGCCTACTGTTAGCCAGTCAGCTGTTAGCTGCGGCGCTAGCTGTTGTGATCACTAGGAAACGTTAGCTTGCTGCTATCGGACAAGGCCAGCGCGAGGTAGCTTCTGCTACTCGCGCGCCGCCGTGAGCTCCCCTCTGGTCGTGTGCGCCGTTCGCTCGGCGTCTCGCGAGCAGGGGTAATAGCGACCGACGGTTGGAGCGGCCGTTGGCTTAATGCTACTCTGTTGTACGTGCTTTGATTGTAACATGTTTTACACTCTTGACTACGACGTCATCCTTGACAGGGGATGTTCGTCGACCCTGCCCTGAGCCTGGACGGGGATTGCGTCAACAAAGAGGACTGTAGCGACTGGTTGGAGCGGCGACGCTGCCCGGATCGAACAACACAGGACGGCTGTGTTCTACGGTGTCTTGTGACTGCACTTCGCTGATCTACGTTCCGGGTAGGACAAGGTTTGACCAGACCTTATAACACGTCTTCTGGTTTTACTTTTCTAAATGTTTTGTGAATGACGATGTTTTCCCAAAACGTGTGTTGCTGCAATGCATTTAGGATACGACGCGAGTTATGTGTGAACTGTCTTTGTCACTGGCAGTTAGCTTCTCCATGCAAATCGGGTTGTTACAGATGTGAAAATGATCTGGTTGTTGTGTGAGAAACATCATGTGTGTTGTTATGTACCGTGTACTCACAACTAAGGTAACTAACCTATGAAGCTATGCTTAGTGACAAGTGAGTAGAAGAATGTTCTTTTCTCAGCCTGTGATGACAATGAACAGTGTTCACATATTAACAGGTTTTCCTGTTTTAACTGGCCGTATTAAGGGTAAAATAAGAGGATTGTGTTCCCCCCCGGTTCCCTGGGGACTTTTTCATCCTCCTATCAGACATGTTGCACTACGTTGTGTTTTTTGTGTGGTAGGGATGCGATGTAACCCTTAGCTTGATTGCTGAGGTTGTGCTAAAACTGCTGGAGAAACTTTATTTTCCTAAAAGAAAAGATTGTTTGGTCGCTGTCGTGTGTGCTTAGCAAGGCCTGTGGCCGATACTAATCGAGAATTATGTATTCTCTCATTATGAAAAACGGCGTTCCTCTGTAGAGTGTTTTTGCCATTTTTTGTAGGTGATGATGGGTTGTGTGTGTCATGTGACCTACAACTGGGTTGGACTGGCCACAGAAGCACATGTGTATGTTGGACCGGGGCTCTTAGAGCCCTCTCTATTCTGTGTTTTTTCCTTAGTAAAAATCAGATAGCAGGTTGGCTCATGCGCTGTGTGGAGCTGTCAAACGCTTCATAGAGCTGACTATGACTGTGTCATATTCTCTTTTTGTCATTACATCGTATCATGGGTGTGGGGTCGTAAAGGGGTGAACTGGTAACCTTTCCTCTCCCCCTTGTTTCTGTCGGTCAGGGGTACACCCCCTGTCCTTCAAGGTTCCCGTCACGTTGCGGTTCGGCAGGTTACGGGGGGGGGGGGGGGGGGAGGGAGTTTCCTGGTCCCACGGCCTGGTATATTGGGCGTGTGCACCGCAGAAATTCCCCCGCCATAGAGTACGTCACCGTGCACGTCTCTGTTGGTAGGACTTCCGTGTGCTGTTCAGGTCCGTGTGATGGATCTGTTTCAGGGGGGTGGTCAGGGCTCCTCCTCACCAAGCGCCTATTCGGGCCTTCTGTGAGTTCGGACTCCTTCTTCCATGTGAGGGAGCCTCCATCAGAGTACAGAGCCTTCCTCCTCAGATTGTCAAAGTGAGTGGACCCTCTAGAAGGTGTCCTATTCTATTGTATATGTATTCGATTCAATTCGATTATTGAGTGTGTATGGGTTCAGTGCCTCTTCCCCGGAGAGCCCAAAAAACAATTTTTTACATGGCTCAAGGTGCAATATATTCTTTTCAATCTGTACAGCTCGCGTGGGAAGTCTCTCTGGGCATCCCCGTCTCCTTCCTATGGGAGGGTGGTGGGATGTAAAAATGTGAAACATTTTTACCCCCGGCTGTGTAGACTGGGATACATGCTGTTGATGCTTCCTTCTTTTCTATTCAAAAAGTGTTGGAGTTAGGAAGTGTCACACCCCTCTTGTCGTTCCCCTGGGCGCCTTGGGGATTCAATGACAGGTCTAAATAGCCTGTTCATTGATGGGGGTGTGTCCCGACGCACGTATAGTGCTAGCTCGCTGTAAACAGGTGACTGACTGGCACGCCTTGGTTGCTTGTGGTTAAAACGGCGTTTTTATAAAGCGACTGAGATGGGGGTTTTTCCTCTTCCGACGACCACATCCCACGACCTGGGTTGGTTATCGACGGATTCTCGTTCATGTCTGGGGGATGATGACGGAATGGATCTGAACATATGTAGAGGGGTCTCACGCCCTTGGGGTGGGCCACCAGGCGCGGTTCGCCCGAACGTCTGGGTGGCGCCTTCTTTTTCATGTTAAGATCGACACGCATATCTGCCCTTTCTCCTGGAGTAGGCATGTCGGCGTGGTTAGGGCACGGGACTGGTTCTGGTCACGCTGGTCCGTATCAGTTGAACCCGTTGTCCGCCGGGGATGCAGATCTGCTGTTCTGGTACCCTGAGGGACTTGGGCTTTTTTCAGGGGGAAAAATGCCAGGTCGGTCCGGGTGTCATAGGGTTAAGCGCTATGGAGACCCTGGTTGGGTACGTTTTTACTCAGCACTGTCGTAATGGCTTACGGCCATGCCAACCTGTACACGCTCGATCTCGTCGGATCTCGGCCGCTACACAGGTTGGTCCTGGTTGGTACTTGGTTGGGAGACCGCCTGGGAATACCAAGTACGGTGTGCTTAGGGGCTGGTTCTCCATTCTTTTTCGCTCCTCTCTCGCGCATGGCGAAGAGGGGCCTGTTGGGGTGGTCTTTGACCTCCTCTGGTGACCCTGTGCTTCCCGTATCGCCAGGCCCGGTCCGAGGTAATGTTTCGTCGACCCGTAGGCCTGGGTTAACCCTTTTTTGAAAACTGAAACACTTGTACTGCGGTATAGCCGGTGTATACCCGCAGGTGTGTTTTGGAGTTTTTTCTTGAGGGGTTATAGGAACAACCACCGCATTGGGTAACGCCAAGGTGGTTGATTCCCTGGTGTGTTGGAGCAGTGTCAACTCTCGGGTTCACCGGTTGAGGGTGCCCCTGCACGTTCATGACGTCTGCCAATCGTGTCAGCCTTCTCTGCCTCAACCCCTCTGGATGGGTTTTTTTGGATGGAGGCTTGGTCATGCAACGCCGCCAGCTTCCGCTCCTTCCGCCGGGGCGGCTGTGTTCAGCTGTCCCCTCTGGCGCCTGTCTCGTCCGCAGTCTCCAGGCTAGGGTTAATAGCCTGTTGCCTGGTTTTTCCCCGGTGCTCTGCCTGCTTCCGTTGGCTAACCTTTTTTGTGTGCTTACGGCCATGCTGACTGCCTGTTGCAGGGTCAGTGTGCCAGGCGGTGTACTATTGGGGGGACAGGGCCCGCTCGGCTGAGGGGCTTTTGTCCGAATACGCTGGCGATGTGGGGGGCGCGGCACTACGTGCCCACCTGGTGGGGTCTTGATGCTGGCATCATGGACTTCTCCGGGCCCCCATTCCAGGGAGTCCAGTCCTTTTGGTGGGTCTGGGTTTTCCTTCGCGCTCCGCTGCTACGGCCTTGCCACGGGGTTGGGTTTGCCCTTGACCCCGTGATTCTGGGGGCAGTAACGAGGTTGTTTCCCTCCGTTCGTTCCCGGGTGGCATGCGGGTTGTGCGTGTGTGTAGTCGTGGGGTCAAGCCACGGTCTGCTCACCCTGTGCGTTGAGTTGCTTGAGTGCCTCTTCGCACGGTCGAGTCCGTCGCCCTCCCGTGAAGCCACCAATAGGGGGGGTGCCCTCCATTAGGGTGGGTCGGGGGGGCTCGGCCCTCCCTGGTCTGATGGTTGTGGGGGGCCTCAGCGGGGTACATTTGTCGAGCTTCTAGCTCCCGCTCAGCTCCTATTATGCAATGAACGCTGAGCGTGAGCTAGTGTGGAACAGAACGTTCGGTTATGACTATAACCAAGTTCTGTTAACACTTAGTGAACGCTCAGCGTTTAGACGACGCTGCAGGCCCTTGATTTTTCATTAATTCATTGTGATGAAATTTGTTGGGAAGGAGATGAGTGTGTGGCACCACCCCTGCTTATATAGGTAAGCGGATGGGGGTGTGGCCAGATGAATGCTGGCATTTAAAGGTACATTTGTGAAATTATTCAGTGTATATATGCTGAAGCGAGATATATGCAATGAACGCTGAGCGTTCACTAAGTGTTAACAGAACTTGGTTATAGTCATAACCGAACGATACTGGTTCAGAATCCTCTCAGTTGTTTATTACAACAGCACTCATTTATTCATAAGAATCTTCAATCAATCATTATAACATTATACCATCACTTAGTTCACTTATTTTACATTACTTTTAATACATTCCATTATAGTTCCGTTCTTGTCATCAATTCAAAGGCATATTCATCATTACAGTACACATTCTACCCTTTTATGATACGCTGGTTCACTTCAATAGCATTTTCCTTTCAAATGTAGTTATCCAGCATTATATACTGTACATTGTAATTAATTATGTCTTTATGCATATTTGGTGTCTTAAATATAAGCAGGTGAAAAGGGAGCATTCTCCTGTTAACCTCAGTCTAGGCATATTGGAAGAGAACATCGTATCTGTCTTCTTTTAATAACACTGGCATTCTAATTGTCTGTCAAACAATTCCTTACATCATCAATAGCTATTACCTTTATCATCATTCGTTTATCATCAGTCATATCCACTATTCTATAGTGCACAGGAATAACCTCACCACCTCTGTGGCATTCATATTTATGTTCCGACTCAAGTTCGTTTGAACCTTTAATCAATGTGCATCGAAAGTGCATTTATATATACGTATATGGCCGATCTCAGCCTTACTAGGAATTTGCTAAACCGTGGCCATGGTGAACCCCAAAGGAATAGATTTATATTTACATTTAACGGAGAGCGGGATAGAAAGAGAGAGAGAGAGAGAGCACGAGGGACAGCTCCAGTGCCTAGCTAACTTCTAGCTAGCGTGGGCTAATTCTAGTCCTCTAAACCACCTTTTAACACTTATACCAAATATGTCAATATTTATTTACCAAACAACATTTCAACTCAAACAGTACATTTCCCAAACATAACCTTTATAATCCCCTGTATTTCAACACTCTATTTAATGTACCACGAGACACGGCATCATCAATTGACGGTCAACTTCTAAACCACTTTACTCGTCGTCTTAAACTTCTTAAACTTGACTCAAACATCACCTCATTGGACTCTCGACGTTGCATGTATCATTGTTAACCTTTATGTGTGTTTTGTAATGTACTATTAACCTATGAAACAGGTTGTAGTTAGTCATGGACAAAAGGAGGCCGTGGACATGATGTTACTGGTTCTGAATCCTCTAGCAAAGTACGGTTCCCTAGAAGGCGAAGTTACTGAACACAAGTCCTATACTGCCACCTATTGACCAAATTATATTAGTGTCCATTAAGTATGACATGACTGTTATACCTTATTTCTGATGGAAGTAATACTGTATAAGTATGTTCACAATGTTTCGACACATAATCTAATGATATTAACACTTTGATCGCCAGGCTTAAATTCATAATTTACAATCCTCCGCCAGCCCTATTTAATATGGAGAAGTTCCCCTTCTTTGCAGGGCTATAACTTTTTAAATTGTATTGCTAAATTGACATTACTATGGCCCATTCAACATCAAGTATCTATCGGATGTAGCAACGTTCTACTTTTTCATTCACATATTCATACTAAAATACAGTATGTTTTTATCGTTTTCTGCAGCTCTCTCCAGAACGTGATTTATAGCCCCAAATGCATTATATTGATGATGAAATACAGTTTGATAGGAATCTGCGCGAGATAAAAAATGTCAAATGGACGTGCTTCTAGAAGTTACTACTGATCATTTGATGTTGACTGGATGGGGGGGGGGTCGTTTATAATTCCGTGGCCAACGTTATATGATTCATCTAGTGTGGGTGATATGATCATTAGAGCAGTTAGTATCGAACACGTTAAAAAATAACATTGAATCTTACCGTAGCTTCCTCATAGCGTTGGGCGATGAGCGTGGAACAGAAATGTTCCTATTATGGGATGTAGAAATATGCGATCCATTTCCAGGTTGTATAATAGTATATACGTGCAAATCATGTTGTTTATCGAGTTATTTGCAACCGATCGATGTCCAGTGTATCAAGATGGAGTCCCGCTAACGATAGCGAGTGCCCGGACGAAATATGGGCGAGCACCACTTCCGGCGCATCACTTCCTGTTTGGGCGATCCGCCGATCGGCCACCAGATGGCGCTCTTGAACCGTTGGAGAGTTGAGAGGGGATCAACAGTATATCTCAAGTGTCCGGGGGAGAAATATGATTTCGATCACAGATTTTAGAAATATTGATATCAAAGACGTGGTACGGCGTCTTTGGCAGAATGAGCATGGCGAGGAAAGACGTGGTATGGCGGTTTTGGCGACCATAGTGTTAACGTGATACCACTTCTAGTGGGCATCACATATGACATGTATGGTTATTATTATTATTATTATTAACAATACTTCTTCTGTTACTCTTGTTAAGCTTCCCCATTGTATATATTGTGTCTAGAAGGGCTCGTGGAGATCGTTGCATTGTATGTATTTGATCATACAATGCATAGTTTATTTTCTCAAGGAGGTGACCCTTGGCTTTGTGTTCTAAAAATACAGTTATTTTAGAGGCAACCGGTTTCCATACCTACAGTAGGCATTTAATCCCAGTCCTTCACTGTGATAACTTTTATTCAGCAAGTATTATTCTAATGGAAGCTGAAAAAGGTGGGGGGAGATCTCTGTATAAGGAGTAGGTGGGGAAATGATCTTTTCTTGTAGTGCCAATGCTGGAGTAATTGTTACTCCATCCTCTCTCTTTATAAAGGACGGAGACGTTATAGGTATCAACACTCTGAAAGTGACCGCTGGGATCTCCTTCGCCATCCCCGCCGACAAGATACGCCAGTTCCTTGCCGAGTCATACGAGCGACAACTCAAGGGTTTGTAGAACTGCGTCTTTCAACATTGTCAATATTACACTTACAGTACGCTTTCAGTGCCACGAGGTGGCGCCAGAGTTAGCGCTTGAATGCCACCATCGGCGCCAATGTTATCGTTAATATCGCCTAATCTATGTTTTAAATTATGGCTATGTGTCTAATCTGCCCGTCGCTTATCAGAGAATCATTTTCCAGTCAGTGCTGTCAAGGCAGATTGGTTTTTTATCGCTTCATTTCCGTTTGAGAGCATTTTGAAAAGCACCCGTTTGAGGTAAAAAAACAGTCCATTCTGGGCCATTCTATGATAATCGTCTTTTACTGGAATATTCCAGAACGTTGATATTTGTCTGCCTATTTATGAATCGTTTTCAAATAAACGCTAGATGATCAATATTATACGTACACGCACGCCCATTCGAGCCGCGCACGGATAATCGCTGTGTTCATTCTATTCTATTCTATTCAACCGTGTGGTTCATTTGGTCACAGGTCACAGATTTGGTCCCGGACGAAAAGTGAACCTCGTGATTAATATCATGGTCTTCTGTTATTATTGCCATCAGGGAAGAGACTGCCAAAGAAGAGATACATGGGTGTCCGGATGCTGCAACTTACCCCTGCGTGAGTAAACATTTAATTTCATTTTAATTTTATTTATTTATTCATACATGGAATTGTTACAGTCCAACAGTGTCTTCAGTACATTATAGTTCACTTAATATGATCCACAAAATTCCATGGCCGAAAGGAACAGGAAGAAGAAAACCCTTATTGTACCTGCCCCTACAAACAGTACACTGGATAGACTGTTCATAGTGCAATGTTTACCAAACCAAACAACAAAATGTACATACTTATTTTGCAGAAATAAAAACATCAACACAATAAAATTAACATAAATAAATACATTTTGTGTATCCATCAGTTGAATTGCATTTTACTGAGGTTCATTCATTTATACACACACTTTTATCTATATATTTATAGTACACCGTTCTATTATATCATGTATTATTCTATATTATACTTCTATATAGTATACTATTATACTATATAATTGTATTCTTTTTATTTTATTATACTATAACTAAATCTCTCGGGGCCACCTAACTAGACATCTGTTTGTTTGTTTTTGCTGGACCCAAAAGGCCAGACCAATGACTGACTGACTGACTGACTGGATGAATGAATGAATGAATGAATGAATGGTGGAGTGACTGACTGGAGGATGAATGAATGGTGGAGTGACTGACTGAGTGAGTGAGTAGAGTAGGGCAGGCGGGGACCCCCTCCAATGTACAGTTTACCCCCCCCCCCTCTTTTTGTACTCACAAACAGTACTGTATTTGTAGATCTGGTATGTCATAAATGTCTGGATGTAACAGTACTGTCTATCTGTATGTCATGTATGTCATATGTTATGATGAATTGAAAATGGGGGACCCTGATTAAACAAGACGAAAGGCTTTCTCTGGTCTGCATCCCCTTAACAATTGTGTGTATTGAGCTGTACTGTATTGTACCCATTCTGCAATGTGTTAATACAATTAATATAATACAAAAACTTGCTCTGTTCCCAGTTTGATCCAGGACCTCAGGGCTCGTGAGAGGGATTTTCCTGATGTGACTGCCGGCGCCTACGTGTTTGAAGTGATACCTGGAGCTCCTGCCGCCAGGTAAAGCCGTCAAGTCCTCTCCTGTGCGCTGGCAAAGATTTGCTCACACTTAGGTTTGGATCAACGTCGCTGTCGTTGCTTAACCCTTTCACTACCAAAAGGGTTAACCCTTTCACTGCCACACTACAGACGGTTAACCCTTTCACTACCACACTACAGAAGGATAACCCTTTCACTACCACACTACAGACGGTTAACCTTTCACTGCCACCCTACAGAAGGTTAACCTTTCACTACCACACTACAGACGGTTAACCTTTCACTACCACACTACCAAAAGGGTTAACCCTTTCACTGCCACACTACAAACAGTTAACCCTTTCACTACCACACTACAGAAGGATAACCCTTTCACTGCCACACTACAGACAGTTAACCATTTCACTACCACACTACAGACGGTTAACCGTTCACTACCACCCTACAGAAGGTTAACCCTTTCACTACCACACTACAGACGGTTAACCTTTCACTACCACACTACCAAACGGGTTAACCCTTTCACTGCCACACTACAGACGGTTAACCCTTTCACTACCACACTACAGAAGGATAACCCTTTCACTACCACACTACAGACGGTTAACCTTTCACTACCACCCTACAGAAGGTTAACCCTTTCACTACCACACTACAGACGGTTAACCTTTCACAACCACACTACAGACGGTTAACCCTTTCACTACCACACTACAGAAGGTTAACCATTTCACTACCACACTACAGAAGGTTAACCCTTTCACTACCACACTACAGACGATTAACCTTTCACTACCACACTACACAAGGATAACCCTTTCACTACCACACTACAGAAGGATAACCCTTTCACTACCACACTACTGCCGGTTAACCCTTTCACTACCACACTATTGATTGATTGATTGAAAAGTTTATTAACAGATTGCAGAATGGGTACAGTACAGTACAGCTCAATACATACAATTGTTAAGGGGATGCAGACCAGAGAAAGACTTTTGTCTTGTTTACATCAGGGTCCCCCATTTTCAATTCATCATAACCACAGAAGGTTAACTTTCCACTACCACACTACAGAAGGTTAACCCTTTCACTACCACACTACAGAAGGATAACCCTTTCACTACCACACTACAGAAGGTTAACCTTTCATACCACACTACAGAAGGTTAACCCTTTCACTACCACACTACAGAAGGATAACCCTTTCACTACCACACTACATAAGGTTAACCTTTCACTACCACACTACAGAAGGATAACCCTTTCACTACCACACTACAGACGGTTAACCTTTCACTACCACACTACAGAAGGATAACCCTTTCACTACCACACTACAGACGGTTAACCCTTTCACTACCACACTACAGACGGTTAACCCTTTCACTACCACACTACAGACGGTTAACCTTTCACTACCACACTACAGAAGGATAACCCCTTCACTACCACACTACAGAAGGTTAACCTTTCACTACCACACTACAGACTGTTAACCCTTTCACTACCAGACTACAGACGGTTAACCTTTCACTACCAGACTACAGACGGTTAACCTTTCACTACCACACTACAGACGGTTAACCGTCTGTTTGTGTGGTAGTAAAAGGGTTAAAAAGAAGTGATGTATCACACATTTCTTGACAGTAATTCATTATTTGTACTCATTACTCCCATGGGAAAGTAATAAGGTATGCTGCTCGTTACACTGATTCTGCGTTACACTCTAAAACATTGACGCATTCTGGCACAATTGACCTATGTCAAGCCCCGCCCTCTTTTCTTGATCCTCCAATCACAACTGTTGCTTCCCTTAAGTATAGGCTCATTATGCCAGTAAAGTGGGAAATGTCACAATAGTAAAACCATAACATTACAGAGGGTATGATGATGAATATAAAGTATTGAAACTGGAACAGTGCCCTACTGTGGTAGATGAGGAAAGGGGTGTGGTTACAGTGATGTTTACTTTGTAGCCCCCCCCCCCCCTCCCCCAACACTGATTAGGATCAAAGCATGTAAAAAAATGCCAAAATCTTTTTATTTTGAAAACAACACAAATTATCAACTCAGAACTAGCGAGTAAAATAATGACGTTAGATTGTGAAATATGCTGCCACTTGATTTAAAGCCAGCTGCAGTAGGCTAGACCTGCAGCCATCGATGCGAGTGTCTTTTTGCCATGCCAGCTGTATTAGCGGTGCGGTGAAGTGAGGGTTTGGTGGCCTCTTGCGGGTCCCAAGGCTGCTGATTGAACCGTGGTCTGGCCTCCAGCTTTCCACAGGCAGCACTGTGATCGCTTTCTCTCCATAGAGACGGGACCGTTTCTTTGAATGGCTCTTGAGAATCAGTGTTGCTAATGGCAGACTGCCGCCGCCACCACAGTGGAGCTTGAAGTAGCCAGGTGTAGAACAGTGGGTGTTTCTTGAATCCTATCAAATCCCCGTTATACAAGCCTTCCAAATCAGAACTATTCCTGTTCTATCCCTAAATAAATCAGGACCATTTCTAAATAAATCAGGACCATTTCTAAATAAAATCAGGACCATCTCTAAATAAATCAGGACCAGCTCTAAATCAGGACCATCTCTAAATAAATCAGGACCATCTCTAAATAAAATCAGGACCATCTCTAAATAAAATCAGGACCATCTCTAAATAAATCAGGACCATCTCTAAATAAATCAGGACCATTTCTAAATAAATCAGGACCATTTCTAAATAAATCAGGACCATTTCTAAATAAAATCAGGACCATCTCTAAATAAATCAGGACCAGCTCTAAATCAGGACCATCTCTAAATAAATCAGGACCATCTCTAAATCAGGACCATCTCTAAATAAAATCAGGACCATCTCTAAATAAAATCAGGACCATCTCTAAATAAATCAGGACCATCTCTAAATAAATCAGGACTGTTACAAAGGGTCAGATTAAACCGAATATATGTATTTATTGAACTAGATAGGACTCGTGCACATCTGGTTGGACCCCGACTGGAGGTGCAGGTCAGCGCAAGAGAGATAAATAAACTAAAAGGAGAAAACCTTCAAAGGAAAGAAGGGACCGCACACTCCACAGGACTCGTTTTTGCTTATTTATTGTTTGCACAACGCGTTTCGCTGTCGCTTCCTAGCACCTGAGGAAGCGACAGCGAAACGCGTTGTGCAAACAATAAATAAGCAAAAACGAGTCCTGTGGAGTGTGCGTCCCTTCTTTCCTTTGAAGGTTTTCTCCTTTTAGTATATGTATTTATTGATTGATATATATTGCATAATATTTGTATATCGTTTGATATCCCTTGTATATTCCTTGTACATATACACGGAATATCCCTTTAGCCTACTATAGCCCATAATATTTCATTCTCCTATTGGATGGCGTGCCACCAGCGCCAGTGCCGTGCCCCTAGAGCCGACTTGAAAGCTACCGACAGGACTTGTCTCAACATGCCCGCTTCTGCCCAGGGCTACGAGACAGTGAGCAGGCTGGCACTTGATTATTCCCCGTACATATAAATATGGCGTAGGTGAATACTGAGTTAGTTCCCCTTTTCAGTTCGAGTTGGAGTTCAGTCTTGTTCAGTTACCCAAGTGACGTCTCACCCACTATGCAACGTGCGGCAGAGTAGGGCTCGTATTGCCCGAAATAGAGTCGCGTTTATCCTAATACGTTTGTTCAACGTATCGTTCGCTATTTACTAGTAAGCCTTCATTACGAGTCAAAGACCACGTGAAGTGAGTAATTGTGCGTCTACATAGAGCACTTATAGCCGCGTGCAAATAGGATAGTAGTAACGTCAAGTTCAACTGTGAACCCACGCGCACCGGAGGATACCGACCCCGGCGCCAGCAGAGCCTTTTCCGGCTGGATTATTGCTTTGACTGTGGCTGCTGGAGCAGAGAACCGTCTACCCCGCTGCTGTGTGGGATCTACCGTGAGGACATCACTCGAGCCCGTCTCAAGGAGAGACTCCACGGCTTCATCTGTGCGGCGCGCACACTGGGACCAGCTGCCTTTTCATCCGCTGCTGCAGGGAGTAATATACCGTCTCCAGGTGCCTTGTTGAAGTCCCTGTGGAACCCATTGACTTTGCATAGAGCATCGCCTCCCCCTGCTGGCTTACAACCGGTAGTACCCCCCTTTCTAGCTATCTCCCCAGAGTACCAGAGATATAATTCCTAATATCCATATTGACTTGCCTACGCACATTCTTTGCCTTATAAGCGCATCCAAAGTGACCAAAGTAATGTAATATAATATTCTTGCTGTAATAAATATTCTAAACGAGTATTTGTGTGGAAACCGTATCATTGTGGAGGAGTTCTCATCTGATATACTTGTGTACGGTATGGCCAGTAATGTACATAAGACGGTAGTGGTTTAATGATACCATACTTGATTAATACAGTCAGGGAATTGTACCCCTCAGTTACAATTGGTCCTTCGAGCCGGATAATAATTAGCGTAATATTAATATAATATTAATATTGACATGGCCGATGACGAACACTCCACAAACGGTTCTCCTAAGCTAGATCGCCCGCAGCGCAGACGGCAGCCACCTCCCTATCTAGAGGCATACGCTGTCAGTCCAATACCTAGCTTTAAAGGGAAATTAAATACGGATAAAATAACTAAAGCGGATAGTAAAATTATGTCCGACCCTATCAACCAGGCTACCCCGCCAACAGAGGCCCTAGTGGGTTCTAATGTAACTGACCAAGCTCACGGTGGGGACCAGGAGGGAACTGACACGACTTTATCCCCAGACAACATCGACGAGGTAGTCCCCGGAGAGCTCCAGGATAAAGAAAGCCCTCCCGGGATGGAACCCGACCCACCACAAGAAGAGACGCGCACCCAGGAGATGGATCTCCTCGGTACGCAACAGGAGAACGGATCCCCAACAAGTACTGCCGGGAGCCGATCGCCCCGAACGGCGTCTTCCCCCAGCGAGGCGGACAAGATGCTGGCGCAAGCACTCATCGCCACCCTGGCAGCCTCCACCGAACGCGATCGACTTCAAGCGCAACAGACGCGCGAGCGCGAACATTTTGCAGGCGAGCGAGAGCGCTTCCAGGCGCAACAAAGGAGTGAAGACGACCGCATAAGACTGGAGACCAGACGCCTCCAGACAGAAGAGAACATTGAGAGAAGCCGCGCCGATGCACAGCACGCCGCCGCCAATGCACAGCGCGACGTCGCAAATGCCCAGCGCGACGCCGCCAACGCACAGCGCGACGCCGCCCAGGCCAGCGCCAATGCGCAGCGCGACGCTGCCAATGCCCAGCGCGAAGCAGCGCGCGACGCAGCCCATGCCCAGCGCGAGGCAGAGCGCGACCGGCTGCAGGCGGAGCTGATGGACAAACTGGTTGCCATGGCGACACCCCCTCACTCCGCACGGAGCTCTCAGAGATCGTCAAGACATGGGTCTAGGACACATTCCCCTACCCGACGAAGCGACCCGGGACCCCGCCAACAGGAGGATCCTGTCCACGTCTCCGAACCCCCTCCCCGGCCGGTCCATACGAGACCCAGCAACCGGGAAGAACCGGACCACGCCGAGAGACTGAACAGAAGACTCCAGGTCCTAGCAGAGGGAGAGGAGGAAGAAGAGGAGGAATGTCAAGCCGACCAGCAGCAACGTACTCTGGCCCAGGAGGCCCAGTACAGCCCCGACCAGCAGCAACGTACTCTGGACCAGGAGGTCCAGTACAGCCCAGAAGTCAGCCCCGAGGCCCTGCGCTACAAACACCCGACTCAACTCACGGGTGAGTTTGACGCACCGCCAGCCCCGAGGGACAGCACCTGGGTACCCGACCTTCGGTACCCACCAAGTACCAGCCCAAGACGACACGCACGGGGAGACTCGCCTAGGAGGCCTCTTCCCCAACGCTCACCGATGTGCCAGTCATCCATGGCATCGTACCTTGGCACACCGACGTTTCCAGACTTCACCCATGAGAACCGAGCACAGTACACGGAGCTACGGATGTGCTTAGAGACAATGATGGTTGATGTAGCTGATGAACGCCACAAGTATGCTACCCTATTGAAGCACCTCAAGGTGCCCCGAGCGCACAATATAGCGCTGGCCTATGCCAACTCTACTACCCCATACACAGCGGCTCTAGCAGCACTTGACCAACGTTATGGACGCGTATGAGACTATGTGATACAGGAGATAAGAGACATTGACCGTCTCCCCCCAGCCAGAGATAACAGAGCATTAGATGACCTGTCTATCAAGGTACAGTCCCTGGTAGGGATGCTGGGGTCCCAAAAGGAAAAGGGTATCTACGAACTGTACGCTAACTCCAACGTAGAGAGGATATTAGAGAAGCTCCCTCCCGCCCGACAAGAGCGCTTCAGGCGGCAGAGAGACTACCGCGACCCCAACGGTCCAGAGGCATCCCTCCTAGACCTATCTGAGTTCCTCGCCAGGGAGGTCAGTAGCCTACGACTCGACACGTTCGTATGGAGTGGACCAAGCCCAAGACTCGGACCTCGGGGACAAACGGATAACCGCCGGTTGGTGACCGTTATGCACGAAGCCGAATCAGTACCGCAGCACAAGAACCACCACACCCCCTCGACGAAAGAGGACCAGTGGAAGATTGAGTGCCAGTACTGTGAGGGAGAACATCGGCTGTACCAATGCGACACTTTCGGTAAGCTGACCACGGACGAGGTGAGTCAGTGGACCAAGGACCACCGCCGCTGCTTCCGCTGCGCGCGCAGCCACCTAGCAGCTGAGTGCCGCCTGAAAAAGAAGTGCAGCAGGTGCGGTGGCACCCACTTGGAGGTCCTGCATGACATCAACAGGCGTCAGCCAGGACAACAGAGTGGGCCCGTCGCGGTAATGTACCATGCCGAGGCGGTGGCACCAGCACCAAAGTTCCACCAGACCGCTCCCTGGTGTCCCGACTGCTACGGCAGACACTGGGAGCCACGGTGCGACTCGCACCATATAGATTCTACGTCACCACACACAGGAGTGCTCCACATTGACCAGCATAGCGGGACCCCCCCGAGTGCTCCTCAAAGTGGTCAGAGTGCTCCTGAGCTACGAGGACAAGGTCCTGGACACTTACGCCGTCCTGGACGATGGGTCTGAAAAGACTCTCCTCCTCGCTTCCGCAGCAGCCCAGTTGGGCCTGCGAGGTGTCAAAGATACAATGACCATACGCACCATCAGAAGGGACCAGAAGACCATAAAGGGTGAAAAGGTCTCCTTCAAGATAGCAGCGGTGGACCAGCCCGAGAAGCAGTATAGTATAACTAACGTCTTCACCAGCCACGACATAGGCCTGTCTCAGTACACCTACCCCATCCCACAGCTGATGGCTAAGTATGTGCACCTACGTCAACTACCTATACCGCTTATCGACGGTGCCACACCGACCCTGCTCATCGGCTCCGACCACGCGGACCTCATTCTCCCAATTGAGGCGGCCCACGTCGGACCCAAAGGATGCCCAGTCGCGGTTCAGACCCGACTGGGATGGACGCTCCAGGGCCCCCTCTACGGACTTGACAGTCAACCCACGTCTACACGCTGCCTACACACAGAGGCGAGCGACACCGGCCTCTCCCCCGTACAGCAGAGGCTATTGACATTAAGCGAGAGGCCCGTGGGAGAACCGTGGGTACCAGAGGGAGTTCGGAACTCCACCCCCCTCAGCTGCGCTCCAGACGTAGCTGACCTCGAACCCAGCACCCCAAGCGACTCCTTGACGGGGCGGCCGGGACCGGCCCCTCCTCAGATGGGGTACAGAGCAAACAAGAGAAACAGACGGAGGAGGAGAAAGCACAGCCAAGCACAGATCAAAGCAGTCTCAGGCCCGCTCCCTCCTAAGCCCCCCTTCATCCCGTCCAGTCGTCATGACCATAGACCAGTCGCTACCCCGAGCTGCGTGGCCGGCCGGCCGCGTAAGCAAAGTGACCACTGGTGCCGACGGAAAGGTCAGAGTGGCAGAAGTGCTCGGCCAAGGGCGGACCTACAACCGACCCGTGGCGAGGCTGATAGAGTCGCCAAGGCTCCCCGACTCGCTAAATGACGACCATGACCCCTGACTTTGTGAACTGCCTACCCTCACAACGGACATTGAGTAGTGGACAGTGCGGTTAATCTGTCTCTGCTTAGCTAATTAGGTGGGACTAATTAGGGGGCGGCTGTTACAAAGGGTCAGATTAAACCGAATATATGTATTTATTGATTGATATATATTGCATAATATTTGTATATCGTTTGATATCCCTTGTATATTCCTTGTACATATACACGGAATATCCCTTTAGCCTACTATAGCCCATAATATTTCATTCTCCTATTGGATGGCGTGCCACCAGCGCCAGTGCCGTGCCCCTAGAGCCGACTTGAAAGCTACCGACAGGACTTGTCTCAACATGCCCGCTTCTGCCCAGGGCTACGAGACAGTGAGCAGGCTGGCACTTGATTATTCCCCGTACATATAAATATGGCGTAGGTGAATACTGAGTTAGTTCCCCTTTTCAGTTCGAGTTGGAGTTCAGTCTTGTTCAGTTACCCAAGTGACGTCTCACCCACTATGCAACGTGCGGCAGAGTAGGGCTCGTATTGCCCGAAATAGAGTCGCGTTTATCCTAATACGTTTGTTCAACGTATCGTTCGCTATTTACTAGTAAGCCTTCATTACGAGTCAAAGACCACGTGAAGTGAGTAATTGTGCGTCTACATAGAGCACTTATAGCCGCGTGCAAATAGGATAGTAGTAACGTCAAGTTCAACTGTGAACCCACGCGCACCGGAGGATACCGACCCCGGTGCCAGCAGAGCCTTTTCCGGCTGCATTATTGCTTTGACTGTGGCTGCTGGAGCAGAGAACCGTCTACCCCGCTGCTGTGTGGGATCTACCGTGAGGACATCACTCGAGCCCGTCTCAAGGAGAGACTCCACGGCTTCATCTGTGCGGCGCGCACACTGGGACCAGCTGCCTTTTCATCCGCTGCTGCAGGGAGTAATATACCGTCTCCAGGTGCCTTGTTGAAGTCCCTGTGGAACCCATTGACTTTGCATAGAGCATCGCCTCCCCCTGCTGGCTTACAACCGGTAGTACCCCCCTTTCTAGCTATCTCCCCAGAGTACCAGAGATATAATTCCTAATATCCATATTGACTTGCCTACGCACATTCTTTGCCTTATAAGCGCATCCAAAGTGACCAAAGTAATGTAATATAATATTCTTGCTGTAATAAATATTCTAACGAGTATTTGTGTGGAAACCGTATCATTGTGGAGGAGTTCTCATCTGATATACTTGTGTACGGTATGGCCAGTAATGTACATAAGACGGTAGTGGTTTAATGATACCATACTTGATTAATACAGTCAGGGAATTGTACCCCTCAGTTACAAGGACCATTTCTAAATAAATCAGGACAATTTCTAAATAAATCAGGACCATCTCTAAATAAAATCAGGACCATCTCTAAATAAATCAGGACCATCTCTAAATAAATCAGGACCATTTCTAAATAAAATCAGGACTATCTCTAAATCAGGACTATCTCAAATCCCGGACCTTCCCTGGAGTTGGGTTCTGGTCTCTTGCGTGTGCTTTGGTGGATTTTGGTTGGTTTTCGTCGTTGGGCTCCCTCGATTCGCTGGCTGTTTTTGGGGTTCCTTGCCTGGGGTGCTCGCTGTCGACACCCCTGTGTTCCGGGGTGTCCGTGTCGTCTCCGACTGTCCCGGTCCTACGCGTTTTCTCATTTGGCCGCTGTTGTGTCTGTCTGCTTGAGTGTTTGGAGTCGTGGCTCCTTTGGCGTGGCTGCGGCCTGCGGATCCTGGGGAGTGTGGCCTGTCATTCCTCTGTGGAGTTTGGGGGTGGGATTCACTGGTGTTCCTCGTGGAGATGGTGCGGCACGCAGGGGTGGCGTTCCCGTCGCCGTGCATGGCGGTGTGAGTGGCGCGTGGGCTGTTTGTGTTTTCCTTCGGTCATGACGTGCTTTATCGGGGGGGGGGGGTGTCTTGGATGGGGATCTGGTAGGGATTGATGTGTGAGGTGTTTGGGGGACTGGCTGTTCCGGGGGGGTTCACATGCCTTCGAGCGACATTGTAGTTATTTTATGCCTATTCTTAAGTCTGCACGTTTACATTGCACTACTTTTATTGTGTTTTAAACCTATTCTTATGTCTGCAATTTATGCATTGTTTTTTATTCTGTCAATTGTGTGCTGATTTTATGGCTATGTTCATATTATACCAATTGCTGTGGGGCACTAAGGACTGCGGTCAATGTGTGAAAAAAGTACTATATAGATAGTTATTAAAATGTCTGTAAAGTCTTGATGACCTTGAAAATGAGGGTGACCTCAATTGTCTTTGAGAATAAATAAAGGTTTGAATGAAAATCAGGACTATCCCTATATAAGTAATTCAGGACCATCTCTAAAGTAAATCAAGACCATCTCCTAAATAAATCAGGACTATCTCTAAATCCCTGAGTAATCCCGATTTGTCATCTTTTATCCAGCTACAGCCCAGTATAATCCCCTGGCTGAAGCCACCAAAACCCATGCCTTCCCACTTTCTGGTTCCTTCCTCCTCAAGAAACAAGGGAGAACCTGTCTAAAAGGTCACAATCCGTAGGGGATGAAATCACCTGTATAATAGGCAGGCAGGGTTTGTTTTTTCTGTTTAACAAGCTTTAAATGTGGTGCATCATTATTGGATTTTCTTTTCTACAGCGCTGGCATGATCGACCATGACGTGATAATTGCCATCAATGGGCAGCCAATCACGACTACGGAAGCCGTGATCAAAGCTGTCAAAACCGGCGCTGCTCTCTCCGTGGTGGTGCGACGCGCTAATGAAGACGTCACACTAACCATCAGTCCTGAAGAAATTAACTTATAGTCATATAGAACTGACTTTATGACTTTATATACATATAGAAATGTACAATGTCAGCTTCGGGAGCCAAAAACAATGGGGTTTAAGTGCGGTTTATTTAGGTGATATTTATGTTGTTCACACCTAACAGTATATGGAATATTTTGGTGCTCCATGACGTGTTTTAACATGGATTTCTCAGTACACAGAACATTCCTCAATATACATAATATATACATGGGTAGTCTGTCTGACAGACATTATTGTAATGGCAAAGGTTTTTTGAATATGTACAGAAATGTAATACAATTTAACGATTTTATGCCTATTCTTAAGTCTGCACGTTTACATTGCACTACTTTTATTGTATTTTAAACCTATTCAAGTAACCTATACGAATGTAACGAATACATACATTTCCAGGGAAAACTCAACCATCTGTGATGAGTGTGCTCGATCTATCTCGCCTTGAAGTGCCCAGTGGCTATACAACCGAGAGGAGAGAGCCCATTCATCAAATCACATCAATCAAGTTAAAATATTTCTATGACACTTTGAAAGGCCTTTATGGGGTGATAAATACAACTTGCGAGAACCTGCGTTCCATTACACAGAGAGAAAGGCAGGGACCAACATGCCATTTCAGTTAATTCTAAATAGACAAGATATCAAATGAAAGAAACACAATGACATGTATTCCGCTAATGTTTTAGGCATTTTTTTTATAATACATTTCACAAAACAAAATAAGGCAAATTAAATGAACAATTGAAGGCATTACATTTAAGAATATTAAAAAAAAAAAATGAAACAATATACAAGTCACTGTTGGGGACGGGTCGATATTACATACAGGATTTATTTTACAAGGGCAAGGTGACCGGACCTCAAAGTCTTCAAAAACAGCGGTGTTAATACAGTATGTTACAGTATATTATCCAGTTGGATTTCTAATGTGTGAGGATGTGATCAACAGCTGTAGATTATTTTCATTGTCACGCAAAGGAAATGAGCGTAAAATGACTCAGGAAAACATCCGGAGCTCGACACGACCACTCGCTGTGAAGTGAAAATGAAGCACAGGACCATGCTTTACTTTAGTGCCCCGTTCCACCCAAAATCTTTATAACCATCTTAGAATATATTGCAATCTAAATCAAGTGAGATCTAATGAACACTTAAAAGTACAGTATGACTTTTACCATCTTGCTTTCTACATCATCAGCATAGGGATGGTGCGTGAGTTATCGATTACTTGAGTACTCATTGCCATTGCAACTGAACTCAACAAGTGGTTTTTGAGGGTGCTGGGTTTTATTAATTTATTTGCTTGTTTGTGCCACCGAAACTAAAATCTTGTTCTGAAATCCTGTAAGTTGTTGCAGGAAGACAACAATGGTCAGTTGTGGAGCATGAGAGTGTACAACGTTGCTGCATTGAAAGCTAGCTTAGCATCATCTAAACAGGGTTCCCACAGACATTGCAAAATGAAATTCAAGGACTTTCAAGTACTTTTCCAAGCACTATTTTTCATTTTAACACTTTGATTGCCTAAGGCTAAATTCATGATATACCATAGGTTGCCAGCTCTATTTGTCTATGGAGAAGTTCCCCTTCTTTGCAGGGCTATAACTTTTTAAATTCTATTGCTAAATTGCCATTATTAGGGCCCATTCAATGTCCTATATGTATTGTTCAGGGTGTATGAACATTAAACTTTTTCATTCACATATTCATACTAAAATATGATCTAAAGTATAAGTATGTTTTCATCTCTTTCTGCAGCTTTCTCCAGAACGTGATTTATAGCCCCAAATGCATTATATTGATGATCAAATACAGTTTGATAGCAATCGGCGCGATATAAAAAAATCCAACTGGACGGACTTCTGGAAGTTACTACACGTCATCTGATGTTGACCGGATGGGCGAGGGGGCGTTTATAATTCCGTGGGCAGCGTTATACCATTCATCTAATGTGGGTAAAATGTTCATCATAGCAGTTAGTGTCGAACACGGAAATATTACACGCTAAAACTCACCCCAGTCTCCGCGGGCCGTTGGGCGATCAGCGTGGGGTAGACAGTTTTCCATTATGGGATGTAAAAATATCCGGTCCATTTCCAGCTTGTATAATAGTATATACGTCCAAATCATGTTGTTTATCGAGTTATTGGCAACGGATCGCTATGTATTGTGACGAGCTAGAGTGCCGGAACCTATACCGAGTGCCCGGAAGTAATATGGGTGAACAGCACATCGTCCAAGTAACTTCCTGTTAGGCGATTGCGCCGATCGGCCACCAGATGGCGCTCTTGAACCGCTAGAGGGTTCAGTGGGGCTTTTTGGTGGGTCTCAGGCCAGCGGATGGGAAATATGAATCCGATCACAGATTTTTGAAATATTGATATCAAAGACGAGTTACGGCGTCTTCGGCAACTTGAGCATGGCGGGGAAGGACGCCTAAACTAGTCTTCTGGCAGTTAAAGTGTTAAAAGGATACAATTCACTTTTAAATGCAGTTTTTTTTATATTAAAAAAAAAGAAGAAAATCAGATTAAATATTTATGGCTTAAAAACCAATTTCCGTCAATTAGTTACTTTAGATTAAAAACTTGATTCAGAACTATTTTATCATGGATGAACAAAACTTTCAATACGAATGGTTGATTTGAATTTCAATGACTTTTTAAGCACCTTGTTAAAAAAAACTGGCTGTTTTCAAGGAATTCCAGGAATATTTTTGGTCAAAAATAGAGACCTTGTGCAAACCCTGTTGAAAGCTAGCTTAGCATCATCTAAAAGATAAAAAACAGCGGTTCGTGTTCCATCTATTTCCAAATTTTGTCAACAACATGTCGCCCACTTTGCGTAGCGTTCACAGACTAGTATTGATAGACATGCCGTTGCGTGAGCGGAGACCTGTTGCAGACAGTGGAGCTAATGCAATTACAAATGGCAACGGACCGTTTTGAATGACAATACGTATTAAGCATAGAGTATATTGCTGTGCATCATTTTGTTCGCAAAGCGAGACATAATAAAATTGGTAGTGTGCGTGACTCCACACTATCAAAAATGTGCCGCTGCCATGCGCTTTAAGATGCGTTCTAAAGATGTATTTCCCTAAACGATTACTCAAGCACTACTTAAGTTAATTCATGCGAGTACTCCATCTGAGAAATCACGACTCATGCCCGTCCCTAGAACCTTTGAGGCCACTTCCCAGATCCAGTCCCTAAACCTGATCATGGACCTAATGGTTTCGTCTGTGAAAGCCCACTAACGTTCAGCATTCCGTCTTGGTTTGAGAGACTCCCAACAGGCTTAACATCCACACCTAGATGTACAAGTATCCAAATATTCCCAACACAGTATGGGTGTAGAGTCTGCCCTTTTTATGACTGTTTGACCTCAAAAACTTCCCAGAGGCTATTGGACCTACTGTATATCATAACTGTGTGGAACAATATCCCTCAATCATATAGGACACACCCCTTGTGCAAATCACAGCGTATAGCTTGGGTTCTGTGTTCATACTTGCCCGACTGGAGCTTACAGTGTAATCGATCTATGTGTAATTTGCCGTTTGGTTTTCATTTGACCGTCAGAGGAACACATTAGAGTCCCCAGAGGCTGCAGTTTCTTGGTGTACCCTTTAGTGTGTTAGGGCTGAACGATTAATCGATTTTAAATTTAATCGCAATCGCAATATCCGTCAGAGAAATCACAATTCGATTATTTCCCAAAATCGTGCAGCCGTGTATGGTAACTAACAACGCTGAGATCTTACAGTAAGTTATCCTTTTTTTTTTAGGGCTGTACCGAATAGTTCGAAGCTTCGTTCATAATGTTGACATTCAAATTCTAAATCAACATTAAAATTTTATAAATATATATATATTTTTTATGTGTCTATTCATTCCGTTTAAACCAATGGGGTTTTTCTTCACAGTTGCAGATAAAGATTAGGCTTCACTAATATTATAGTATTATACTATATGACTAGTCATAAAAATGTAAATAAAACATTTATAAATGAGCCTATCTGCATCCGCTTGGCACTCGGCGCTCCATCAAGACGCCACCATCACTTTCGTACTAACCGTGCCCTTATTGGATTATTTATGTTGACGAAACTGATGAGTTATATTCATTAAAGAAAATTGATAAAAAAAATACTAATTTAATCAGATTAATCACTTTATTCAAATTGAGGATATTTATATATAAAAATAATAATTGGATTACGCCATAAAATACGACGACAGACATTCGAAGCTTCGTTCGAATACTTCAATAGAAGCTTCGAATGTTAAAATTACATTCGGTACAGCCCTATTTTTTTTTCTATCTTCAGGGGGTGGGGGGCTTTTCTGTATTTTTCACCCATCCCAATTTAGTCGTTATACCAATTCCCTTCCTGGTCGTTGCGCGCATTGCCCCACTGTTGGCCTGGGGAGGGTGTAGAACTGCGACACGGAGTCGCCAGCCGCTTCTTTTCACCCGACAGTTTCAATGGGGGAGGTTCACGCCATTTCCCCCCAGATCCCCTCCCTGCTGCTGAACATGATGTAAGGACTTCCGTTGAAAATGAATGATTTCCCGTTTTGCCCTGTAGCCCCGTAGTGTGAACACACGACGCGGTAAGGTCCTCGGCCCTGTGTGCCTCAGTAGTAGGTGCACCAGTTGCTGTAGTCGCTGGGCATCAGGCCGCCGGTGATGAGCAGGATCAGGTCGACGAACCACCAGATGCCCAGCCCGCCCAGGGTCAGCAGCTTGCCCACGGCGGTGCCGGTGTGACCCAGGCAGAAGCGGTCCACTCCGAAACAACCCAGGAAGAACGAGTACAACAGTGTGGTGATGAAGTAGTGCCCGGTGTATCTGTACAAAAAAATGTAAAATATTAAAAACACAAAAAGATCAGATTCAGCTTTATTGTTGCATCTTTGTCATATTCTGATACAAAAAAGACCAAGATTCTTGGGTCTTGCCCCCTCGACCTACAGCATGGTAATAAAATACACAATGGAACAATATAATACACAAACACAATAAAACCAGCATAATAGTTATGTATGAAAAAAAGTGACAGTTAACTTGACTTTATTAACTGATAGATACACAAAATGTATTTATTTATGTTCATTTAATTGTGTTGATGTTTCCATTTCTGCTAAATAAGTATGTACATTTTGTTTGGTTTGGTAAACATTGCACTATGAACAGTCTTATCAGTGTACTGTATGTGTGTAGGGGCAGGTACAATAAGGTCTATCAGTGTACTGTATGTGTGTAGGGGCAGGTACAATAAGGTACATCAGTGTACTGTATGTGTGTAGGGGCAGGTACAATAAGGTCTATCAGTGTACTGTATGTGTGTAGGGGCAGGTACAATAAGGTCCATCAGTGTACTGTATGTGTGTAGGGCAGGTACAATAAGGTCTATCAGTGTACTGTATGTGTGTAGGGGCAGGTACAATAAGGTCCATCAGTGTACTGTATGTGTGTAGGGCAGGTACAATAAGGTCTATCAGTGTACTGTATGTGTGTAGGGGCAGGTACAATAAGGTCTATCAGTGTACTGTATGTGTGTAGGGCAGGTACAATAAGGTCTATCAGTGTACTGTATGTGTGTAGGGGCAGGTACAATAAGGTCTATCAGTGTACTGTATGTGTGTAGGTGCAGGTACAATAAGAGTTTTCTTCTTCCCGTTCCTTTCGGCCATGGAATTTAGTGAATCTTATTAAGAGAACTATATGTAGGCCTACTGTTGGACTGTAACACTTCCATGTACGAATAAATAAAAATGATGATGATGATTATCAGCGAGGCTTGCGGAACAGGCCCACGGGCGTGCGTTTGATCTCCATCTAAATCACGGGAGGGAAACGTTATATGATGATGTTGCTGGAATGCAGAGAGACGCTGCCGTGTGCTGCCGGAACACATGGAGGAAGAGAAACGGTTTGTTTTTATCTGATACACGTGTAAATACTGCCACCTGGTGGTGGAGCGATATTAGCAGCAATATTTCATGACATTTCATTATTTTGTGGGACAGGCAGCAAAAAGCTGATTAATTAAATTATTTTATCGACTTTGGTAGGAAATTACAAGGACATCATGCGGGCAGGGCGCTACCTGCAGTATTACACTCTATGGGAGGGCCCTACCTGCAGTATTACACTCTATGGCAGGGCGCTACATGCCGCATTACACTCTATGGGAGAGGGCTCTACATGCCGCATTACACTATATGGGAGAGGGCTCTACATGCAGCATTACACTCTATGGGAGAGGGCGCTACATGCAGCATTACACTCTATGGGAGAGGGCTCTACGTGCAGCATTACACTCTATGGCAGGGCCCTACATGCAGTATTACACTCTATGGGAGAGGGCTCTACATGCCGCATTACACTCTATGGGAGAGGGCTCTACATGCAGCATTACACTATATGGGAGAGGGCTCTACATGCCGCATTACACTATATGGGAGAGGGCTCTACATGCAGCATTACACTCTATGGGAGAGGGCGCTACATGCAGCATTACACTCTATGGGAGAGGGCTCTACATGCAGCATTACACTCTATGGGAGAGGGCTCTACGTGCAGCATTACACTCTATGGCAGGGCCCTACATGCAGTATTACACTCTATGGGAGAGGGCTCTACGTGCAGCATTACACTATGGGAGAGGGCTCTACGTGCAGTATTAGACTCTATGGGAGAGGGCTCTACATGCAGCATTACACTCTATGGCAGGGCCCTACATGCAGTATTACACTATGGGAGAGGGCTCTACGTGCAGTATTACACTCTATGGGAGAGGGCTCTACCTGCAGTATTACACTCTATGGGAGAGGGCTCTACATGCAGTATTACACTCTATGGGAGAGGGCTCTACATGCAGTATTACACTCTATGGGAGAGAGCTCTACATGCAGCATTACACTCTATGGGAGAGGGCCCTACCTGCAGTATTACACTCTATGGGAGAGGGCTCTACATGCAGCATTACACTCTATGGGAGAGGGCCCTACCTGCAGCATTACACTCTATGGGAGAGGGCGCTACATGCAGTATTACACTCTATGGGTGAGGGCTCTACATGCAGCATTACACTCTATGGGAGAGGGCTCTACATGCAGCATTACACTCTATGGGAGAGGGCTCTACATGCAGCATTACACTCTATGGGAGAGGGCTCTACATGCAGCATTACACTCTATGGGAGAGGGCGCTACATGCAGTATTACATTCTATGGGAGAGGGCTCTATACATGCAGCATTACACTCTATGGGAGAGGGGTCTACATGCAGCATTACACTCTATGGGAGGGGAAGGCCCACAGCTAAAGAGACGCATGGGAGGGCACACACAGGTCTGTTTGCTAGAAAAGGGCCTTAGTTCAAGAATAGATTTAACTCCTCATATACTACAGCTGAATTGGGACACAGGCTTGAAGCCTTGAATGTATAATGAATGGTGTAAATGTAGCCAGTCACCATAAACACTGTGTCCATCAGAGAAAAGGGAATAATAAGCACTCATCTAAATCAAAACCTTTTTATAAATGACCATATTCACATACGGCAGCCATTTTGCTCTTATGTCACGCTCAGGTAGATTCCTTTCCCAAGGTTTTTATTTTATTTTATTATTTAATAAAAAAATTAAATGTATTATTATTATAGATCAACGTCTACAAGTTACAACAATGTTTGTAAGCGGCATACCGTCAACGGAATATTGAATTGACCCCAAAAAGAGTGGTGGTGACTAGGGGTGTAACGATGCGACCTCACAACGATTAATTTCGATTATGATTATTCAGGCAACGATTCAATGCATCATGAAATCTCTTAATTTGACCACGATTCGATTAATTTTCTATCAGTTAATTCCCCAAAACATTTTGAATACACAAATGTCGCTGGGGGAACTGATTCACTCAGCATGAATGGACTATAGGTCAATAAAAACAATACACACAAAAAAGAGATTTAATTTTTTATTATAATCGATTAACATTTTCAAATCGATGCAGTTGAATCGTCACATTAGAATCGATGCATTTCGATTAATCGATGCATCGTTACACCCCTAGTGGTGACCGTTATTTTTTCCTCAGGTGAACTAGACCCGTCTAGAGCAGTGGTTCCCAAACTGTGGTGCGCGCGAGCGCCCTCTAGGTGGTGCGTGACATGAAAAGGCTAATGGTGGTAAAAAAAAATATATATATATATTTTTTTTTACAATAAAATGTCATACAAATCTTAGTCAAACCTTTAGTATTATGGATATTAAACATGCTGGCAGAGTACATGCATCCATGTTGTCATGAACATTTTAATTAAATAAAGAAATTCCCTATCCATAGTCGCCGTGGGAAGAGATAAAATAAAAAATTTAATCTGTGCACGGAGACCAGGAACAATTTTTTCTAACAGAAACCCATTGGGGGGTGCGTCAGCTAGGTCGGGAGGTGACAGGGGGTGCACGGTCAAAAAAGTTTGGGAACCGCTGGTCTAGAGTATGAACCAGCGCGCGTAGGCCCAAGTTTGGGCAAAGAATGAGGAAAGTTCAAATGCATGGCATGAAGTGCTGAAAATAAAAGCTCATTATCCAGAGTGAGCTAGAAGAAAAGAGCATTCAGGAGGATGCTACAGTCTTTAAACGGACACGTAGAGCTCTAAACAATAAAGCACATCATCTCCACAGCAGTGTACTATTCTGAACAAAATAGAAGTTCCTGAGCTGGGAAAACGTGATTAAGCATCATCCGTCTCATCTACCAGATCATACATGGTATGCCCCCCGACCCCCGCCAAAGAGATTTTGCTACATAAGAACAAACCCATACCAGATTACAGGAGGAGTCAGAAGAGGGGAAGAACGTGCCTTTAGTCGGCCTGTCTTTTTCAGTCAGAGCCTCATTAGAGTGGAACTCTAATTCCAACACATAGAGAACTTGACACATACTGGTCAGTTAGTTCTCATTTAAAACAGCGGCTCATTGATAAGTCAAATCGGTCAACGCTAAAACCCATAACCCTTGCTCTGTGCTGCTGCCACATTAATGTCAGTGTGTCTGTGAGCTGAGCTCGTCTCTTGTTGCCGTCTGTTGTGGTCTGCGTTTCCTGCTGTAGCCATCAGTGTTTGACGTGTTGTTTGACGTGCCCTGTCAATGTTTAGCTGCATTAACGTCATCAACCCTCTCCAACATGTCAAACCCAAGTCCCGCAGGCCAAACACTGGCGTGTCTGGCGTGTTCCTCCGGCCCCCAGACTGAATTCACTTAGCAATTCATTTAACAATACAAACGCCTAGGCGGTTAGGTGGCATAGCGGAGATTGCGTTCGTCACCAACCCCGGAGCTGTGAGCTGGATTCGCCTGTTCGAATCCAGCTCACAGCTCCGGGGTTGTCACCAGCTTGGCTGGCCGTTCACACTAATACAATTGGCTGTATTAGAGGGTGGGAGAAGCTGGCGGGCTGGGTCCGGTTCATTGTAAACAGCGACTCCTACAGTTCGGTCGGGGCGCCTGCTAAGCACGGATAGGACTTGAGTGGGATAGTGTGATCCTTCCACACGCTACGCCCTCTCAGGGAGGATCCGCGCTGCCAGGTGAAAAGAAGCGGTTGATTGGCTGGACGTGTGTCGGAGGAAGCACGTGGTAGCCTCCACTCTCCCAGGTGATCCGACTGTGGGGGGTAAGTGCACAGCGACCAGGAAGGGGATTGGGAATTGGCATACGACTAACATTGGGATGGGGAGAAAATCGGAGGAAAAAGATTAAAAAAAAAAAAAAAAATACAAACGCCTCCACTTTTCAAGCAAAAGCACTGAGCGTCATCTGCACCTGCATTGTGCGTTTGGTGAAAAGTCTCACTCCGCTTGCTTGGAACATTGGAGGACCCAGTATTTTCACAGTTTTTCACAGTTGTACCTTGTGTTTTTATTTAGTTTCACTTTTAAAAGCTTGTCAAGTCATCCGTTTTCACTCGACTCAGGCCGTGGTGTTATTCGGTTGCATCCTATTTTACTTAATCAGGTGGCACAGTGGTTAGCACCGCTGCCTCACAGCAAGAATGTCCTGGGTTTGAACCCCAGCAAGGGGCCTTTCTGTGTGGAGTTTGCATGTTCTCCCTGTGTTCGCGTGAGTTTCCTCCAGGTACTCCGGTTTCCTCCCACACCATAAAGACATGCATGTTAGGCAGGGACTACAGATGAAAACTAGCTCATTCTGGCGCATTTATATTGATGTGGAAACTGAAGATGTTGATTAATGTGCACTGTCCCTGGGTAAAAAATAACATAACGTAAAAAGATAAAAAAAAATAATGTAATGCCAATTCAGCATACCTACTCTGAAACCAAAACCATGGAAATGATTGGTTTTGAAAGCTGGGATAGAAAGAGGTGCCGAGGTGAGAGATGTGTGTTGTGTGCGTGCACATGTGTGATCCACTTAAAGGATAACTCCACTATTTTGGGAAATTAGCTTATTTAACATCTTCCCTGGAGTTAGACAAGAAGATGCATACCTTTTTTGTCTCTGTGCGTGCATTTTAGCTTTGGGAATAGATGCTCCGTTAGCATAGCTTAGCTTCATCACTGGAAGTGAGGCAGGACAGTAGCCTTACAGTGCCTTACAGTGTATTGCAAGGTCTGACATTGACCAAACTTGATATGCATGACCTTCGTGGGCTCTAGGTCAACTCCTGAAAAGGGGGTCAATGTCAGACTTTGCAATCAAAAGTTAGGGGGCTAATAACCCTTGCCATAATTTCAGTGCGCCCCTAACTTTTGATTGCAAGGTCTGACATTGACCCCCTTTTCAGGAGTTGACCTAGAGCCCACCAAGGTCATGCATATCAAGTTTGGTCAATGTCAGACCTTGCAATACACTGTAAGGCACTGTAAGGCTACTGTCCTGCCTCACTTCCAGTGATGAAGCTAAGCTATGCTAACGGAGCATCTATTCCCAAAGCTAAAATGCACGCACAGAGACAAAAAAGGTATGCATCTTCTTGTCTAACTCCAGGGAAGATGTTAAATAAGCTAATTTCCCAAAATAGTGGAGTTATGCCCCTTTCATA
The DNA here is from genome assembly GCF_963971535.1 of Notolepis coatsorum. Lineage (NCBI taxonomy): Eukaryota > Metazoa > Chordata > Actinopteri > Aulopiformes > Paralepididae > Notolepis > Notolepis coatsorum. Next base: position 44,705,375 of record NC_140166.1, on the reverse strand, counting down.
CCGGCAGGGCTCCGGTTCAAGCTCCAGCTCCGTTCTGGAGCCTCTGAACCTTGGCGCTTTCTGGAAAACCAGCCCGTGTTTACACCTATTAAACAGAACCAACGTTCCACCGTCGTCGTCATCAACGGGGGGCGTTACTCAGGCGGAGGTAAACACAACCATATGAACACAACAGTGGCAAAATGTGCCGTATATAAAACAGCTTCAGAGGTTCGGCATTGCACCATGCTGATCCACTCAACAGGTAGCATCGCGATCTCAAGATGAGATCCGATTCTAAATGTATTGTCATTATACAGTACAATACATCATCCAACCAGAGTGGATAAAGAAATGCATAAATTAATGAAAAAAATAAATAAAAAAACATGTCCAATTGAGAGATTTGAACCTGGGACCATAGGATCCACAGGCAGCTGCACTAACTAGTTGAGCTAAAGGGTCCGACGTTGACTGTAACTGACTAATCCATCATTTACACTTGTCAAGAGCCAATTGCGCAGTCTTCAGTATTGGCATTAATAAATCAGATGTCATCATGCTAATATGTCATGTTCTACAGCAGGACGTACTACTATGATACCCAATAAAACAAGTCATTCGAATAATAGAAGCCTACGTTGCTGGAACGATTAATTTAGAACTGTGTGTGCTTGCGCACCGAGGCTCGCTAAGCCTTTCTCCGCGCATATTCATTTCTGGAGCATTTCTTTATCCACTCTGGTTGGATGGTGTATCGTACTCGTGCTGTATAATAACAATACATTGGAATCTAATCTCATTTTGAGATCAGTTCGCAAATCGCTTCCTGTTGAATGGATCAATTGAGTGCAATGCAGAACCTCTGCTGTTCACCGTTTTCGCTTGTCCTGACAGCCTATGACACGCCCACTGATGATGTCATGGTTCGCAAGGAGAAAAAAAACTACTTATGTTCGGGAACCGGCTCCGGCGCGGAGCCCGGCTGGTGTGAAAGGCCTATTAGTTACAAGTTCAGGACCAATTTTACCTAGAAGTTCTAATCTTACAAACTCCTGTGGGTGAATAATTAATTGAAATGTATGATTATCTTGCAAATTCAGCCTTATTTATAATTAATGTCACACACCTACACACAAGCCGTGGAAATTATTGGTTTTGCGCGAGACCAGCGAAAGCCGAGGGGAGACATGTTTTGTGTGTATTCTACCTTGGTCTCCAATATGCAATACAAATCTATTAAAAAAAGATAAAATAATCAATATCCATGAATGGATATTAAACATATAGCCTTCCTTGTATTCATTGAGGCACCAGAGAATGAACAGACATGCATTTACAAAAACATGTTGATCTGGTATGCACAAATTGAATAGATAAACAAAATGAACAGTTAAGCTAGTGGCCTCAGGAATATGCAAATTTTTTCTTTCGGTTTTATTACGTCCCCCCAGGAAATAAATCTGTATTTTTTTATTTTTTTGTTAATTTTGTTTTTGATTAGTCATGTTTGTTCATTTATTTCATCAGTAGTGATTATATGGCAATAATTTACATCTCATACAGTAATTTTCATGATCGTCATGGTCTTTCTCCGTGGAGCTCGTGGAGCAGCGGAGTCACTTACTTGATGCAGGGCACGTTCCCCCGGAGGAACTCCCTGGGTCCTGCACACTCGATGTCGTCCAGAGCCACGCACACCACCGGCGTGTGGTTCACCTCCTTCTGAGTCTGGCCGCCCCACTGGACACGGAGGAGAGAGTGGGTTTAAAACCCTTTCACTAACGGAACGTAGGCCAAATGCGTCCACATTTTTATAGGATTCTATCACATTTTCATAACAATAGCACCCTGCGCCGTTTTCATTGAGGTTTCTTACAAATTAACGATGCTCTATGTTGTCCTTTATATGCCGATTATCATTAGAATCTTAAATTGTACCATATGTCCCCCTTTAGACAACATATGTAACGCTACCAGCGCACTTTTGTTAAGATAATTAGTTGGCCATTCTCGGTCGCTATACCGAGGTCGCAGTATCGTTTAACGCTGTTCAGATCACGTCGGAGAATATAGACACATCCCAGTGACCTGCGACCTGTGCTAACGCTCTTGGGAAATGCAGTGTTGTAGTTCTCAACATTTTCAGCCTTTAATTTTAAACCAATGCTGCCATCTACTGACAACAAAAAAGTGTTGTCTAATCGTCACCTTGAGAGCCACTTCCGTATACAGCGACGCCCCAAACCCATTCTAGAGATTCCCACTTTTTGCTGGGAGTGGGGCGTGGCCGTATTTGGTCCCAGACAATAAGAGTGGCCGTGATTGGTCACCGTGACGTTAACACACTACAGAAGGTTAACCCTTTCACTACCACACTACAGAAGGTTAACCCTTTCACTACCACACTACAGAAGGTTAACCCTTTCACTAACACACTACAGACGGTTAACCTTTCACTACCACACTACAGAAGGTTAACCCTTTCACTACCACACTACAGAAGGTTAACCTTTCTCTACCACACTACAGACGGTTAACCTTTCACTACCACACTACAGACGGTTAACCTTTTACTACCACACTACAGACGGTTAACCTTTCACTACCACACTACAGAAGGTTAACCTTCGTTTTAAATAAAGGGTTAACAAACTAAATAGCAGAATCTGGTAATTAATGTTGGCATTGTTTTTTTATATATCGATTGAAGAGGTGTGTTTTTAGTCGACTGAAGAATATTGGGCAGGTTTTGGCTGTCCTGACAGGGCTGTACGTTAACTTTTTTTGCACATAGCACTGGTGCTACAGAGGTTGATAGTTTTGTAGCACAGGCCAAAATCTTGTAGCACAAGTATAAAACGTGTTATATTTGTAACAGTCACAAATGTGTCTATTGTATTATTTAGTTGCAGTGCCATGTTTGGCTGTCATTTTCATGCTGACAAGTTCACGTCACACGTTATGTGTAAGGAATTATGGGATTTGGTGTTGGATGTATGGACTCTACTAGGGGTGGGAATCACCAGTTTCATCACAATACGATATTGATTCTTTGGACAACGATACGATATTTTCCGATATCTGCCACGATACGATACGATGCAGGTGCCTGCAATCGATATGAGACGATATCATAACTTCATAAGCCCATTTAACACAATCAGTAACATTTAGATCAACTCAAAAAAGGTAACGAAAATATAATTTGAAAACAATTAATTTACCTCTTCCAGACTTTTAAAAGGAAAAACAATCTATTGTTTTTAATACAAATAGACCTCCTGTTCACTGTAAAGTGCCACGTTTTGATATATTGAGCTTTAAACTTTTATTTGGAACTCACAACCTAAAACCCCTTCCTCTCCCAAACCGTTCCTGCAATTGTTTTATGTTGCATGATGATCATGAATACATTTATTATGTATTGTATTTTTAAATATCAACATTATCTGTCCACCCTCAGTATCGATATGAACCGAATGCCTATCGCAGGGGTGCTACTGAAGTAAATCCATTCATCGCACAGACTGATGTTGCTGTAGCACGTGCGACATATATCTCACACTGTTCAGCCCTGCCTGACTGTGGTGGGAGGTTCATTCCACCATTGTGGAGCGATGACTGAGAATAGGCGGCTTCTCTTTGATGACCCTCCGGAGTTTGAATAGGAGTGGGTCTCTGGCGGCCAGAAGATGTAGAGTGGAGGGGTCTTGAGGGTGTGTAGTTAGAGACCATTAACCGGAGGTAGGAGGGAGCCGTTCCCCTCACTGCACAGTAGAACAGGTCAAGGACCTTGAAGCGGATTTGTGCTGCAATGCAGATTTGTGTGGCAAATACACTCTCGACTCTAACCTGGCAAAAGCAGAGTGTAGCCTTGACAACTAGAACTATGGGTGACCAGACGTCAGACAGCTAATCCTAAATAAAGACTACTACACACCAGAGCATGTGAGTGGAGTAGAGCGCTCGAAAAATCCGCTCTTCGCTCTAGACGTCTGGTTCCGCTCATGTTGGCACGCCCCCCCAAGTTGCTCACCTTCATTTACAAATCAAGCGCTCCCCGCTCCACAGCTCGCTCAGCAGATGGAGCATGATGTAAATTAGCTTGATTTGACCAAACTACAACAGTCTACACCCCCTGGGCCCCTTAACAATTGTTTGTATTGAGCCGTATTGTAATTGTACCGATTCTGCAATGTTAAATAACGTTGTTTATCCATTCAACTAGCTCTACTAAGCGATGGTAGCTAGCCTAGCCACAATGCTATGGTCGCTGCCATTCACGTTAGCATGTAAGCTAACATCAACAACAATGGCGGAATATACTTTGGTCTAGCAGGATGCGAGTGACGGTTCACCCTTCTCATTGGTTGAAAATGGCCTTCATGTTTGTACATCGCCATCTGTTGCTTTGGCATTGTACTACATGTATATTACATCAGTGTTAAACCACTGTGAGCGGCCCGGAGCGGAGGAGAACTCTCGCTCCGGAAGTTGCGCCGACCCATTTTAAAAGCCACTCCGTCGCTCACGTCAAAACCGGCCGCTCCGCTCCCCGCGCCGCTCACATGCCCTGCTACACACCCTCAAGACCCCTACGCTCTGCATCTTCTGGCCGTCTCAGACCCACTCCTATCAGAGCTCCGGGAGGGTCATCAAGGAGAAGCCGCCTATTCTCAGTCCATGCCCCACAATGGTGGAACGAACTGCCCACCAGTTAGGACAGCCGAAACCCGTCCAATCTTTGCCGTCGACTAAAGACGCACTTCTTCAACCATTATCTGAAATGAAAAAACATAAAAAATATAAATATCTAATCCTAACTAATCTTTGTCATGCACTTGTCCTAATATACAACCTACACTGTAGCACTCAACACTTTGATGAACATTGTTACTCAACGGATAGATTTGTGCCCTTCCTGATGACTTGTCGTACAGAACTTGTAAGTCGCTTTGGATAAAAGCGTCAGCTAAATGACTAAATGTAAATGTAAAGATTTGATGGTCAACGCAGCACATTTGTAACATGTTGACAACTGAATGTACACTCCTATGCAGAGCCATCTCTATGCCTATACATCCACTGCCCAAGAGAGCAAAGTCTGTGACTAAATTAGTTTGAAAGAAAATGTGGCTATAACTTTGAATTGGGTGTATAGAGTATCACTAATAACCAAGGATTAAGCTTGTCTGAACATTATGAGTTATGCAGTGATGTAGTTATCAGAAAGGTAAACAGACCTTTATGGCTGCCTTCATTGTCATTTCCATGGACACAATGAATAAACCAGACTGCAGAGGCTGTTAAATCTAATTATATTTTCGTTCCTATTTATAAAGGGATCCTAAAAGATATGAGGGGGGGCAATAATATAATAATTATTGATATTATATGTTTGTGTTTAAAATTCATTAATATTAGTATAGGGTCAAGGCCAGATTAAGACTTCAGAGGCCCCTGGGCTAGATTCTTGTGGAGGCCCCCCCACACACACGTGCACGCACAGTAGCGTTTTTATACGTCACTTTAAAAAATATATAGAATACCGTAATTCCTCTAATAGTAACCCCGGCTTGTATTTGTTTCAACTGTAGTGGATACCAGGCTTGTATTAGGAGGAGGCATGTATAAGAGAGAGGCCTATATTTCTAATTTTCGTATCTCTTATTTTTTTTACTGAATGAATGAATGAATGAATGAAAACTTTATTTAACAGATTGCAGAATGGGTACAATACAGTACGGCTCAATACACACAATTGTTAAGGCAGGGGATGCAGACCTGAGAAAGACATTTGTCTTGTTTACATCAGGGTCCCCCATTTTCAATTCATATAGACATTTATGACATACACAACATACATGACATTTATGGCATAGGGACATATAGGTATTTAGTACTAGTACTAGTGTGTAGTGTGGAGGCCCCTAGTCGCGTTATTTCTAAACCTAGCCGCATTTCTGGCAAGACGCTCTCTGATTGGCCGATGCCTGTTTCTACACTGGTTAAGCTTAGGCACTCTTTCGAAGTTGGTTAAGGTTCGAGTTTGTCTTAGAGCGTGACGGGCTGACGGCAAGTTCTTTCGACGGTTAAGCTTAGGCACTCATTCGAAGTTGGTTAAGGTTAGAGTTTGTCTTAGAGCATGGCGATAGAACGGCAGGTAGTTTGCAGGCTGTTTGACGAGGAAATGCGCAAAGACACAGCTCGTCACGCGATTGGGCAAACATGTCAGTGGCCAATCAGAGAGCGTCAGTCAGTGCCAATCATTCAGTGTCACAGTATGACATCGATCTCCAAAATAAGAAAAAAAAATTAAATAAAATGTGGGGCCTCTAGTGACGAGGGGCCTCCAAAAACGTTTAAAATAAAAGTTAAAAAAAATAAACAAATATTTGGGGCCTCTAGTGACGAGGGGCCTCCAAAAGGCCTCGAGTGACGAGCGGCCTCCAAAAAAATTTAAAATAAAAGTTAAAAAAAAATTAAAAAAAATGTTGGGGCCTCTAGTGACGAGGGGCCTCCAAAGAAATAAAAATTTTAATTAAAATGTTTTTTTTTTTTTGAGGCCCCTCATCACTCGAGGCCCACGGGCCGCGGCCCGGTCGGCCCGGTCGTTAATCCGGCCCTGTATAGGGTAGGTAGCACCAGAGCCATGGTAATAAATGGCTCTGGGTAGCACCGGTTAGTTTACGTCCTCTTTGAGCACAGATATTTGACAGTGGAATGTCGTCCAATGAACAGACCCATCATCACACAGCTAACTACTAGACTAAAGTCTCGATTCACGGTACTTACACCCACACAGCCATGGCCCATCTCCAGAAAGGCACTGTTGTTGCCTGCATGATCCACGGGGTCTTGACAGTGAACAAACTCCTCCGGTCTTCGCCCCAACAGCGTTGATGATGATGTGACAAAACACAAGAAAGTTCAAAAGTGTGAGACGGAGTTAATGTTAGCAGAGATACAACGTTAGCCGCGTGAACCCGACCATGTGCTACAGGGACCGTATAGAGTCGGGAACCGACAGAGAGAGTAGAGAACGAGCGAGCGAGAGGGACACGGAGCACCCCACACACACTCGCGACCGCGCCAGTGGGGAAACACACACGCAGTCGGGAGCACTCGCATATCACTGTCAACCTGCTGCAAAATATCATCGCGCGCGCCCGTATTCCGATCCATGCAATAATATTCACAGGGGTATATATTGTCATTTGAAACAAGTTAGCAATGCATTGTACCGTGGGATTATGCCCCCCCCCCCCCCACGGCGAAATTCATTAGTATCCCCCTCAATCTCTCCATGTCTCTCTCTGTCTGCCAGTGCAGACTGTGGGTGACTGTCACTCAAATCGCTTATGGGCAGAGCCCAACAGCTTGAAATCTTGAAATTAAAAAAATCCTGCTTTAGAGTACTTGATTAGAAATACAAAACAATGCATTTATTTTTTAAATACCTTACAGATGTGTTCCATAGACTCATAGGAATTGTGTAACATTGCCCAAATAGTGAAAGGAATAGCAAAACATGGGACCTTTAAAAGTGTTTAAACTGAATGTTAAAGGTGAGTGTTAAGGGAGTGTCAAGTGCATGTGGATGTGTGTCAGGGCATGTGAGCGGGGCGGCGCGGGAAGCGGAGCGGGCGCTTTTGACGTGAGCAACGAAGTGGGTTTTAAAATGGGTCGGCGCGACTTCCGGAGCGAGAGTTCTCCTCCGCTCCAATCCGCTTCGGCCGCTCAGTGGTTTAACACTGATGTAATATACATGTAGTACAATGCCAAAGCAACAGGTGGCGATGTACAAACATGAAGGCCATTTTCAACCAATGAGAAGGGTGAACAGTCACTCACATCCTGCTAGACCAAAGTATATTCCGCCATTGTTGTTGATGTTAGCTTACATGCTAACGTGAATGGCAGCGACCATAGCATTGTGGCTAGGCTAGCTACCATCGCTTAGTAGAGCTAGTTGAATGGATAAACGTTATTTAACATTGCAGAATGGGTACAATTACAATACGGCTCAATACAAACAATTGTTAAGGGGCCCAGGGGGTGTAGACTGTTGTAGTTTGGTCAAATCAAGCTAATTTACATCATGCTCCAAAAAAATCTGCTGAGCGAGCTGTGGAGCGATGTGGAGCGGGGAGCGCTTGATTCGTAAATTAAGGTGAGCGGAGCGGAGCGCTGAGCGGCGTGGCGACGGGATCAACATGATCGATTAGCGGAGCGGAACAAGCCGTCTAGAGCGAAGGAGCGGATTTCTCATCCGCGCCGCTCCGCTCACATGCTCTGATGTGTGTACAATGTAGATGGGTGCGTAATCTGCGTATTGTTGCATACTAGCGTTATATATATTGTTGTTGCATATTGAGCATCCCGATGGCCTGGGGATAGAAGCTCCTTTTGAGTCTCTCTGTACTGGCCATGAGACTCCGGTAGCGCTTGCCTGACCGCAGCAGTGCAAAGAGGCAGTTGTTTTGGTGGCTAAAGTCTTTGACAATTCTCTTAGCCATGGCCCTGCAATCCCTGCAGGGCTGTACACTGCGACGAGGTTATTGCAAATTGCCCCTTAACACTTTCGCGGCCACTGGGATGAGTCTAATTAATCTCAAGAGGACCGTGAAATGTAAACAGACGTGGGGCTGTTTGTAGAGCTAAATCTATACTTTATAATAGGGATGCACCGAATGGGAAATTCTTGGCCAAAACCGATACCGAAAATAGAAAACAGTTGGCCGAAAACCGGAATGCTACCTGATTATGGAAAAATATATGATTATGGCAAAACTTTACTTAAATAATAAATAATCACTATTATGGGTCCATAAAACATTTATTCAGCACTTCTGAATGCATATTGCATACAGTACATTAATTCCAAGTCAAGTGGCGGACATCTGTGCTCTACTGAGCGCACCTTTCTAGTCCGCAGATGAATGTGCTCTCTTGACTTTGGCACAGTAGACGCGCGACTAGAGCTGCCGCGATTACCGCATTACCGCGGTATCGCTGTTACATCACGGCCACCGCAGAGTAGGCTGAATACCGCGTCACCGCTGTTTTTTTATAATAATAATAATAATTTACCCTCCTCTCGTTGGGCTTGCGGCTCTGCAGATATACCCTACTCGTCTATCGAGGTTCCAAGCGACCCTATTGGGTACCAGAAAAGTCACGTGAAACATTGCAGACCACTGATTGGTCAGAAGAGAGACGCGTCACACGTTTTTACTTCCTGAATGTCAGCACATCACAACACGGCTAATAACGTTAGCTTTAACTCTCCGCCGGAGTGGACTATCATCGCTCTTCAGGAGTACTAAACGAGACATAATGATTTTACTGTCTGCAACGAATGTTATAATAAAAGCCCTTCGTTCTATACACTTGTCTGATTGAAAACTTTATTAACAGACCGCAGAATGGGACAACTCAGCACGCTCTGAGCAAAGAAAGGAACTGAGATATGAATAGAGTATTGCTTGCTATGGTCCGGTAAATACGCTGATGTTATTGAACGCATAACTATATAATGTCAATGCCACAAAACGAATGCCTTTATTATAAAGTAGTAACTTTATAGTAATAATAATAAGAAAGGGTCGGGGGGGTGCCCGCGACACCGAGTGAACTGCGCATCCGTGTTTCACTTTCAATAACTAATGCGTGCTTGCCGAATCCCAAACAATATTCATGCTGCAAAGTCATCCTCTAAAGATAGACATTTAGACTAGAGGCAGGCTATATGCTATAAAGAGTAGACTACTACTAAAAAAAAAAATGCATTCAAACTTTTTAAATTTTTTGTGTGCGTGCGGTAAAAACCGCGGCGGTAGGAAATATTTTGCAAATTTGTGCGATAAGGAAATAATCAATACCGCGGCAGCTCTACGCGCGACGTGTATTATCGAGAATGATAATAATGCTCTTCAGATTATATTATCAACGACAGACAGCGTCAATGTGAGAAACACAATCCCCCCCCTCTTAAGTTAACCGCGACAGGCATATAGTTAATAAGGATATAAAAAGCATGTTAAAGACGCATTTATTGGACGCGTTGCGCGCTGAGTTTACATAGAAACAGCGCGACACATAGAAACAGCGCGCATGTAATGACTGAAGCCACGTTTTGATGACATCATCACAACAACACGCGTTAGGTTACAGGTTGTTTCTGTTTCGGTGATATATTTTCGGTAAAAAAACTCTTTCGGCCAAAAGCCGAAAGGCCATTTTTGGTCATTTTCGGCCGAAAACTTTCGGTGGCCGAAATTTCGGTGCATCCCTACTTTATAGTATTAATCCCACGGTACAATGCATAGCTATCTGTCCATTCTCATTGTGAATTGAGACCATAAACCGTCCCTTCAAAATGGCTTAAAGAAAAAAAAATTCATCAATACGTTCTCATTTTATAGCGCCGTGGCGTGAATATAAGCATTATACCGGATGTGGAGAGATGATAAGAGACCATAGCTGATTAAATTAAGTCGGATCTGGCAGTGATGATTGACAGGGACACGGACACTTCTAACGTTCAGTTCAGCCATGCATTAGGTGAGTAGCCCACTATTAGGACGTGAAATACGGTCTACTTAAATTTCCCTCCGGGGATCAATAAAGTATCAACCCATCTATCTAATAATGAGACAATATGCAAATAAGATAATACTAATAATTGTCACGGTTCCCCGTATGAAAGAGGCTTGCAACTTACTGCTGGTAAAATCACTGTTTATTTCTCGTTTCGCATAGTATTACATTCCTCTTCTATAAAGTCCCACCGTAAGAGCTATGGCCTCATACAGGTCCATTAAACCTTTTTGATTAGAGTCTTTCCTTCGAAGTTTTTTTTTTATCTACTTTTTCTCCCATTTTCTATTTTTTCTCCCATCCCAATTTCATATCGTCCAATTCTACCCTCCCCTGTCTCGAACGCTGTTAGGCCATGCCTCCCACAAGCCGGCTGCAATGTGGACTAAGCCTTACATCACGTGTCCCCTCCGGTACTCGAGGAAGCAGCAGTTGCATCTTTTCACCTGCACAGCGCGATCTCTCAGCACCGGGGGTCTGCGTTTGGAGGGCACGCCGCCCCCGTCGCTTCCTGATTCTGTTGCGCAGGCGCACCAACCGACCTGTAGGAGTCGCTTTCCACAACGTCCGATCCCCACCCATCAGCTTCCCACCCCCTAATACTGCCAATTGTATTAGTATGAACGACCAGCCAAGCTGATAGCAATGCGGAGAGCTGGGCTCGATCCTTCGAACTAAGTTGAACTGAACATTTCACTGTCAAAATCGCAAACTTAAACAAGGTTGCGTCGCAACACGTTTTCAAAATAAAGGTCACATATACACATACCGTAGTACTAGTAGGCCTCTCAATTCTTATAAAAAAAAATCCCGGATATACATAAACATTAATTGGCATAGTCAGATCTCTATAAACAGCCCAACACATTGATCACTTTAGGCACACCCTGAAACCAGTAACATCACAAATATGAAGCGGGTAATTACCCATAAAAATAAACCTTTCATGGGGTTATTTACAATAATAATAATTCATTTAATTTATAAAGCACTTTTCATTGTGAATTGAGTTTCTTGTCCTCCTGATTAATGCAATGGTGTGTGTGTGTTGTGGTGATCTCATTCAAGGAGCACTACAAGCGCGCGCACACACAGTTTGTTGTTTTTGTTCTATTAGTGATTTACACACTCTCAGGTGGTTCATTATAAAAGATAAACCTGAAAACAAACGCACTTAAATGTTAAATAAAAAAGGACCACAGTAATGAGGCAGGAGGAACATATTTTTTTGCACTATAATGGTAAAATTGTTATTAAAAAATGTGCCCCTAAAAAATATTCTGTGCCCGTAAATTTCTCATTTAGGGGCAAGTGTGCCCCTAGTGAAAAAGCTTAGTGTACAGCCCTGCCCCGGTGTAAATGTCCTGGAGAGTGGGAAGCCCACCTCCAATTGTGCATTCGGCTGATCGAGCCACTCTCTGCAGTCGTGTGCGGTGCTATTCCCAAACCAGGCGGTGATGTTACCAGTCAGGATGCTCTCTATTGTACATGAGTAGATCTTCTGACTCACTTTGAACTTCCTTAGGCACATAAGGAAGTAGAGGCGCTGCTGTGTCTTCTTCACTACACTGTCTATGTGCGTGGTAAATGTCAAGTCCTTGGATATGTGGACTCCGAGGTACTTGAAATGTACTGAGGGGGCTGTAATCCCTTGCCCCAGTCCACAATCAGTTATTTTGTTTTGCTAATTTCCAGAGAGAGGCTGTTCTCCTGACAACACAGCGCCAGGTTCTCCACCTCAGTCGTTTGCAGAGATCAGGCCCACCACAGCTGCGTCGTCAGCAAACTTGACGATTGTGTTGCTGTTGTGCTTAATTGCCACACAGTCATGCCGCATGCGTCTAAAGCGAGTAAAGAAGGGGGCTCAGAACACAGCCCTGGGGGGCACCTGTGTTGAGAGCAGGCCATGTGAGCGCCGCGGCGCGGGGAGCGGAGCGGGCGGTTTTGACGTGAGCGACGGAGTGGGTTTTAAAATGGGTCGGTGCGACGTCCGGAGGGAGAGTTCTCCTCCGCTCCAATCCGCTCCGGGCCGTGTGAATATTAAAGGCAACCTACTTGTGTTCAGCTTTTCGTTCAGCGTTTCCCTGATTGGCCACACGGCCATGTGACCGCCCTAGCACACGCCCTTATCCGCGCCGCTCTGTGTGTTGTTACGCGGCAGAGAGACGCGGCAGAGAGTGACATGCTTTTCTGCTGCCAGTAAGACTAAACAGTAACTGTTTCGTTTCTTGTCCGTGTTGGTGTTGTTTTCTGTGAAAAAAGAAATGAAATGCATACACTGTATTGCTGCAACAATTACCAATGTGTTTTACACAAATGGCTAAATAAAGGAATCTGAAGAAGACCATTGTACAATAATCCACAATTCAAGTTCAAGTTCTTTAATAGTTGTCATACAGAAGTACAGAATACTTTCATACAAAATGCTTCTTACTGTTACGCTCCAGAGACTGTGCTAGACAAGATAGTATCAAATAACATAATAACATAATATAGCATGAATTTAGAAGAAGAAAAATGAGGTCACAGTGTTCGGTATAGACATATGTACAATGTTCTGAGTTACCATATAATATACAATACACAATACTATGCAGTGTACTAATGTACAGTACTATCTAGTGCAAAGCAGAAATGGGATGAGGTACAATTTTAGGTACAATTTACAGTAAGGTGTACGAGTTGTAGTGCAATCCTTCATCCATAAATATAAAGTGTGGGGAGTGGGTGCTACAGTGTGTTTGTTTAAAGTGGGTGTGTGCTATAAAGTGTGTGGAGTGGGTGCTACAGTGTGTTTGTTTAAAGTGAGTGTGTGCGTGTGGATGTGTGTGCTATGTGCGTTTGGTGGTTGTTGTTGTGTAGTGGTCATTCATTGTTCGTTTAGCAGCCTGATGGCCTGGGGATAGAAGCTTCTTCTGAGTCTTTCTGTGCTCGCCTTGAGACTCCGGTATCGCTTGCCTGACCGCAGCAGTTCAAAGAGGCAGTTGTTCGGGTGACTGGAGTCTTTAATGATTCTCTTAGCTTTGCCCTTGCAACGCTTGTTGTAAATGTTCTGGAGGGTGGGGAGCCCCCCTCCAATTGTGCGTTCGGCTGAACGTGTCACTCTTTGTAGTCTGCTTCGGTCTTGTGCAGTGCTATTCCCAAACCAGGAGGTGATGTTGCCGGTCAAGATGCTCTCTATTGTACATGAGTAGAAGTTCTTAAGGATCTTCTGGCTGACTTGGAACTTCCTTAGGCGCCTGAGGAAGTAGAGGCGTTGTCGTGCCTTCTTCACAACACTGTCAATGTGTGTGGTCCATGTCAAGTCCTCGGATATGTAGGCTCCGAGGTACTTAAAGCTGTTGACTCTCTCAACCGGTGCCCCGTCGATGCTGAGGGGGCTGTAGTCCTTGACCCCCGACCTCCTGAAGTCCACAATCATCTCCTTTGTTTTGCTGACGTTCAGGGAGAGGCTGTTTTCCTGGCACCATCCCGCCAGGACCTTGACCTCTTCCAGGTAGGCCCTCTCGTCGTTGGCAGAGATCAGGCCCACCACCACTGTGTCGTCAGCAAATTTGATGATTGTATTGCTACTCCGCTGAGCCATGTCTGTATTTGATTATGGTGAAATTATGTATGCGCCTCCCTCCACCTGAAAGCCCATCCACGCTGTGTATCATAGAGCACTGGGTTTTATCACTGGAGATAATTTCTCACTCACCATTGTATTGTGTTTTCTATATTATATCCACAATCATTCATCTAAAAAAATTGTATGGGCGTAAATACATGTTAAGATATTCAAAATCGTCACAGCAGTATAGTTTGTTTATACTTCAGAAGTATGATATTTGAACATCGTCCCCAAAATGAATGGAAGCGAAATAAAGAGCTTATTATTAATCAGTCAGCAGCCTCACAAACGGGCAAAATAACATTATACATTATGCTCCGCGAAATAACATTATACACTCTGCTGCGGCGAAATAAAGAGAGCTTATTATTAATCAGTCAGCAGCCTCACAAACAACATTATGCTCCGCGAAATAACATTATACACTCTGCTGCGGCGAAATAAAGAGAGCTTATTATTAATCAGTCAGCAGCCTCACAAACGGGCAAAATAACATTATACTACATTATGCTCCGCGAAACAACATTATACACTCTGCTGCCGCGTTCGCTGCACGCTTCATTCATTTAATTTGAGACCTTGCAGGGACCTCTGCTGCCGCGTTCGCGGCAAAAGGGGGCGGGGGGTCGTGGCCAATCAGAGAAAAGCTGAACACAAGTAGGTTGCCTTTAATATTCACGCCTCCGGGCTGCTCACAGTGGTTTCACACTGATGTAATATACATGTAGTACAATGCCAAAGCAACAGGTGGCGATGTACAAACATGAAGGTCATTTTCAACCAATGAGAAGGGTGAACCGTCACTCACATCCTGTTAGACAAAAGTATATGCCGCCATTGTTGTTGTCGTTAGCTTACATGCTAAAGTGAATGGCAGCGACCATAGCATTGTGGCTAGGCTAGCTATCATCGCTTAGTAGAGCTAGTGAATGGATAAACAATGTTATTTAACATTGCAGAATGGGTACAATTACAATACGGCTCAATACAAACAATTGTTAAGGGGCCCAGGGGGTGTAGACTGTTGTAGTTTGGTCAAATCAAGCAAATTTACATCGTGCTCCAAAAAAAAGAAAAAAAAAATCTACCGAGCGATGTGGAGCGGGGAGCGGTTTCCTATCAGGAAGTCCAAGACCCACTGGCAGAGGTTTGATTGATTGAAAACGTACGATTGCAGAATGGGCACAATACAGTACAGCTCAATACACACAATTGTTAAGGGGATGCAGACCAGAGAAAGACTTTAGTCTTGTTTACATCAGGGTCCCCCATTTTCAATTCATTATGACATATATGACTGTAGTCAATAAATAGCATTCTCACATAGTTCCCCTGCCTCTTGTACAGGTGTCCAGCTTCTAATTGTAAAATACAATAACCTTGGCGCACTAGACGAAATCATGTCCAACATTCTGTATAAATGTCCTGTGGCATTTCTCACCCACGACCCACCCCCTCCTAATGTACAGTCTCCTCCCCCCCGTATGTATATTTTCTCCCACCCCATCATATGTATATACTCTCTGTCAGGATCTATGGGTAACAGTACTGTATATTTGCATATCGTATATGTCACAAATGTAACAGTACTAAATACCTGTATGTCATGTATGTCCCTATGCCATAAATGTCATGATGTCATGTATGTTGTGTATGTCATAAATGTCACTGAATTGAAAATGGGGGACCCTGGTGTAAACAAGACGAACGTCTTTCTCTGGTCTGCATCCCCTTAACAATTGTGTGTATTGAGCCGTACTGTATTGTACCCATTCTGCAATCTGTGTTAAATAAAGTTTTCATTGATTAATTCATTGGCACAGAGTCTGGTGCACACGGGCTAAGAAAGACGGGGCTAAGGTTATAGCAGATACACCGTTAGTTAGCGACGCTGATACTCACAGATAGTTGCAGAGGACGACGGGGGAAGGCGGCCTGTACTCGTACTGCTCGGTAGAGTTGGTTCGGTCGATAAGCATCACGCCGTGCTCGGTCCCGTCGTTGTTGTTGTTGTCCGGTACCGGCGGCTGTTCACTGGACGGAGCCGCCGTCGCTCCCCCTTCGTGCCCAACGACCGCAGGTGTGTCCGACGATGATGTCGCCGTTGAATTCTGAGAATGGGTTCCTTCCAAACATTGTAAAAGCAACACCGTCAGCAGCAGCAGGAGTTGCCCACACAACAGAATGTAGTTTACGGATATCCGCCCCATCCTTAAAGTGCTATTTTTAAACCCCAAATGACATCGTCTGGTCTGGCGGCTGTGTTTAAAGACGACGACCATTCGCTAAGGGTTTGTTTTGATCTCGTACGTTGTCCCATATATATGACGTCATTCTTCTTCTTCTTTGGTGTTAATGGCGGCATATGGCGTCATTTAGATGCGCTGATCGTATTCTACATTTTACGTTTTTGGCGCTCCCTAGCGGTTAGGATTGACATCACTGCCTAGGATGACTTGACACGAAGTACACGGATTCTGCAAGCCTCGACTATCTGGGCAAACTTTGGATTGATTGATTGATTGATTGATTGATTGATTGAAAAGTTTATTAACAGATTGCAGAATGGGTACAGTACAGCTCAATACATACAATTGTTAAGGGGATGCAGACCAGAGAAAGACTTTCGTCTTGTTTACATCAGGGTCCCCCATTTTCAATTCATCATAACATATATGACATACATGAATGAATGAATGAAAACTTTATTTAACAGATTGCAGAATGGGTACATACAGTACGGCTCAATACATACAATTGTTAAGGGGATGCAGACCTGAGAAAGACGTTTGTCTTGTTTCCATCAGGGTCCCCCATTTTCAATTCATATAGATATATATAGACATGACATACAGATAGACAGTACTGCTACATCTATACATTTATGACATATCAGATTTGCAAATACAGTACTGTTTGTGATACAAAAAGTGTCCAGAAAAAGAGTGTATATACATTTGACGTAGAAACTGTTACGTTAAACAAACACACTGTAGCACCCACTCCCCACACTTTATATTTATTGATGAAGGATTGCACTACAACTCGTACACCTTACTGTAAATTGTACCTAAATTGTACCTCATCCCATTTCTGCTTTGCACTATATAGTACTGTACATTAGTACTGTTACAAAGGATCAGATTAAACCGAATATATATATTTATTGATTGATATATATTGCATAGTATTTGTATATCGCTTGATATCCCTTGTATATTCCTTGTACATATACACGGAATATCCCTTTAGCCTAGTACGGACCATAGTGTTTCGTTCTCCTATTGGACAGCGGTCCACAGGCGCCAGAGCCGTGCCTCCAGAGTCAGGTTCAAAGCCACCGTCAAGACATGTCTGTACATGCCCGGCCTTGCCCAGGAATACGAGACAGAAATGAGGTTGGCACTAGATTGTTCGCCGTGCATATAAATATGGCGCAGGTGAATACAGAAGTAGAGTTACCCAATAAGTTGAAGCCTCACCCACGATACTCCGTGCGGTGAAGTATGGCCTGTTTGGCCCCAAATAGAGCATTGAGACCGCGTGCGAATTGATAACTGAATTGTCAGAGTTTGGCGCTATACCGTCGAGTGCGACATATTTCTATTAAGTCAGTAATAGTCTATTTGTGTATAGTGTATCGTGCGGCTAAAGTTCTACAGTGACCAGCATCACCAACGCTTCCTCGTATCAGCTAGAGTGCTTATCCAGGCTGGGCTGCTTTCATGGCGCTTTCACCCGAGGAGACCTAGACGAGAACCGTGTGGACATGTACACTGGATTAATCTACCCGACGACTACATAGCCCTTTGCGGCTGGATTATATTTGTTTTGGTCCTGTGATTTATGGAGCGGAGAATCGCAGACGCCTACACGTGTGGGATTTACCCTGTGAGGAGCCAGGTCGAGTCTGCGCCTCAGAGAGCCTGAGGCCGGCTAGCTTTCTTCACTGTGGAGCTACAGTCTACGGAGAACAGCTGTATTCGTCTGTGGATCAAGAGACTATTGCACCGTCTCCTGTACTTGGAGTCTCCTTAGTCATCGTTGACCAGACTCTCTACTACCGACAGATCCTCTACCCCTGCTGGCTTACAACCGGGGGGACCCTTCCAGTATCTCCCGCTATATATTACTAGTGTACCATAGATATAATTCCCTAAGATTCAGGTTGTATAATTACCTCCTGCGTAACCAGAGAATGGACATTCATTATTGATTTGCCTACGCACATTCCTTTGCCTTATAAGCGCATCCAAAGTAAAATAGAGAAGTATATTATGTACCTTTTGCTGCAATAAATACTTGATTACACCTTTGTGTGGAACCGATTCATTGTGGGAAGTGTTCATCATATTTATATATCATGTACTGTATGGCCAGTAATTAAAGTACATAAAGCGGTAGTGGTTTAATGATACCATACTTATCAATACAGTCAGGGAATTGTACCCCTCAGTTACAATTGGTCCTTCGAGCCGGAGGGTAACTAGTGTAATATTAATATAGTGGTATTAATATTGACATGGCCAATGATGAACACTCCACAAAACGGTTCTCCTAAAGTAGATCGCCCGCAGCGTAGACGGCAGACACCTCAGTACTTAGAGGATTACGTTGCCAATATACTACCTAGCTTTCTACAGACGGTAAACGCGGAAAAAGTAGATAGTAAAATTATGTCCGACCCTATCGACCAGGCTACCCCGCCAATAGAGGCCCTAGTGGGTTCTAACGTAACTGACCAAGCTCACGGTAGGGACCAGGAGGGACCCGACATGACTTTACCCCCCGCCAAGACCGAAGAAGTAGTCCCCGGAGAGCTCCAGGATAAAGACAGCCCTCCAGGGATGGAACTCTACCCGCTACAAGAAGAGGAGAGCACCCCGGAGATGGATCTCCAGGACTCGCCACAGGAGAACAGATCTCCAACGAGTACTGCCAGGAGCGGATCACCTCAACCAGCGTCTTCCCCCAGCGAGGCGGACAAGATGCTGGCACAGGCATTCCTCGCCAGCCTAGCAGCCTCAACAGAGCGCGATCGACTCCAAGCACAGACGCTTAGTGAGCGCGAACATTCTTCCATGGAAAGAGAACGCCTTCAGGCGCAGCAACGGAGCGACGAAGATCGTATACGTCTAGAGATTAGACGCCTTCAGACGGAAGAGAATATGGTAAGGGACCGGGCCGAAGCCCAGCGCGCCGCCGCCGAAGCCCAGCGCGCCGCTGCCGGTGCCCAAAGAGAAGCAGAGCGCGACCTCGCTCTCACCAAGCGCGAAGCCGAGCGCGACCGATTACAAGCGCAGATAATGGAGCAGCTGATCACCAGGGCAACACCCCCTCCCTCCGCACGGGGTTCCAGGGCCTCGTCAAGACAAGGGTCAAGGGCACCCTCCCCTACCCGATCAAGCGACCCTGAGCCCGACCACCAGAGAGAGCCTATACCCCCCTCCGAACCCCTTCCCCGACCGGTCCAAGTGAGACCCAGCTACAAGGAAGAAACGGTCTACACCGCGGAGAGGCTAAATAGACGACTACAGGATCTAGAGGACCTGCCAGAGGAAGAAGAAGAGGGAGAGGAGGAGAGTCAAGCCCGACAGCAGCACAGTACTCCACAGGACCAGGAGGTCCAGTACAGCCCAGGCTCTACCCCCGCGGCTCTGCGCTACAGACCCCCGACTCAATTCACGGGTGAGCTTGACGCACGACCAGCCCCGAGGAACAGCACCTGGATACGCGGGCCATGGTACCCAGCAGGTACCAGCCCACCAAGAGGCGTAAGAGGAGACTCGCCTAGGAGGCCTCTCTTCCAACGCTCACCGATGTGCCAGCCATCCATGGCATCATACATTGGCACACCGACGTTTCCGGACTTCACCCACGAGAACAGAGCACAGTACACGGAGCTACGAATGTGCTTAGAGACAATGATGTCCGATGTAGCTGATGAACCGTACAAGTATGCTATCCTACTGAAGCACCTCAAGGTGCCCCGAGCGCACAATATAGCGCTGGCCTATGCCACCTCTACTACCCCATACACAGCGGCTCTAGCAGCACTCGACCAAAGATATGGACGCATATGGGACTACGTAATACAAGAGATAAGGCATATTGACCGCCTACCCCCAGCCACAGACAATCGCTCACTAGATGACCTGTCTATCAAGGTACAATCCCTGGTAGGGATGCTGGGGGCGCAAAGAGAAAAGGGTATGCACGAACTGTACGCGAACTCTAATGTCGAGAGGATTTTAGAGAAGCTTCCGCCCGCCCGACAAGAGCGCTTCAGGCGGCAAAGAGACCACCGTGATCCTAACGGTCCCGAGCCATCCCTCCTAGACCTAGCCGACTTCCTGGCGAGAGAAGTCAACAGCCTACGGTTGGATACGTTCATGCAGAGCACACCAAGCTCCAGAGAGGGACCTAGGAGAGCAAACGATGGCCGCAGATTGGTGACCGTCATGCACCAATCAGAATCAGTACCGAGCAGCAAGAACCACAGTACCCCCTCGATGAAAGAGAAGTGGAAGATGGTGTGCCCGTACTGCGAAAAGGAACACTGGTTGTCACAATGTGACACGTTCAAGAAGATGACCGCCGACGAGGTGAGTCAATGGATAAAGTCCAACCGACGCTGTTACCGATGTGCGCGCAGTCACATGGCAGCCGATTGCCGCTTAAAGAAGAGGTGTAATCGGTGTGACGGAGCCCACCTAGATGTCCTACACGACAGTAACAGAAGAAAGCCTGCACCCTCAAGCAGCACAAAGGCAAGTGTTATGTACATTGACCCCGCCAGCAGCGGGGGCGCCCGGGTGCTCTTAAAGGTGGTCCGCGTAACACTGAGTTACCAAGATAAGGTCATGGACACTTACGCCGTCCTTGACGACGGGTCAGAGAAGACCCTTCTCCTCGCGTCCGCTGCGGCCCAGCTGGGGCTGCGGGGGAGCGAAAACCAGATGACGATTCGGACAATAAGAAGAGATCTAAAGACGATAAAGGGCGAGAATGTCTCCTTCACTATCGCAGCAAGCGGGCAGCCAGAGAGACGGTATAGGATTACTAATGCTTTCACCAGCCAAGAAATAGGCCTGTCGCAGTACACCTACCCCATCGCCAAGCTGATGGATAAATATGTGCACCTGCGTCAACTACCTATACCACTCATAGACGGTGCCACCCCGACCCTGCTGATAGGCTCCGACCATGCAGACCTCATCGTCCCGATTGACCGGGTCCACACAGGGCCCAGAGGCTGTCCTGCAGCAGTCGAGACCCGCCTAGGATGGACATTACAAGGCCCCCTCGCTAAGTCTCTTAACCGAACAGCAGCCACTAACTGCCTCCACTCCAGAGTGACAGAAGAAGACACCACCCTCCTACAGCATGTCGAGAGGCTATGGACACTAGAGACAATGCCCTTTAAGAACGGAAAGAAAGACATTCGTTCCAAGGAAGACATCTACGCTATAGCCCTCCTCGAGCAGGGGACAAAGAGAGTCAAAGTCAACGGAGTGATGAGATACGCAACTCCACTCCTGAGGCGAGAGGGTATGCCTACCTTCCACGCCCCAAAAGAAGCGACGGAGCGGTATCTATTGAACACAGAGCGGCGCCTAGCCAGAGACCCCGCTCAAGAGACTGTGTACCGCGCTGAGATTAACAAGCTAATCACAGCGGGACACATAAAGAAAATTGACATTAAAGAGGCCGATCAGACGACCGAATCATGGTACGTGCCGCACCACAAAGTCCACCACAACGGCAAGGATCGTATTGTGTTCAACTGCAGCTACCAGATCGGATCACAAAATCTGAATAAAGAGCTCTTGCCCGGCCCAACACTCGGCCCCTCTCTACTAGGCGTGTTACTACGTTTCCGCCAAGACAAGGTAGCCATCAGCGGCGACATCAAAGGGATGTTCCTGCAGGTGAGACTAGTGGAGGAGGACAAGCCCCTGCTGCGGTTCCTATGGAGAGAGAGGATCGGGGATGAGCAACCAGCCATCTATCAATGGGAAGTCCTCCCTTTCGGAACCACATGCAGCCCATGCTGTGCTACGTTTGCACTGCAAAAACACGTCGCAGAGGACCCAGCAGCTGATGAAGAGGTCCGACAAAGTGTAGGAAATAGTTTCTACGTGGACAGCTGTCTGCAAAGCGTCTCGACGCCAGAAGAAGCCGAGGCCCTTCTACTCAAGCTCCGCGCCTCCCTGATCAAAGGCGGCTTTGATCTCAGGCAGTGGGCCAGCAGCGACCCGCAAGTATTGCGCAGCCTCTCCCCCGAGGACAAGGCAGCAAGCAGCGAGACCTGGATGGCGACCATCCCAGGAGAAGCCCAAGAAATGACATTAGGACTAGTCTGGCGCTTCAAAACAGACTCGCTCCATTATAAACACACACCCCTGACCAAGGAGCAGGGAAGGTCGACTGCACTACCGACCACCAGACGGAGTGTATACAGAACACTCGCCAGACAATATGACCCGTTGGGATGTATTCTACCTTACACCACCAGGGCAAAGGTGATTGTAAGAGCGTTATGGGACAAGGACCAGGGCTGGGACGACCCCATACCCGAACACCTTGCATCCACATGGAGAGAGTGGGAGACGGAACTCAGCTCACTCCCAGGTGTCAACATACGCCGCAGCTACTTCCCACCCACAGTGAGGCCGGAGACGTGCCAGATGGACCTGCACGTCTTCAGCGACGCCTCCGAAGTAGCCTACGGTTCGGTGGCCTACTTGCGTGCCCGAGAGGAGGGAGGAGAAACACATACTGCTTTCATCCTGGCTCGCTCAAGAATAGCCCCACGAAAGCAACAATCTATCCAGCATCTAGAGCTCTGCGCAGCCCTAGCAGGAGCGCAACTCGCCACGTTAATCCAACGTGAACTCACCATTCCGGTGCAAAGAACAATCTTGTGGTCAGACTCCACGACAGTACTCACATGGATCCGGTCTGATTCGTGCAGATACAAGGTCTTCGTGGGAGTCAGAGTCACAGAGATTCAAGATTTAACAGAAGTAGCAAGCTGGAGGTATGTGGACACAAAACACAACCCAGCTGACGTCATCACCCGGGGAATGTCCCTGGATGACCTCACCCGTCACAACCTATACAGTGACGGGCCAGAGTTCCTCAAGCTCCCGGAAGAAGAGTGGCCTACACCCACCCCACGGGAAGCGAGTAAAGAGGAGGCCGAAAACAAGAAATCTATGTTCTGTGGATTGAACACACTCGTCTCCACAGACCCCGACATAGACGATTGCCTCACCCTAGAGAGTGCGCAGCTAAAGACATTCCTGTGGCACCACCCAGAGGTTCAGCTCACTACTGACATTACAGCAGCTGACTACGAAGAAGCAGAACTTCTTCTACTACAACGAGCCCAGAGAGACTCGTTCCCCGATGAGCTAGACTGTCTACAGGGAGCAAAGCCCGTCCCATCAGACAGCAGACTGCTCCACCTAGCCCCCGAGAGCGACGCCCATGGTCTCATCAGAGTGGGTGGTCGTCTGCGGAGAGCTCCAGACTTACCGGATGACGTCAAGTACCCGATAGTCTTAAACAGCCGACACAAGGTCACAGAGCTGATCATAAAGAAATACGACGAGGATGTGCATCACGCCGGGGCAGAGAGAGTCTTCGCGGAGATCAGACGTCGTTATTGGATACTGCAAGGGAGAGAAGCAGTGCGGCGCTTCCAGCGAACCTGTCTAGACTGTCGTAAGTGGCGAGCGCAGCCCAGTATACCCCGGATGGCTGACCTAACTCCCTGTCGCCTCCGACTCGGCGACAAGCCTTTTCACTCCACCGGTATGGACTGTTTCGGCCCGCTGTATATAAAGAAAGGAAGAGGAACCGAGAAGCGGTGGGGTATTGTATTCAAATGCATGACCACCTGAGCGATGCATATAGAACTCCTTCCAACCATGAGCACAGACTCATTCCTTATGGCCTTCCGAAGATTCACATCGCGGAAAGGCAAACCGTCTATATTATTGTCTGATCACGGGACAAACTTCAAAGGCGGAGAAAGAGAGCTGAGAGAGAGCTTCCAAGCTATGGGCCCAGAACTTAAGACCCACCTCGCTCCATCCCAGATTGACTTCCAGTTTAATCCCCCGAACGCACCTCACTTCGGTGGAACTTGGGAACGAGAAGTACGTTCAATAAAGACAGCCCTGTACGCCGTGCTTGGGGCCCAGACCGTGGCGGAAGAAGTCCTAATGACAGTCCTCACGGAGATCGAGGGAGTATTGAACTCAAAGCCCCTCGGTTACGTCTCAAGTGATGTAGCAGATGTCGACCCAGTCACCCCCAACACACTCTTGATGGGGCGGCTGGACCCCGCGCTACCACAGACAATGTACAGGCCTGAAGAAGCGAACGGCCGAAGAATGTGGAGGTACAGTCAAGTATTGGCTGACAAGTTTTGGAACAGCTTCCTACTCCACTATCTACCGTCTCTACAGACCCGCCAGAAATGGGTGAAAGAGAGAGACAATTTGACAGAAGGGACAGTCGTCATGATTATCGACCAGTCACTACCCCGAGCTATGTGGCCGGCTGGCCGCGTAAGCAAAGTGATCACCGGTGCCGACGGAAAGGTCAGCCGAAGTGCTCGTCCAAGGACGGATCTACACCCGACCCGTGGCGAGGCTAATAGAACTGCCAAGGCTCCCCGATACTATCGATGACGACCATGACCCCATGACTTTGTGAACTGCCCGACCCCTCACAACAGACATTGAGTAGTGGACAGTGCGGTTAATCTGTCTCTGCTTAGCTAATTAGGTGGGACTAATTAGGGGGCGGCTGTTACAAAGGATCAGATTAAACCGAATATATATATTTATTGATTGATATATATTGCATAGTATTTGTATATCGCTTGATATCCCTTGTATATTCCTTGTACATATACACGGAATATCCCTTTAGCCTAGTACGGACCATAGTGTTTCGTTCTCCTATTGGACAGCGGTCCACAGGCGCCAGAGCCGTGCCTCCAGAGTCAGGTTCAAAGCCACCGTCAAGACATGTCTGTACATGCCCGGCCTTGCCCAGGAATACGAGACAGAAATGAGGTTGGCACTAGATTGTTCGCCATGCATATAAATATGGCGCAGGTGAATACAGAAGTAGAGTTACCCAATAAGTTGAAGCCTCACCCACGATACTCCGTGCGGTGAAGTATGGCCTGTTTGGCCCCAAATAGAGCATTGAGACCGCGTGCGAATTGATAACTGAATTGTCAGAGTTTGGCGCTATACCGTCGAGTGCGACATATTTCTATTAAGTCAGTAATAGTCTATTTGTGTATAGTGTATCGTGCGGCTAAAGTTCTACAGTGACCAGCATCACCAACGCTTCCTCGTATCAGCTAGAGTGCTTATCCAGGCTGGGCTGCTTTCATGGCGCTTTCACCCGAGGAGACCTAGACGAGAACCTAGTGGACATGTACACTGGATTAATCTACCCGACGACTACATAGCCCTTTGCGGCTGGATTATATTTGTTTTGGTCCTGTGATTTATGGAGCGGAGAATCGCCGACGCCTACACGTGTGGGATTTACCCTGTGAGGAGCCAGGTCGAGTCTGCGCCTCAGAGAGCCTGAGGCCGGCTAGCTTTCTTCACTGTGGAGCTACAGTCTACGGAGAACAGCTGTATTCGTCTGTGGATCAAGAGACTATTGCACCGTCTCCTGTACTTGGAGTCTCCTTAGTCATCGTTGACCAGACTCTCTACTACCGACAGATCCTCTACCCCTGCTGGCTTACAACCGGGGGGACCCTTCCAGTATCTCCCGCTATATATTACTAGTGTACCATAGATATAATTCCCTAAGATTCAGGTTGTATAATTACCTCCTGCGTAACCAGAGAATGGACATTCATTATTGATTTGCCTACTAGTGATGTGACGATTCATCGATTTGCATCGGTGCGCCGACATACACGTTCACGATGCGCGTGCACCGGTGGAATACGTGCGCACCGGCTAGAACTCAGGTTGAACTCGCGATGCATCTTGTTGTAGCGTCTTTGCGTCGGTCAAAACCGATGCATTAATATAATTTCCTCTCATCCACTTCTGTCAGCAGTGCACTGTGACTGCACACAGCTGATACTATACTACTAATACAGAAGGCGAGAGCCGCGTCACAGTTAACAACAACAAACAGTGGAAGTTGAGGACATGAATAGAATTGGGCTTCCTCTGGCTAACGCCAGTTAGCCGGTCAGCTAACGCTAAACTAAACTACAGTGTCTAACTAACTAACTAACTAACGCAACACCAGTTCCATTAGTGAGGAGGGGGGGGGGTATATTGAAGACGCTTGACAACAGGTTCAAAGAACTTCACATTTATTGGCTATTGGTTTCTTTATATCGCTTCATGCAGCAGGCTATCCATCCAGGCTGGCTCCGTGTGTGTTCTGTTGACATCCGATCCTAGCCTAGTGTGTGACATCATCAACTACGCGACTCGGTCGGTCGGTCGGTCGGTCGGTCGGTCGGTCGGTCGGTCGGTCGGTCGGTCGGTCGGTCGGTCGGTCTCTCTCTCTCTCTCTCTCTCTCTCTCTCTCTCTCTCTCTCTCTCTCTCTCTCTCTCTCTCTCTCTCTCTCTCTCTCTCTCTCTCTCTCTCTCTCTCTCTCTCTCTCTCTCTCTCTCTCTCTCTCTCTCTCTCTCTCTCTCTCTCTCTCTCTCTCTCTCTCTCTC
The DNA here is from genome assembly GCF_963971535.1 of Notolepis coatsorum. Taxonomy (NCBI): domain Eukaryota; kingdom Metazoa; phylum Chordata; class Actinopteri; order Aulopiformes; family Paralepididae; genus Notolepis; species Notolepis coatsorum. The sequence continues at coordinate 44,678,444 of NC_140166.1, read as the reverse complement.
TGCGCATGCGTGTGAGTGGAGCGGAGACCGGAGGTTGGTGAGAGTGACTGCGTTTGAGTGAGTTTCTAACTTTTTTCTATCTGTGTTGTGTTTAATGTTGTGAATTAGAGTGTTATTTATTTATTTGTAGGTTGCTATTGTAGTGTTGTTGGTTTCAAACGGAGGTTGGTTAATCTCGGTTCGCGTGTCGCTGTCGCCTGTCGGCCAGCGCGCGCTGGTTAGGATAGGCTGCTGAAATGGAGGCTCCTATTCTAAGCAGGAGACATGGTTTTAAACTTGCAGTTGGAGCTGATGTGTCAGTGGAAGATTGTAGTTTAGCTGTTGGTAAGGTTGTGGGCTATGAAAGCATTGTATCTGCCGCTCGTATGAATGGCACGATGGTAATGTTTGTGAATCACGTTGGAAAGGCGAACAAAGTGACTGAGACCGGCGTCACGGTTAGAGACACGTTTGTTATGGTGACTCCTCTGTCTACGCCGTATACAAGAGTTACCATCTCGAACATACCACCACTAATCAGCGATGATTTATTAGTGAAGGAATTGTCGCGGTATGGTAAAGTGGTCGCACCAATTAGAAAAATGTCATCCGGCTGTAAGTCCCCATTACTGGCGCACGTTGTGTCACACAGACGCCAGGCTCTAATGATCATGAACAAACATGACGAGGAGCTTGATCTGGTGTTCAAGTTGAACGTTGATGGGTTTGAATATGTTGTATATGTTAGCTCTGGGGTTTCAACCTGTCATGGCTGTAAAAAGCAAGGCCACTTCTATCGGGACTGCCCTGATAAGGTTCCCACTGCGGGAGCGCGGGGAGCGCAGGGGGGAGCAGGTGCGGACGCACCGAGGAGTTTTGCTGATGCAGTGACGAAGACGGCTAACGCTAGTAAGAAACAGAATGACAGTGAAAAGACAACAAGGGAGGAAGACAATGGAACTGAGAGTCAAACTCAAGGTGCATCAAATGCAGACCAGGAACAAAATAAAAGAAAGGAAAGTGGTCAAACAGGAGATCAGACTGGTTTAAGTGAAAATGAAGGACAAATAATGAGTGCAGGAAAAGTTAATCAGCAGGAGACAAGTCAAAACAAGGAGAGTAGGAAAACAGTAGATAGTGATGGAGTTTTGATGGATGAGGCTTTCAAAGTCCCTAGTGCTACTAAAAGAAAAGGAAAAGAAAATGATAAAGAGGGCTGTTCTCAGGCAAAGAAAACAGTAGACAAGGTCAGGGAACCGGAGGAGCAGTCAGAGTCTGAGTCAGTTGACTCTAGTATGGAGGACGAAGACGAGGAAGAGGATGGGCAAAGTGAAGGCAGTCAGAGCTTGTCTGAATCACAAAGTGGAGTGAAGGGGAAGAAAAAATATGATGTAAAAAGGGTTCAACATTTCTTGAGAGTAACAAAGAACAAGAAGTGTGAAATTGAAGATTATTTCTCTGATAAAGAGGCTCTTTTTAATTCTGTCAAATCACAGTTGAGAAGCAGAAAGAATGGAGGCTATACTGCAAAGGAGGGGTTCAGACTGAAGAAAATAATACAGAATATCAGAAAAGGAATGCTCAATGATGGTGAAACAAAGGTCTAGGACAGGCTGGTTCCTGTGTGTTTTTTCTTGTTTTGTTTTTCTCATATCAACACTCATGAGTGAGTTCAGGGTTTCCACACTTAACCTAAATGGAGCCAGAGATGTGAGGAAAAGAATGAGTCTGTTTGAACTTGTTAGGTTGAAGAACATCAATATAATGTTAGTTCAGGAAACACACAGTGACACCTTGAATGAGACTGACTGGAAGAGAGAATGGGATGGGGATGTTGTGCTAAGTCATTTGAGTAGGAATAGTGGCGGGGTGGCACTACTCTTCTCCAGGAATTTTTTGCCAACATCATATAAGGTAGAGGAAATAGTGAAGGGCAGATTGATGGTGATCAGAGCCAAATATGAGAGTTTTAATATTGTATTTATAAATGTATATGCTCCCAATTTAGGACCTGCCAGAGTTCAGTTTTTAAGTGAACTCAGTGTGGTTTTAAGCCAGTGTGAACCTGAGGATGTTTTATTTTTAGGTGGGGATTTTAATTGTACAGAAAATGATCAGCTGGACAGGAATCATTGTGAACCTCATGGCCCTTCAAAGAGAGCCATACAAAAGATGATAGAGGCTCACAGTTTGAGTGATGTATGGAGAGGAATACATGGGAAAAACAGACAGTACACCTGGGTCCAGAGCAGGGAGAATATCATTTCTTTGGCCAGGTTGGACAGATTTTACTGCTTCAAACATCATCTCAGCATTTTTAAAGAGTGCAGAATAATCCCTGTGGGTTTTTCTGACCACTCTATGGTGTGTTGTAGTGTTTTTATTTCAAAAGTAAAACATAAATCTGCATACTGGCATTTTAACACTGCATTGTTATTAGATGTTAATTTTAAAGAGTCTTTTGTATTTTTTTGGAAAGTTTTTAAAACAAGAAAAAATGATTTTGAATCATTAAAGCAGTGGTGGGATTGTGGCAAAGTGGAGATAAGGCAGTTGTGTCAACAGTACACTCTCAACGTTTCTCGTGACATTGCCAAGTCTATGAGAGATTTGGAGACTGAAATAGTGGAGATGCAGCTTGCTGCAGGATCCACAGGAAACAGAGGTTGTGTTGAGAATCTCAGTACTAAAAAAGCCATACTGGCAGATCTGTTGGGCACTAAAGTGCAGGGGGCGCTGGTTCGGTCCCGTTTTCAGAGCGCTGCTTTAATGGACTCTCCGTCAAAGTATTTTTTTAGTCTTGAAAAGAAAAACGGACAAAGCAGGTTCTTTCATGCTATGCGCTCAGCCACAGGACAGCTGTTGACTGAAGACAATGAGATCCGGCAGAGAGCTGTGGAGTTTTATTCTCACTTGTTTGAAAGTGAGTATGTTGAGAATGAAGAGGTGTTTGACTCCTTTTGCAATGGGCTGCCCAGAGTATCAAAAGAGACCAACACGGAGCTGGAGGGCCCTCTAACTGCAGAGGAAGTGGGCGTGGCATTGCAGGGCATGAAGGGAGGGAAGGCCCCTGGGATCGATGGACTCCCACCAGAGTTTTATAGAGCGTTCTGGACTGAGCTGGAAGAGGATATTTTGGACGTTTTTAATGAAAGTTTTAAAGACTCCTTTTTGCCTCAGAGCTGCAGGAGGGCAGTTCTGGCTCTGCTGCCAAAGAAAGGTGATCTTCAGGAGATAAAGAATTGGCGTCCTGTGGCGCTCCTATGCTCGGATTACAAGCTGCTGTCTAAAGCTCTGGCCAATAGACTGAGGAAGGTAATGGACCAGGTCGTCCACAAAACACAAACATACTGTGTGCCCGGCAGGTCTATTGTTGACAATGTGTCACTGATTCGGGATCTTTTGGAAGTCTCTGATTCATTAGGCATAAATGTTGGTCTGGTATCTTTGGACCAAGAAAAGGCATTTGACCGGGTTGAGCACCGTTACCTGTGGAAGGTCTTGGAGAGGTTCGGCCTCAGCCCTGGTTTCATTGCTAAGATTATGGTTTTGTATGAGAACGCTGAGAGTGTGCTGAAAATTAATGGTGGATTGTGTAAACCTTTCAAAACCACTCGGGGCATAAGGCAAGGATGTTCGATGTCTGGCATGCTTTACACACTTGCTATTGAACCAATGCTGCACAATATCCGTTCACGTATTAATGGGATGTTTTTACCTGATTTTAATGCATATTTTAATTTGTCTGCATATGCAGATGATATTATTGTCATTATAAGGAGTCAGGAGGATGTAAACAGGTTAGGCTGTATTGTTGAAACTTTTGGTAAAATCTCAGCTGCAAAAGTAAATTGGGAAAGAGCGAGGCTTTAGCAGTTGGGAGTTGGTCTGTAGGTCTCCCTAAGCTGCCAGGAGGTTTGAGCTGGAAGAGGGGAGGTCTAAAATACTTGGGAGTGTATTTAGGAGACGACCAGACTGTAAAACTGAATTGGGAGGGAATGGTGGAGAAGGTGGAGGGAGTTTGGCAAAGTGAGGTGGCTTTTACCACATATGTCATACAGAGGAAGAGTATTGATAATTAATAACTTGGTGGCATCAAAACTTTGGCACAAATTGCAATGTATGGAGCCCCTGCTGGGCTATTATCAAAACTACAGTCCATCATGGTACATTTCTTCTGGGATCGTTTGCATTGGGTCCCACAGAGTGTGCTCTACTGCCGAAAGAGGAGGGAGGGCAGGGACTGATTCACCTGGAGAGTAGGAAAGCGGCTTTCAGGTTACAATTCATCCAGCGATATATTGCAGGAAGGGATGAGGATGTGGTATGGAAACCGGTAATGAGCACCATTTTAAGGGGAATACAAGGTTTGAAATTTGATGTGTCTTTGTTTTTGCTGGATTGTCATTTTATACGTTTATGTGATTTGACTCCATTTTATCAAGGACTTTTTAAAACATGGATGCTGTTTAAATGGAGCAGAACGGAACCCACAAGTTCACTGTTTTGGCTATTGGAGGAGCCTATAATCTATGGGGCCCGATTGGACATTCAGAATGAAAGCAGGATTGGTCTCACCCAGCGTTTAGTTTCAGCTGGGGCAGTAAAGCTGAAACAAATAGTGGATGCAGCGGGCCCAGGACTTCGTAACACAGAGGAAGTGTCCTCTCTGATGGGTCTGAGGTCGGGTCGCCAAACCAGGAACTTTTTGAATGCGTGGACTGAGAGACTGAGTAATCAGGAGTGGGACATGGTACGGGAATATCTAAGTGGAACAGACATTCCTGATGCAAGAGATCCTTTTCCTGAACTGAGTCCCCAAATAGATCACACTGGACTGATGGGACCTTTGTTGGATTACAAAAATGATGGATCTACAGACTTGTACATGTTGAGTGGGAAGGCGATGTATAAATACTGTGTGCACGCTCTAAACAAAAGAATGCTGAGTGGGAAAGCAGACACTGTGTGGAGAGAGAAATTAAATGTGCAGGAGGACTGTAAACCGGTGTGGAGGGTGTTTTATAAAGCACCACTGAATAAGAGGTCAGGAGACTTGCAGTGGCGGATACTGAAGGGAGCAGTGGCAGTCAATAGCTTTGTCTCAAAATTGAATCCAACAGTATCTAACAACTGTCCTTTTTGTCAAGAACCAGAGTCTATTTTCCACTGTTTCTTGGAGTGTAAAAGACTTGAAGTACTTTTTGAGGTTGTAGAATCTGTGTTTGTCAAATGTGGGGAGAGTTGGAGTAAAACTGCTTTTATTTTTGGTGCTGGTTATAAAAGGACAAATGTAATAAAATGGGAGCTGTTGAATTTTGTGGTGGGACAGGCAAAATTGTCAATTTACAAAAGTCGGAAACATCAAATTGAATATGGTTCAGGTGGGGAGTTGTTGCCATTGTTTAAGGCTTTGGTACGAGCTCGAATCACAGTCGATTTTCGGTTTTATTTACTTATGACTGATTTTGAGGTTTTTTTGACGCGTTGGTGCTTCAATGAAGCTCTTTGTTCGGTCATTGATAAACAGCTCTGTTTTAATCCCTTGTTTTTGTGAGGATTTAAAGTGTCTATGAATGAATTTGTTTTGATTGGCAAATGGAAAAATGTCCTTTTATTTATTGGAAATAAAGGTTCTTAAAAATCAAATCTCTCTCTCTCTCTCTCTCTCTCTCTCTCTCTCTCTCTCTCTCTCTCTCTCTCTCTCTCTCTCTCTCTCTCTCTCTCTCTCTCTCTCTCTCTCTCTCTCTCTCTCTCTCTCTCTCTCTCTCTCTCTCTCTCTCTCTCTCTCTCTCTCTCTCTCTCTCTCTCTCTCTCTCTCTGTTCAATGATTTAACGTGGCCAAACGTTACAATATAAATACTAATTGGATAGTTGATGATAAACATTTAATTTCATTATCTGAAATATTATAAAATCATTTAAGTCTGCTATAAGCCATTATCCCTTTGTGTATGATTATTATTGTCTCACAGTAGTACATTGTGTGTGTGTTTTTTAGCTAAAGTGGATAGAAAAGACAGTTTATGCAAAAGTCTTCTTAGGCACCCAAGAGTTTTTATATAAATTGTCTTACAGTAGATTATTTTATTTTTAATAATAATATAAGCTGCATATAAGGAATACAACCAAATCCTCTGTCATACCATAACATTTTATCATTATTTTGCATCGTGTTGAATCGCATCGTATCGCCCCGAATCGCATTATGTTGAATCAAATCGTATCGAATCGTATCGTATCTCAACAGGGGTGAATCGTATCGCATTGCATCGCCCGGTGCTTCAAATGTATCGTTAATGTATCGTATCGTTGGCACCGTATCGAGATGCGCATCGCATCGGCCTCGTGATGGAGATGCACATCCCTATTGCCTACGCACATTCCTTTGCCTTATAAGCGCATCCAAAGTAAAATAGAGAAGTATATTATGTACCTTTTGCTGCAATAAATACTTGATTACACCTTTGTGTGGAACCGATTCATTGTGGGAAGTGTTCATCATATTTATATATCATGTACTGTATGGCCAGTAATTAAAGTACATAAAGCGGTAGTGGTTTAATGATACCATACTTATCAATACAGTCAGGGAATTGTACCCCTCAGTTACAAGTACACTGCATAGTATTGTATATTATATGGTAACTCAGTTACGTCTATTCTGCATCGAACATTGTACATATGTCTATACTGAACACTGTGACCTCATTTTCTACTTCTAAATTACATGCTATACTATGTTATTTGATACTATCTTGTCTAGCACAGTCTCTGGAGCGTAACAGTAAGAAGCATTTTGTATGAAAGTATTCTGTACTTCTGTATGACAACTATTAAAGAAACTTGAAACTTGAAACTTGAACTGTACATTGGAGGAGGTTGGGTGGGTGGGGTGGGGTTGGTGTATGGGGGCTGTACATTGGAGGGGGGGGGGGTTGGGGTGGGGGGGGGACACTGTACACCAGGGCTATTCAACTAAATTGTTCAGGGGGCCACATTGTCAGAAACCCAAGGGGCCAGGGGCCGGACTGCCACGGCGCCTCCCCGTGCTATGAATATATGTACACTTGACACAACACGCAACCACATTTTCACAACTTTTATTTAAAGGGGAACTATTTTACTATTTCTTTCACTATTTGGGCACTTTTACACAATTCCTGTGGGTTTATGGAACACCTCTGTAATTTTTTTTTTTTAATTCATTGTTTTGTATTTCTAATCAAGTACTCAAAAACAGCATTTTTCTACCTCAAGATCTTAAGCCGTTTTGAGCCTCATGGGCTCCAACCACAGTGGGAACTGTGTGGAAACTCAGCTGATTATCATGCAGTGGTGTCTCTCTGACATCACAAATCAGCACATTTTCAGATGACTCAGTTCAGTGAGGGTGAATATTGTGAGAGGAGAATTGGAAGAATGCGCCAATATGATCATCATAGATCATATTAATATAAGTCCACATAGCTAGGAAACAATGCTAAACACTGAAAAAGGCCATTTATAAGATAGTTCCCCTTTAACTACATTGCAAAAGTAGTATACTTTTCAAAAAAAGTGCTTCATTTATGTGCCACATCTGCAACATCTCCTGCAAAAAGTGCTTCATTTATGACTGTGCAACAACTGCAACATCTCCTCTTCAACATTTCAATATAAAAACAAACAAGTGCATGATGTGCATCTGAACATTCTAACATCAACACTTGAACAAAAAAACACATTATAGTGCAGCTGAGCTTATGAAAAAGTGCTTAATTTCTGTGCAACAACAGCAAATCACAGCATCTTATTAGCACTTATTGTCGACTCTTAACTCTCAAACATCAGGGGGGTGGGGGGCAGACAGGCCTAGCCTACATACACACATCTAATGAGAGCGATTGCACTTCTTTGACTGGGCAATGGCAGAGAAAGAGGGTTCATAGGAAGTGAGGGCTACCCGCAAACAGTGATGCAAATGCTAATTTGTCAAGGAGGCATGGTTGCTTGTTTTAATGGCATTCATGTGAGAGAAACTGGATTCACAGGTGTATGTTGAGCCAAACATTGTTAGCACAGATATTGCCAGCGTTTTTATTTTGGGGAATGTCTTGACATGAATACACTTTATCTCAAGTGCCTGCTTCAGAGCAGATGATGCTTGCATGTCAATTATTTCAAGTTGCAGGAGACCTTCATCAATGTGAAGTGATGCAAGGAACTCTTGTCCTTTTGTGGAAATAGCAGCTACATTGGCAAATGGGTTGCTCACAAAATGCATCAATTCTCTAGACATGTCAAATTCATCAAATCGACTTGCAAAGTTTTCCCTCAATTTATCAATGAAATCTGTCATTAATTGAGTGACTTTTGGCTCAATTGTGCGTGTTAACGTTGACATGAAAAGAAAAAAGTAAAAAAAAATAAATAAAAAATATTAAAAAAAAATATGTTTTAATTTTTTTTAATTTTTTTTTATTATCATGTAATCTTTGGCGGGCCGGTCAGAATCATCCCGCGGGCCGGATCTGGCCCGCGGGCCGCCAGTTGAATAGCCCTGCTGTACACTGTACATTGGAATACTGACAAAGCCATACTTGGTAATACTGTACAACTGGGTTAAGACATTTGTAGGGGCCAGTTTCGAATTGCAGTCTCCCGTAGGTGTTCTTTGAGAGTGTTTTTGAAAGTGGGTAGTGATTCACATTCCTTTACAGCTTTGGGTAGTGTAATATTCATGCTTTGAATATCTCATTTTACGACAGGCGCGCCAGGCGGCGTGTTGCTTTTTAACAGCGGAGCAGTGCAAGAATGTGACAATGTGACCATGTGACCGCGGCAGCGCGAGAGAGCGGCAGTGCGGAAATAGGCTGTCTATTGCCATTCGCTAAGACAAACGCTAACCTTAACCAGCTCCTTAACAGCGCCTAAACTTAACCTTTCTAACCTTAACCAACTCCGAAACAATGCCTAACCTTAACCTTAACCTTAACCATGCCTAACCTTAACCGGCGAAAGAATACATGTTAAAAAAAAAAAATAAAAAAATTGATGGGATTCAAACTTGAAACCAACGGACCGCAGGACCGCAGGACCGCCGCGCTGCCAGGTGAGCTAAGCTTTGAATGAGAATCATGGCGGTTTACGGCTAAATAATGCCGCAAGCTCTGACGCTCCGCTCCGCCCGCTCTGCGGTTGCCGCGCCTGCCGCGGGGCGTGTCGCAGCCAATCAGGGAAAACGCGGAAGCATTCGGCGCACTCCTTCGCTGTTAATAAGCAATAGGCCGCCAGGCGCACCTTCCTATTATGAATACCTGCACCAGGGGTCCTGACAGTCAGTTGGCTGCCAGCCGTGGATGGAGTTACACACATGCTTACATGCTTACTTAATGCTTACCTTTGAATAAACATCTTAATGCAATCTCCTCGTCCTGAAGATTATTCTCTTTAAATCGAATACGACATGGTGTCAGAAGCAGGATGAACATGGATATCAACGGAGTCCCGTCGCCACGGATGAATTGGGATTCTCTGGACTTACCGGAAGAATGGAAGAAGTTCAGGCAGCACGCGGAGCTAATGTTTTCGGGCCCACTCAAGAAGAAAGGAGAGGACGAGAAATGTAGCTACCTGCTACTGTGGAGCGGAGAAAAGGGGAGAGACATTCACAACACATGGACTCTCAGTGCAGATGAAGCAAAGGTATTGAAGAGCTACTATGACAATTTCGAAGCATACGTACTTCCAAGGAGGAATACGATTTTCGCTAGGTACAAATTCCATGAAAAAACCCAGCAACCTAGCGAGTCATTTGAACAATTTGTCACTGCATTGAAACTACTCGTGAAGGACTGTGCATATGTGAACAATGATGAGATGGTTAGAGACCGCATAGTGTTTGGCATACACTCAGCAAAAGTAAGAGAGAAACTATTAAACGTTGGATCAGACTTGTCGTTAGACAAAGCGGTAGATATAGCTAGAGCCCACGAGCTAGCACAATCACAGATAAAGAGCTTTACTGGCGCCACGAGCAGCGCACAGGAACAGCTTGTGCACGAGGTGCACAGATATGAACAGAAGTATAGCGCACAGAGGTACCGCCCCAGAACAGAGTGGACAGAGAGAGCGAACAGAGCGAGCGACACAGACACACGTAAGAACTGTGGATACTGTGGGAGTAGAGCTCACAAGGAAGGAGATAACTGTGTAGCTAGGGGGAAACAATGCACGAAGTGTGGAAAATGGAACCACTTTGCTAAAGTCTGCAGGGCCGGTAGTTTCCAGAAAAAGTCAGTACACGAGATTAGCATGCGCTCTGAGTCAGGAGAAGAGTCAGACGAACTTTATGTAGACACCATGACAGACAGACGGTTTGATGCAACAGAACAAGCGTTCGCAGACATACAAGTAGGAAAACAGGGCACAGTGCTTAAATTTAAGCTAGACACAGGTGCACAAGTAAATGTAATTCCTTTGAGAGAGTATCACAGTTTACAAGATAAACGCAAAGTACAGCCTACTTCACGCAGACTGACAGGATATGGTGGAGAGAAACTAGTGGTAAATGGCACATGCACGTTAAAGTGTAAATACAAAGAGCGTGACATGTTGTTAGACTTTTACATAGTAGACACTCAGGCACCCCCAGTTCTAGGTTTACAGGCATGCCTGAATATCGACCTCATTACACTAGTGTTGTCAGTAAATGCCTACACAGATAAACAGACCATCATGGAAGAATACCACAACGTGTTTAAAGGGATCGGACTATTCCCAGGAGAGTGTCACATCCATATAGACCCAGACGCCACGCCAGTAGTCTGCCCACTGAGAAGGACACCGATCGCCCTGCGTGGCCGACTAAAAAAGGAGCTACAGAGTATGGAAGACACACAGATCATCGCTAAAGTCATCGAAACAACGGAGTGGGTCAGTGCACTGGTCATTGTTGAGAAACCACGCACAGGCAAGCTCAGACTATGTTTGGACCCTAAGGAGCTAAACAAGGCTATCAAGCGCCCGCACTACCCTCTGCCGACACTAGAGGACATCACACCCAGACTAACAGGCGCACGCTATTTCAGCATACTGGATGCAAGGTCGGGATACTGGTCCATCAAGCTCTCCACAGAATCATCGAAGCTGACGACGTTCAACACACCGTTTGGACGATACAGATTCCTACGATTACCATTTGGGCTCGCTTCTGCCCAGGACGAGTTCCAACGGAAAATCGACGAGACATACGAGGGACTGAACGGAGTAGCAGCTATAGTAGACGACATCCTTGTATATGGCGCGACCAGAGAGGAACACGATAAGAATCTACATGCAATGTTGATGAGATCACGGGAGAGAGGCTCAACGCAGACAAGTGCACCATCGGAGCCACCGAAGTGAGCTACTTCGGGCACGTCCTTTCAGCTGACGGCATGAAGCCTGACCCAGGCAAGATAGCTGCCATCAAGGAGATGGAGGCGCCAAAGAGCCGTGCAGAACTGGAGACCGTGCTAGGTATGGTCAACTATCTGGCGAAATTCGCCCCGAGCCTCTCCGAGATCAACGCACCCATGAGACACCTGCTTAAACAATCGAATGAGTTCCTGTGGGACGCGCAGCACGACGCTGCATTCCAAAAGATGAAAGACATACTTACCAGTGAACCGGGGCCAGTCCTCATTTACTTTGACCCAGATAAGGAGCTCAGCTTGCAAGTGGACGCATCAAAGTATGGTCTGGGTGCTGTGCTGATGCAGGAAGGAAGGCCCATTAGCTACGCATCCAGATCACTCACGGACAGCGAGGTCAACTACGCACAAATCGAAAAGGAGATGTACACAGTCCTTTATGGATTCAAACGTTTCCACCAATATGCATACGGTCGCCATGTTATGGTGCAATCTGACCACAAGCCCCTGGAGTCGATCATGAAGAAGCCGATCGCCGCAGCCCCACCGCGGTTACAGAGGATGATACTACAACTACACAAGTACAACTTCACGATCGTGCACCGCCCTGGGAAAGACATCCCAGTTGCCGACACGCTGTCCAGGAAATCACTCACCTCTCACGACGACGGTCTCAGTGAAGCGATGGACCTTCAGGTACACATGGTATACAACAGCTTACCTGTGCACGACGACAGGCTACAGGAGATCAGAGAAACAACAGACAATGACACACAGCTAAAGCTGCTCAGCCAGGCTATCCCGGAGGGATGGCCTGAGGAAAGAAAACAATGCCCCCAGAACATCACTGAATACTGGAATCACCGAGATGAACTATCCAAAACGAATGGAATCATTTTCAAAGGGGAGAAAATAGTCATCCCTACCAGCCTCAGAGGAGAGATGCTGATCAAGATCCATGCAGGCCACATGGGAATGGAAAAATGCAAACTGAGAGCACGAGACATCATGTTCTGGCCTGGAATGGGTAGACATATAGAGCAAGTCGTGGAGAAGTGCTCAATATGCCAAGAGCGCCGCCCATCAAACACCAAGGAGCCTATGATGCCTCATCGTATCCCAGACCGCCCCTGGCAGGTTGTAGGGACAGATCTCTTTAACTGGAACAACCAGGACTATGTTGTGACCGTCGACTATTACAGCAGATTCTTCGAACTAGACAGACTTCACAGCACCACATCGGCAGCTGTTGTCCACAAGCTAAAGGCAGCCTGTGCCAGGCATGGCGTCCCAGAGACCATAGTCTCAGACAACGGACCACAATACAAGTCTAAAGAGTTTGAGGCATTCGCCAAGTCGTGGGAGTTTACACACGTCACGTCAAGCCCACATTATCCGCAAAGCAACGGACTAGCGGAGAAAACTGTGAAGACGGCAAAATCACTCATGGACAAGGCTAAGGCAGACGGAAGAGACCCGTACCTAAGCCTCCTGGAGTATAGTAACACCCCAATCGACAACTTCAAATCGCCGGCACAGCTGTTGATGAGCCGCAGGCTATGCTCAACCCTCCCGAGCACCAACCAACAGCTGCGGCCAGGGGTAGTAAGCCCCAAAGATGGACATGACAAGCGAGTGCAGAGACAACAGCACCAGAAGAAATACTATGACAGGTCAGCTAGACCACTGACCCCACTACATTGTGGTGAATCTGTCAGGCTCCAAGAACATGGACGCTGGAGGCCAGCAGTAGTCATACAACCAGCCGACACTGCGCGGTCATACCACGTTCGCACCCAAGATGGACGCGAATACCGCCGCAACCGCAGGCACCTGAGGGACACAAAAGAGGAACACTTCCAGGACAGCGACGGTATGCCAAGTCCAGAGAGCATCGATCAACCGCCGGAGACCAACGACCCTGAACTGTCAGAGGACTCAGAAGAGAACTCAGCTTCATACTACACCAGATCCGGCCGAGCAGTGAAGCCTCGGGACGTTTTAGACCTATAAATGTACAGGGTGCAGGCGGATCGCTGCCCTATTATAACACTGTTTACCCCATTGAAAAAAAAAAAAAAAAAAGTGGTGAAATGTAACAAAATATTAATGTATGCTGAAATGATGACTTACTATATGTGTTGAATCTATGACTTACTTACCTTGCTTACTTGTCGATATATTCCCATTTTGTTAGCAAGCTAATTCTACAAATAAGAGCTGCATATGGTAAGAGTGGTGAGACACACGACCAAATAAGCCTTGAATACATACCTTATTCACAGCTGAAGTATTCAAATATTAAAGCAGACTTTCCAGAATAAGAGGGCACACAATACGAACTGTAATACCTTTGATACAAGAATCTTTATGTTTAACATATTAATCTTACCTGTTTACATTGCCTGGTCCTGACACATGTAACGCACATGGTTATTGTTTACAAAGAAACTCTTACAGAGTAATGCAAAACTTTTTTTATTTCAATTTTGTTCATAGCTTATAAAGCTTTCTTTAAAAGAAGGAGGATGTAATATTCATGCTTTGAATATCTCATTTTACGACAGGCGCGCCAGGCGCACCTTCCTATTATGAATACCTGCACAAGGTGTGAGGATTGGTTCATTCCCCGCCACACGCTCCGCTCCTTTAAGGTACTGTGTTGATTGATGCATTCCCCGCCACACGCTCCGCTCCTTTAAGGTGCTGTGTTGATTGGTGCATTCCCCGCCACACGCTTTTGGAGCAAGTATCAATTCCTGCGCGCACCTGTCATAGTTTTTGATTAGTGTTCCAGAGGCTTTTTATACTGGGACTTCCCTTCAATCGATGTCGGGTCGTTTTGGAATACAACTGCTTTTGCCTGCTTTTTCCCCGTTGCTGTACCTCGTCTACTTTCCCTCCAGGACTTTCTGTGGAGATCCGCTGATGAGACCCTTGTTCCCCGTTTGGAGCTGCGCCTCGTTTACCCGCTTTACGCGTTTGCGCTTGGGTGAGTTGGAACCAAACCCCTCTGGATTATTCTGTCTGTGTGTGTGACGAACACCGAAGATTATCATTTTTGCTTGCACTGGACTCAGTTGAAGTGTGTGTTTAGAAGAGACACTGAAGATATCATTTCTGTTTGCACTAAACTCAGCTAACTTGTGTGTTGTGGAGAACACTGAAGATTGGCACTGTTCATTGGTTCTGGACACAGCTAAGGGAGGAGGGAACCACACTGCCTCTGTGTTTCGTTGGACTGTTATTGATATCTCTCTCTCTCTCCGTTTTCCACCTCAAGTTAAAGCTGGGAGTATCTGCAGAGCCGCTGCAACGTCAAATACCGATTCCCCACCGCTATCACCAGGAGGATCTGCAGAGCCGCAGAGAACTCTGCCGATGGCAGTCTCCCTTGTTGTTTCATAATTGTTACTTTACCCCTTTTGTGACTCTGTAAATAAATACGCCCTAGTATTTGGCTAACTCTGAACTTCCTGTCTGTGCCGTGCGTTTGAGGTCGGTTCAAACCCTAACATTACGACCCGACCATGACGACCTCAGCCGACACAGACAGGGTCAGAACAGCGTTGGCGGTCCAGATTGAATTAACCAACGACCACAGCCTACAGCTAGGTGCGGCTGCGGCTGCTGTACAGGAGCTCCGAGACCAGGTCCTGCCTATTCAGGAGTCCTTGGCTCTCTGGCTAGCCTGCAGACAGCCCAGGGTAATCAGCAGACTAATATTCTCCACCAATTACAAGCGCTGAGTGAAGCCGTTAACACCTTGCTTGTAACCCCACCTACTACAGGAGCCTCGGCCGGAGCATCACCCGCAGCCGTGGCAGGCCCCGCGCCTCCCCATCCCGCACCTCGGGAGCCCCGTCTCTCCGAACCACGGTTGTTCAATGGTAACTTCGAGGATTGTGCCACATTCATCATGCAATGTGAGTTGGTTTTTTGTCATCAACCCAGCCGATTCACTTCAAGGGGAGCCCGAGTGGCTTACATGACTAACCTGCTCTCAGGCCGGGCAGCACAGTGGGTTACTGCCTCCTGGGCAATGGGGGCTGATTTCTGTTTTTCCTACCCAGACTTCGTGGCAGAGCTCCGCAGGGTTTTCCACCACCCAGCCCGTGGCCAGGACCCTAGAGCTCGGTTGGGCACCTTCCGGCAGGGCAGTGGGAGGAACCCATGCAGCTGGGACGTTCACATCTTAGCCAAGCTGAACGGGAGGCAAGGTTCAGGTCCGGCCTTTGCCTCTACTGCGGTCGGGATGGACACCGTATCTCCAACTGCCCCACCCGGCCAAAAGACCAGGCTCGCCGGGACCCCGGGAGATCCTGGTGAGCCGTTTTTCTCGGTCCCAGAGCCGTGCACCACCTAGCCGTCTGATGAGCGTCACACTGGGCGGACTAACGGGCCACGGTGGAGGCACTCATTGACTCGGGTGCTGACGAGAGTTTCCTAGACTTCGAGTTTGCTACCCGGGCCAACATTCCACTAGAGGACCTCGTGAGGCCATTGGAGGTGTTCGCATTGGACCAACACCGCCTGGCTGACATCACTCAACGCACCTGTCCTGTCCTACTCACCATTGCTGGTAACCACGTTGAGAGACTCCAGTTTTTTATCACCAGATCCCCTCTTGTCCCAGTAGTCCTGGGCCGGCCCTGGCTCGCGCTGCACGTGCCCCACATCGCCTGGTCCTCCGGTACCATCAGGGGGTGGAGCTCCTCCTGTCATGCCCAGTGTCTTCAGGCGGCGTCCTGTCCCTCGCCCCGGAGATCCGTTTGTGAGCCGCCTCCGGACCTCTCGACCATACCCCCCGAGTACCACGACCTCGAGGAGGTTTTCAGTAAGTCCAGGGCTCAGGCCCTTCCGCCTCACCGGCCTTACGACTGTGCCATCGACCTCCGCTCAGGGGCTCCCCTTCCCGGCAGCCGCTTCTACAGTCTGACCGTCCCTGAGAAGGCAGCGATGGATCAATATATCTCTGAGTCCTTGGAAGCAGTACTCATTCGGCCTTCCTCCTCCCCTGTGGCGGCCGGTTTCTTCTTTGTTTGGAAGAAGGACGGAGACCTTTGACCCTGCATCAACTATCGCCAGCTCAACAAGATCACCATTAAGAACAAGTACCCTCTTCCTCTCATGAACTCCACCTTCGAGCCTCTCACCCAGGCTACCGTCTTTACCAAGCTGGACCTCCGGAGTGCCTACCATCTGGTCCGTATCCGAGAGGGCGATGAGTGGAAGACCGCCTTCAAGACTCCCAGGGGCCACTACGAGTACCTGGTAATGCCGTTCGGCCTCACCAACGCTCCGGCGGTATTCCAGGCGCTCATGAACGACGTCCTTCGTGACATGCTGGAGGAGTTTGTGGTGGTATACCTAGACGACATCCTCATTTTCTCCAAGACCCTCGAGGAACACATCCAGCATGTCCGCCGTGTGCTGGAGCGCCTCCTCCACAATCGGCTCTTCGTCAAGGCAGAGAAGTGCCGATTCCACTCCGACTCCGTCGAGTACCTGGGCTTCATCGTGGAGAGAGGCTTGACCCGAGCTGACCCTCGCAAGATCCGGGCCGTGGAGGAGTGGCCGGAACCCACCTCTCGGAAGGAGTTACAGAGCTTCCTCGGGTTCACCAACTTCTACCGAAGATTCATCTGGAACTACAGTCAGGTGGCGGAACCACTTACCAGGCTGACCTCTCCCGCCCTGCCGTTCGACTGGTCCCCAGCGGCGTGTGCTGCGTTCCGCTCCCTCAAGAAGAGGTTCACTTCCGCCCCGGTCTTGCTCCATCCAGACCCTAAGAGACAGTTCATCGTAGAGGTGGACGCCTCGGATACTGGACTAGGAGCTATCTTATCCCAGCGGTCGGCAACGGACCAGAAGGTACATCCGTGCGCCTTCTACTCGTGTCGTTTCCTCCCTGCCGAGAAGAACTACGACATCGGCAATCGGGAGCTGCTGGCGGTTGTGGCTGCCTTGGAGGAGTGGCGTCATTGGCTAGAGGGGGCAGAGGAGCCATTTACCATTTGGACGGACCACAAGAACCTGACGTACATCCGTGCTTCCAAGCGCCTCAATGGCCGGCAGGCCAGATGGGCCAGCTTCCTCAGTCGGTTCGACTTCTCGCTGACGTTTCGCCCTGGTTCCCGCAACACGAAGGCCGACTCCCTGTCCCGGTTACACTCCAAGGGGGCTCCAACCACTGAGGACCCGACTCCCATCCTCCCAGAGGCCAGGGTGGTAGGAGTAGTCACCTTGGGCATCGAGGGGGTGGTAAGGCGTGCCCTATGCTTCCATCGCGCTCCAGGCAATGTACCGGTTCATCGTCTCTTCGTCCCCGACTCAGTCCGGTCCCGGGTCCTCCAGTGGGGCCATACCAGCCGGTTCGCCTGCCACCCAGGCGTTCATCGCACGTTCTCCTTCCTGGCTTGTCGATTCTGGTGGCCCACCATGAGGTACGACGTCAAGGAGTTCGTACTGGCCTGCGCAGTCTGCGCCCGCAGCAAGGCCTCCCACCAGGCACCCTCCGGGCTATTGCAGCCGCTTCCCATTCCGAGCCGCCCTTGGTCCCATGTGGCGTTGGACTTCGTCACGGGTCTTCCTTCTTCCCAGGGGAACACGTGCCTACTGACCGTGGTGGATCGGTTCAGCAAGGGGGTTCACCTCGTGGCCCTTCCCAAGCTTCCCTCGGCGGCCGAGACGGCGGACCTCCTGACACGCCACGTGTTTCGCCTCCATGGGTTTCCCCAGGACGTCGTCTCGGACCGGGGGCCCCAGTTCACTTCCAAGGTATGGCAGGCTTTTTGCAAGGGATTGGGGGCAACGGTCAGTCTTTCCTCTGGTTATCATCCCCAGACTAACGGACAAACGGAGAGGATGAACCAGAGCGTGGAGTCTGCTCTTCGGTGTGTGGCTGCCGAGAAACCCGCTTCTTGGAGCCGTTTCCTTCCCTGGGTCGAGTACTCCATCAACTCCATGGTCAGTTCCGCCACCGGCCTCTCGGAAGTGGCAGTTCCCTCTGTACAGGAGCATCTCGACCGGTGCCGTCGGGTCTGGGAGATCGCCAGGACTGCGCTGCTCCGGTCATCGGAGCGCGCCAGTCGTGGGGCCGACCGGCGCCGGGTCCCTGCGCCGACGTACCACCCTGGGCAGAGGGTGTGGCTGTCCGCAAAGGACCTTCCGCTTCGGTCCTCGGCCAAGAAGCTCAACCCCCGGTTCGTCGGTCCTTTTGAGGTTCTGAAGGTGCTCAGTCCGGCGGCGGTGAGTCTTAAGCTTCCTGCGTCCATGCGCATTCACCCCGTTTTCCATGTATCCCGGGTTAAGCCTGTCTCTCTCAGTCCCTTGATGCCTCCTGCTCCGGACCCGCCTCCTCCCGAGATGGTGGACGGACACCCCCAGTGGCAGGTCCGCCGGTTGATGGGCGTTCAACGGCGGGGTCGGGGGTTCCAGTACCTGGTGGACTGGGAGGGATACGGCCCGGAGGAACGGAGCTGGGTCTCCCGCCAGCTCATCATGGACCCCGGCCTGATCACCAACTTCCATCGTGCTCACCCGAACGAGCCGGGTCGGGCTGGTCGCCGGGTGGCTCCCGTGGAGGGGGGGGGTACTGTGAGGATTGGTTCATTCCCCGCCACACGCTCCGCTCCTTTAAGGTACTGTGTTGATTGATGCATTCCCCGCCACACGCTCCGCTCCTTTAAGGTGCTGTGTTGATTGGTGCATTCCCCGCCACACGCTTTTGGAGCAAGTATCAATTCCAGCGTGCACCTGTCATAGTTTTTGATTAGCGCCCCAGAGGCTTTTTATACTGGGACTTCCCTTCAATCGATGTCGGGTCGTTTTGGAATACAACTGCTTTTGCCTGCTTTTTCCCCGTTGCTGTACCTCGTCTACTTTCCCTCCAGGACTTTCTGTGGAGATCCGCTGATGAGAACCTTGTTCCCCATTTGGAGCTGCGCCTCGTTTACCCGCTTTACGCGTTTGCGCTTGGGTGAGTTGGAACCAAACCCCTCTGGATTATTCTGTCTGTGTGTGTGACGAACACCGAAGATTATCATCTTTGCTTGCACTGGACTCAGTTGAAGTGTGTGTTTAGAAGAGACACTGAAGATATCATTTCTGTTTGCACTAAACTCAGCTAACTTGTGTGTTGTGGAGAACACTGAAGATTGGCACTGTTCATTGGTTCTGGACACAGCTAAGGGAGGAGGGAACCACACTGCCTCTGTGTTTCATTGGACTGTTATTGATATCTCTCTCTCTCTCCGTTTTCCACCTCGAGTTAAAGCTGGGAGTATCTGCAGAGCCGCTGCAACGTCAAATACCGATTCCCCACCGCTATCACCAGGAGGATCTGCAGAGCCGCAGAGAACTCTGCCGATGGCAGTCTCCCTTGTTGTTTCATAATTGTTACTTTACCCCTTTTGTGACTCTGTAAATAAATACGCCCTAGTATTTGGCTAACTCTGAACTTCCTGTCTGTGCCGTGCGTTTGAGGTCGGTTCAAACCCTAACACAAGGGGTCCTGACAGTCAGTTGGCTGCCAGCCGTGGATGGAGTTACACTCATGCTTACTTAATGCTTACCTTTGAATAAACATCTTAATGCAATCTCCTCGTCCTGAAGATTATTCTCTTTAAACCGAATACGACAGGTAGGGCGTTCCACATTGATGTGGCATAATTGCGAAACGTTTTTAGTCCCTTGTTTGAGCCGAATCTGGGTTTAACATGATTTGTGGAGCTCCCTCTGGTGTTGTGATCGTGGTATTCACTGACCTTTGGGAAGTATTTTGACATGTACATGGGTACCTTGGTCGCGTAGTGTATCTTGTAGACCAGGCCCATTGCAAGTTGCTGTACTCTGTCGTCTACTCTAAGCCATCCTAGTGTAACAGGTACAACCTAGTACCTGCCACGAAACTTCGACCGCGCCTTGAGTGGGAGTCGAACCCCGGGCGTTCGCACGGGGGGAAGCAACACAAACCGCTGCGCCAAGAGAGGAACTCCTCTCTAAGCGCTGAGCTTGAATGCCTCTGGGGAGTGAGTTTTACTTCCATGCACCGTAGTCACACTATCACGGTGCATATCCATTACACTAGGTTGTCAAAGTGGGCCGGGGTGAGGTGGGTTCTAGGAGTCAGGTCAAGCAGTAGTCTGACTAGCTTGTTTTGAGATGTTTGTAATTTGTTTTTTAGTGCCTTTGAGGTGCTTTGGTACCATGAGGTGCAAGCATAGTCGTAGTACCCTTGAATGAGTGCTCCTGCCAGAGTCTTCAGGGTATTCTTGTTTACTAGAGAGGAGATCCGGTACAAGAATCGAGTTCGTTGGTTGACTTTTTTTATTACATTGGATGCCATTTTGTCACAGGAAAGATTAGCCTCTAGGATGGAACCTAGGTAGGTAATTTCATCTTTCCTTGTGACAATATTGTCACCCACTGTAACCGAGAAGCCGTCCGTCTTGCTGAGTTTGTTATTTGAACCGAAGAGTATGGACTCTGTTTTGCCCATGTGTAAAGATAGTTTGTTGTCGGCGAGCCATATGCAGATTTTGCCTAGTTCTGAGCTGAGGGCTTTTTCAACCTGTAACTTGTTCTTGTCAGAGACCAGCAGGGCTGAGTCGTCCGCAAACAGGAACAAGTTGCAGTCACAAGCTGACGACATGTCATTTGCATAAATTAGGAATAGTAGCGGTCCTAGTATGCTTCCTTGTGGAACACCACAGCTCACTGTGGTGCACTGGAAAATAAATTATACGAATTTTTGTTTATTTTTGCCTACTAGGCTATTTGTGAATACAATTGTTTGGTACAATTATGAAATATAAGATAAGATGGATCTTTATTCGGGTCTATGCTGAAAGCCTAAACTTGTAGAAGTCGTGAACTTGGCCATGGTGACTTAGGGGAGACCATGGTAACCATAGATATATATAGAACACTAGATAGCTTAAGGCGGAGTCACCAGCATCTCTAAACCGCCGCCATCTTGCTCGAGTCAGCCTTGAGTGAGGGTGAGTGATCTGCACAGACAAAAATACTCATAACTTGCTGAAATATTGACGGATTTACAAACGGTTTGGTTTATTACAAGCATTATTAACATGGCTATGATTCAAGTGGTTTGTAAAAAAAAATCTTAAAAAAAAAACATTTTTATAAGTATGCAGTTTCATAACTACATATTTGATGTTTATAGCAAACCAACCAGTTTGAAAATCGGTAAAGAATTGAGCAATCTATGGTTATTTAAATAGTACATGCACCATATACATTAATGTTATCAGTAGCTGAGCTGCCCCTGGCAAGATGGCCGCCCTAAGATGGTGTCACTCTCCATTGGCCGGCAGCACAGGTAAGCTATCTAGTGTTCTATATATATCTATGATGGTAACACCTTTAGCTATTTCCCACCCAAATTCTAAAACCATGTTCACTAGGACGACCCGTTTTTAGTATTCCATTATAAAAGCCAACGTTTCTGCTACTGAAATGCATTAAAATGTTTTTACAAAAGTTGTATTTGTTGCTAAATTTATTGTGATTGAGGCTAAATGTCATACGGTTACACATGCGACCAATCAGGGATGCATGTAACCAGGGGCGTAGCTCCAGATTCTGGGCCCCATGAAAGAATGTATTTCTTGGCCCCCAGTGAATGCGAGCGAGCGTAAGCGTGCGAGCGGAATTGTTTTTGGCCATGTATTTATTGATGAAAACGCATAATATGGTTTTTACCTATACATTCGGCTCAGCAGTTCAGCACCTGCACTGTTGGTGGGTGAGGCTAGTAAAGGATGTCGCATTGCGTTCATCTTCAATGAATTGACCAATGCAATAGTCTACCAAAGCCCCCCCTCTCTCTATATATATCTCACACACACACACACACACACACACACACACACACACACACACACACACACACACACACACACACACACTTCAGAAACAAACATAGTATCAATGAGAGCATCAATAATACACCTGAGTGATGTCTAGTAAAAAAAAATTATTTCTTTTTTATAGCCTCCAAAACGTACTCTGTGATGGCAGATGAAGCCAGAGATCACCAGACAGAGCAGCTGGCAGTATGTGTTCGCTACGTCACAGTGGAAGGTTCCCCAAGAGAGACTTTTCTTGGGCTACACAAGCTAGACAAATTTGATGCAAAGTCCATTGCAGATGGAATAGAGGCAGTGCTGCAGTCCCACGACCTAGGGGGCCTCATGTGTGTTGCACAGACGTATGATGGAGCATCAGTGATGAGTGGAGCAGTGGGGGGTGTCCATGTCATGACAAACCAATTACATAATCCAACATATGTGTAAAGAAACAACATATTCCAGTTAACGGTATATTTTTTTAATGATTCGTCACGGCGAAATCAATACTTCCATGGTTAACTGGAGCTTAGTATTGCTGAGGGGCTTGTCACGGCTCATGCGCATGCGCACGCTCGGCCAATCAGAGCAACGCGGAAGGGCTTGTTGCTTGCCGAAAGTATTCACGCGTCCAGGCCCGCTTCAGAGAGCGACACCCTGAAGCAGTGTATATACACTGTTATGCACACAGGCTCAACCTTGTCCTGTGCAACACATGCAAAGCCATACCTGAAGCTGCCGCATTCTTCGACCTGCTTAAAAATGTTTACACTTTTTTCAGTAAGTCCCTTGTTAACCATAACAAGTTCATTGAAATCCAGAAGCAACTAGGATTAAAGCCATCTGAACTTGTACAGCTCTCAACAACAAGATGGGCAAGCCAGGTGAGGTCTGTAAAAGCTATTGTAAACAACCTCCCTGCCATTCTAGCATGTCTCGGGACAATGAAAACAGCCACAGCCCAAGGGATCCTGTCAAATCTCTGCAAGTCGGAGACCATCTATATGCTGGTGATGTTTGCCAAACTCCTGGGGATAACCGAAGGGCTCCACCAGTACCTGCAGGGGGGAAGTTTGGACTTGGGAAGAGCAGTGCAGTACAAGACTGCAGTGGTTGAAACCTTGACGGGTCTCCGCACAGACCCTGGGGCTGAAGATGTGTTCAAGAGTGCCATGACCATATGTGAGGAACATCACATCCAGCTCCCTGTTGGTCCCAGGCGGCAGAAACAAAAAAGATTGGAGGATTTTGTGGTGGAGTCAGCCTGTGGAGCAACCTTCAATCAGACCACCCCAGGTGATTTCAGAGACCAGCTCTTTTATCCCTGCCTGGACAGGATGATACAGGAGCTCACTGTAAATATCCTAACCCAACCCCCTCCAATGTACAGTAATTTACCTAGTATGGTTGTCAATAGTCCAATGTACAATTTTGTTTGTTTGTACAGTGTCTCCTCCCCCCCCCTCAATGTACAGTTTTGCTTGTTTATACAGTGTGCCCCCCCCCCCCCCCCCAACCACCTCCAATGTAAATTACCCAGTATGGTTGTCAATATCCCAATGTACCCAACCCCCCCCACCCAACCTCCTCCAATGTACAGTTTCTACGTCAAATGTATATACTCCCTTTTCTTGACTCCTTTTGTATCACAAACAGTACTGTATTTGCTAATCTGGTATGTCATAAATGTATAGATGTAGCAGTACTGACTATCTGTATGTCATGTATGTCATATATGTCCTGATGAATTGAAAATGGGGGACCCTGATGTAAACAAGACGAAAGTCTTTCTCTGGTCTGCATCCCCTTAACAATTGTGTGTATTGAGCTGTACTGTATTGTACCCATTCTGCAATCCGTTAATAAAGTTTTCAATCAATCAATCAATCAATCAAACCCATCGCTTTTCAGATGTGGGAGATGAGCTTATGTCAGGCATTCAAGCCTGCAACCCAACCACAGCGGCCTTTCTCTCCGAAGATGCTCTCAAAAGCCTTGCTACCCATTATAGCATCAACCTAAAGCCAGAAGAACTCCTGGTGGCAAAGAACTTCTTCAAGAGATGGCTGGAGAAAGAGAAGAGAAGGCTGGAGAAAGTCCCTGACACAACCACAGAGAGAGAGAGAGACCCTGACATAGCCACTGTGTTTAAGATCCTTGACAGAGACATGTTTCCCACCCTGAAGGCTGTCCTTCAAGTGGCCCTGACTATGCCGGTAAGCAGCTGCAGCTGTGAACGCTCCTTCAACGCCTTACGCCGGCTGCACACATGGTTGAGGAGCACGATGGGCCAAGACAGGCTCAATGACCTGGCTATCATATCCATCAAGAAGGACAACCTGGATGCCATAACCCCTGACAAAATTATTGACAGATTTGCTCAATTAAAGCCACGCCGGCACAGCCTTATTTTGCCACCACAACAAAAGAAGTAGAAAAAAAAGATGGGGATGGGAGAGAGAGGGGTGGGGGATAGCAGTTGGAAAGGAGTGCAATGAGGGGAAAAAAACTAGGAACAAAGGGTGCACATAGGACAGGGAAGGAGTGGATTGTGAAGAAGAAAGGAGAACAGGAGTAGAATGGATATAATGTTGACGTTTAATTGTTTTACTATATAGTTATTTGAATTCATTCATTACATTTCTGAAATTTTAAGTTTGTCAATTTCCAGTGAGAGAGGGATACAAATAAATGGGAATAGAGCTGTCCTGATTAATTGATTATAAAAAGAATCGTTAGGGACAGCCCTGAAGGGGAATAAAGGAGAATGTGAAGACAATTTAGGAGGATCAAGAAAAAATACGTGAAAACAAGACATGATAAGAAGTTATGAGAAGGAGAGAGAAGAACAATGTATGAGAAGCCAGGAGGAGCATTGGCAGAAGAGAATGTGACAGTGGCGAATCCTCCTGGAAGCCAAGGGAAGCCACGCTTCTCCATTAAAATATGAATATGAAATATGAAATTAAATATGAAATATGAAAAACAAAATATATATATATATATATAGTTTACAATCATAATCAAAAATCATTATTTTTCATCTCTGTGTTAAATTTCTTTTTTGAATTTTCTCACTCTCTACACTGTCAGACTCACTGAGGCAGGCTGGCTGTCACTGTGCTCAGAGCCACTGCAGCTCAGGCAGGCAGGAGGGGAGGAGGGGGGTGGGTGTATTTCCCTAGCATCCACCGTGTCATCCATCCAAAACCAGTTATTAGCCAATAGGATTAGAGCAGTCGAGCTGACTAAAGCCCTTTCCACATGTTAACACTAGCCAGAGGGGCATAAAAAGGTACTCTAGAGTCCACATACTGGGATTACTGGCATCTAACATGAGTCACGTGACAATGGCTGAACCATAGGTCTGACGTCATCCCCTCGCGGGATTGATTGATTGAAAATTGTATTAACAGCAGGCACGTTCAGACTAATCCTGTATTCTATTATCAAACATTTAGCACTTTATTAGCCACTTATTTTTCGCCGGCAGGACATTTATTGAGGACCAGCACAGCAAACCACTGTGGATAATATTATCTATCTGTCCAGGAGGAGCAAGGAGGACCAGTTTGGCAGTTTATTGACCAGGTAAGATGCAGTTTCTACAGTAGCTTGGATGCTAAGCTACTAACGTAACGTTATGGCTAGCTTGGATGCTAACTGAGTTGCATGACTGAGTTGTCCTTACAGTAGAGGAGTGAAGTGTCATGTTTATTAGTCACATCCCTGTCCTTACAGTAGAGGAGTGAAGTGTCATGTTTATTAGACACATCCCTGTCCTGTACAGTAGAGGAGTGAAGTGTCATGTTTATTAGACACATCCCTGTCCTTACAGTAGAGGAGTGAAGTGTAATGTTTATTAGACACATCCCTGTCCTGTACAGTAGATGAGTGAAGTGTCATGTTTATTAGACACATCCCTGTCCTTACAGTAGAGGAGTGAAGTGTCATGTTTATTAGACACATCCCTGTCCTTACAGTAGAGGAGTGAAGTGTCATGTTTATTAGACACGTCCCTGTCCTTACAGTAGAGGAGTGAAGTGTCATGTTTATTAGTCACATCCCTATCCTTACAGTAGAGGAGTGAAGTGTCATGTTTATTAGTCACATCCCTGTCCTTACAGTAGAGGAGTGAAGTGTCATGTTGCATGATGCTAGTAGTACAGTAACTAGTATATTGGTGCGTCCTAGGGTTAAATGCTACAGTATGCTAACTATTTGGAAAAATAAATATAGTCACTTTATTTGAAGAGTCAAAACTGTTCTCTTGGCTTTGTTTTGTTCATAGTAGTAACGCCGCCGAGCCATACTGTACATGGTGACTGCTTGGTTTTACTGGCAGTGGCCACCGAGCCATACTGTACATGGTGAATGCTTGGTTTTACTGGCAGTGGCCGCCGAGCCATACTGTACATGGTGAATGCTTGGTTTGACTGGCAGTGGCCGCCGAGCCATACTGTACATGGTGACTGCTTGGTTTGACTGGCAGTGGCCGCCAAGCCATACTGTACATGGTGACTGCTTGGTTTGACTGGCAGTGGCCACCGAGTCATACTGTACATGGTGACTGCTTGGCTTAAGTACAAAAAAAATATATATATATATTAATAACTTTTTTTCTTTTGTATTTTTTTTTTGTATTATTTTTTAAACAAACACATAAACAAACATGACAACACACGATAAGATATACAAGCATTAGTTGACAGTGCACATCCAATGAAATCACCATTTAGTTAATTGTCTTATACAGGATATACCCTTAATACCTGTTATCTAAAAACCTACACACATATGCTCTAGCTCGTACCCCCCCCCCTCCCGGACCCCCCATTGGATAATCCATCCATTATCCCTCGCTCCTAACCAGACACTACCATTATATGCTAGCTTTTATTTTCTCCACCACTTCTAACCACAATGTCATTTTGGATTCATTGAGACCCAAAATTCTTGCTGTAGATATTTCTTGATAGATCACATCGAGATATGTAATAATCCAGACCTTTCGGCAAATTTTTTCCGGTTGGAACCATCGTGATGCTATCAGCTTTTTAGCCACTGTGATACCCGATAAAACCAATCTCTTTAGCTGTGGATGTACTGCACACTCAAAAACATCATTCAGCTGTAATACAGAGGGGTGTACAGGTATATTCCAAGTTAAGAGATTTGATAATTGCTGGGTCACCTCTTTCCAGAATATCTTAACTGGTGGGCAGTCCCAGTACATGTGCATAAATGTCCCCTCGTCCCCATTTGTACATAAGGAGCATTTGGAGTCTTGTATAAGACCCATTTTTTCAGTCTTATAGGAGTCAAGTATGTCCTGTGAATATAGTTAAGATTGATTTGTTGATGGTCCGGGTTCCTTGATGTGAGTCGAACATTTGCTCAGGCTTCTTGCCAATCAAAATCACTTTCCAGGTCTGGTATATTCCTCCTCCAGACGGAGTCTAGGTGGAGGGTTTCATACGAGGACGTTAGTAATTGATGATAAAAATCTGAAACAAAACCTCTCGATGTCTCTCTTTCATAGAAGAATTTGTGGTATCTGTGGTGTTCAATTGGTATCTTTAATGGAACACCTTGAGACTTCAAACATAACAATAACTGTATGTAAAAAAGATGTGTGGACTTGGTGAGATTAAATTTTTTGCGTATTTCTTCATAACTACAAAAACCCTGTTTGTTAAAAACATCCCCTAATGAGTGTATGCCTTGCTTTTCCCATATAGGGAATCTCATAGGTCGTTTTTCAATCAAGAGTGCATTGTTATTGAATAAGGGAGTATGATTATGCCATTTATGTGGGTTAGGATATTTTTTTTGTGTTTCACGCCATATCCGGATCGCATGAGTAATTATGGGGCCAAATTTCCGTTCGCAATGCTTAATTGATAGTTTAGTTAGTGTATGCTATGTCCTTCAGTCTATGTGGGGCTACTATATTTTCTTCTAATTTTCTCCAGGATACTAATGCTTGGGGATCAAACCATGTTGTCAATGGTCTTAAAGTGTACGCCTTAAAATAGTGGAAAAAATCTGG
Source organism: Notolepis coatsorum (assembly GCF_963971535.1). Classification (NCBI taxonomy): domain Eukaryota; kingdom Metazoa; phylum Chordata; class Actinopteri; order Aulopiformes; family Paralepididae; genus Notolepis; species Notolepis coatsorum. The sequence continues at coordinate 44,650,143 of NC_140166.1, read as the reverse complement.
AAATGCCATACCACCGTCTGCTTTATTTCTCTGTGCGGTGGATCTTTTTATACGTGGTGGTTTGTTATTCCAAATAAATTTGTATGTGGAGGAGTGTAATTTTTTCCAGTAACCCTCTGGAGAGGGTAACGGTAGCATTGAGCTGAAGAAGTTGATTCTAGGTAGTACGTCCATCTTAACTATTGATATCCGTGCCTGTACTGAGTTTTTAAGTTTTGCCCACCTATCAAGGTCGTCTTTGATTTTGTTTTGGATTTTTGTGTAATTGTGCTTCACCATGTGTCTTATGGTGGGGAATATTTCCACTCCCAAACATCTAAAGTGTTTTACCATATGTATCTCTTTTGGGAGGGTTATATCTTTTTTTGCGGGGGCGTTAAGTGGAAGGAAAGCCGACTTCGGCCAATTTATCTTAAATCCCAATAAATCTCCAAAGTTCTCAATCAACTTGAGCAGATGAGGCAATGTGGTGTTGGGGTTTTGCATGAACAGTATTACGTCGTCTAAACTAATTTTATGTTGTGTGTCCTTGATTACGATTGGTTCTATGGATTGGGATTGTCTTATATATTGTGCTAAAGGCTCTAATGATAGATCGAATAGTCCGGGACTAAGAGGGCAACCCTGTCTAGCTGAGCGTGATACCGGAAAGATTCCGGAGGTGATTATACCTGTTGTAATCATGGCCGATGGGTCTTTGTATACTACTTTAATCATATCAATGAAACCTTTACCTAACCCCATCCTCTCTAATACTGCCCATAGATACGACCATTCCAGCCTGTCAAAAGCTTTCATTGCATCCAGGGACAGCATTGCCTTAGGTATGGTGTCGTCCTTGTCGGCATCTAGTACGTACAGTAATCGTCTTATGTTATCAGTGATCAAGCGGCCTCTTATGAAGCCAGTTTGGTCCGGATGAACTAAAGACGTCATATGCTTTTGTAATCTGATGGCTAATACCTTAGAGTACAGTTTGATATCGGTTCCGAGGAGGCTTAAGGGTCTGTAACTACCACACTCGGTGGGGTCTGTCTTTTTTAAGGAGGACTGTTATGAGTGCAATATTGTCGTTCTTATGGAAGTTCCCCTCCTTGACTGAGTATAAAATCATATTTAGTAATAGGGGTCCAATTATGTCCCAACAAGAGAGGTACATTTCTGGTGGGATACCGTCTCTTCCAGGAGCCTTACCACTTTGCATTTCGGATATGGCCTTCTTGAGTTGCTCTAGTGTGATCGGTGTTTCTAACTGTTTAGCGTCATCCTCTGAAAGTTTAGGGAGATTAATTTGATTAAGATATGTGTCCATTTTGTTTTGATCGAAGGTCGTTTCTGATTTATATAAGTTGGAGTAGAATTCTTTGAATGTCGCGTTTATTTTTTCAGGGTCTGTAACAAGTACTTGTTGTTCTCTAATGGTAGTTATTGTTACGACCCTGGCTCAAAGGCACGCAACCTATGTGCAAAACCGACACCAAAACCCGTGTTTAACCCAAGAAGACTACTTTAACAATGAAATACTAATACAAACTAAAGAACCAAGAATAGGAGAACGTGATAACTCTCTGTTAACCCACACTGCTCTAACCACAGACCCTGCATGTGTGACTCAAGGGCTGGTTTTAAGCTCCCAGCAGGTAACCAATCAGCAGCAATTAGCTAATTAGCAGCCCTCACATGTATGCCCAGTGACACAGCAGTGATCAGGCAGTGACACAGGAGTGATCAGGCTCATGGTACATAACACCTCCCCCACCAAACTGGTTGCCCAAGAGGCAGCCACAACACATAAACAAAACAAAAAAACCGTGACCCCTTAGTTGTCAGGGCCACTACCACAACAGCGATAACGGGCCAGCCCCTGTCGAACACGACCACCAACCGTGTTGTATGCTCCCCAGCGTGGAACATTTGCCAATGCTGTGTAAAACAAAAAACAACCCTGTCCCGACTCTCGGGCAAGCTAGACCTCACAAAAGGTTCCTCCACTGCGGTACATGGCTGCAGTGGGGCAGGCGCCTCCTCCGCTGAGGCGTAAGACGTAGGACCCCGTCGACCAACCAAGACCGTATCATATATGAGCTCCCTTTCAACAGGCCCCTCCACCGATACCGACCTGTCAAAAATAGACTGCAAACCAAAATCAATTTGAGAACTAATCTCCCTGCGCTCAACAGGACAGAACACAGAAAAACAAAAACCATAGATCTCTGATACCACCACCACGCCCATATCCATCCCACCTGGCACTGGCAGTTCAGGATACCGCAAACCGTGAACATCCAGAGTAGCATGTACCGCCTCAGATACAGCCCCACCGTCCCTGGAACATGGCAATACGTCAGTCACAAAAGCGTCTGGAACACCATCCAAAATGGCGTCACACAAAATAACATTGTCCTGATCAAAATGGCTGCCATTCAACAGACCAGGTCGCGAAGGCGGCTCCTGCTCCACAGGACACAGGTAACTAGGTTGACCATCACACCTAGTGCATGGCAGAGAATCAGTGTGGACACGTGGATCAATGTCAGAATCATCAACTGACATACTGGGACCATCCCTGCCCACAAGTGAAACATTAGGGACAATAGAGCTACTGCGGGAAGGCTGGCAGCCTAAGTCAGGCCTAGTAGCCCCTTCAACTAGAACGGTGTCACATGAATCAACAGCACCTCTCATAGCATCCTTCCCACACTCATCCTCCAATTCGTTCATGGCCTCAGCCACCGTACAAGCTGGGAAGACCTTGAGACACTGCGCTGCCAGATCATCTCCTACCACATGCCTCTCCGGCACGCATGTCAACCCTGGTTTCACCACCGGGCCTAATACAAAGACACAATCAAGAGAATCATTATGCAGAGGTACATCCACAGTGTGCTTTCCAAAATTCTCAACAGGTACACTTTTCAATTCAACAAAGAATGTGTCACCAAGTGTAATGTCCCAAGTCGAAGTATCAACATCATCACTTTTGTCCTTTGCCATTGCCCGTGTCACAGCACACACAGGGAACACTCCTGGATGTTTCTGTGCCAGCTCAGTAGGGACCTCAGAAACCACAGGAATGGGAGTTACAACTGGAGTAGCCAACACTTTGTCACCAGCCAAATCATTCCCTAGAATGAAGGACACCCCTCTTATGGGAATGTGAGAACATACCCCCACAACAACATTGCCTGATACTAAGGGAGAATTGAGCGTGACCTCATGCAAAGGTGCATCCACAAATCCACCCCCAAAGCCCCGAACAACGACACCGGAATGCAAAGAAGAGTCTTCTGAAAACGGCAAAACCCCCTCCAGAATGAGGGACTGAAAAGCACCGGTGTAGCTGAGGGGTACAATTCCCTGACTGTATTGTTAGATATGATATTTAATACCACTACCTCATGTACTTTAACTTCTGGCCACCCAGTACAAGATATAAGTATGATGAACACTTTCCCACCTGATGAAACGAACCAACACAAATGTACCAAATCGAATATTTAATACAGCAAAAGGTGTATACAACATTCACTTAATTACATTTATGATTTGAAATATTGAATATGCACTTTTATGGCAAATGAGTATTCGTAGGTAAATCAACATTGAATGTCCAATCTCTGGTTGCGCAGGGAGTAAGTATACAACCTGGAATATTTAGGAAACGATAGCGATGGTACTTAAATGATTATAGCTGGATACACTAAGGGGGGGGGGGGTCCCGCTGGTTGTAAGACAGTAGGAAGGGGGGGGGTTAGAGAAGCCGCTGGCGGTATCCCATCTGGCCGACGGTGTCTTGGGAGAATCCAAAGTCTTGGACACAGTGCCCACAGAACCTCGGGCCGCAGACGAATACAGCTGGACCCTCTGTGGAACGGTATCTGCCGGTCCACAACGGAGAGACGTGGTGCGACCTCACGTGTAGAGCGCCGCCTCACCTGGAGTCCTCTCCGGGGGGTAATTCCAACACTCGACAGTGTTGGCCTTTATCCATGGAATAATCAAAGCACACAAAGCATAATCCAAGAGCCGTGGAAGGCTCGCCGTCGTCGGGTAGAGTAATCCAATATACAGGTCCAGTCGCTCTTGACCCGGAGCTCCTCGGATGCAATCACCACTAGGGGTCTGACCAGCCTGGATAAGCGTCCAGATAACGTCAGGAACGATGGGGGTACTGATAACTGTAGAACTCGAACCGAACGATGCACCATACATAAATAGACTATTATTAGCTTAATAGAATACGTCCAACTCGACGGTATGGTGCCAAACTATGACCATTCAACTATTAATCTACACGATATCTCAATGCCTATTCTGGGCCAAGTAGGCCCTACTACACCGCACGTGCGTCGTGGGGAGGCTTTTGCGTCTGTCACTCTGTTGGAGGGTAAAGAACTGGACTAAAAGAAAAGTTCTACTTTACGAGCGCCATATATATATGCGCTATGAACAAATAGTACCATTCGTATTTCGCCCGGCATATTACTGCGCGGAACCGGGGGTTGCCTCGACATGTTAGGCGGCACGATTGAACTTGGACCTAGGGGTATGGCAACCTGGCGCCAGGTTCTCGTCCAATGGTAGAATGAAACTATTATGGGCTGTTTAGTAGAAACGGGGATATTCAATGCATATTGTACAAGGAATATACAGGGGATATCAAACGATATACAAATACAATTAAATATATATATATAAATAAATATACATATTCGGTTTAATCTGATCCTTCACAACAACCGGTATCTCTCCAAATTGTTATAACCTGTTTGGACTCTAGTGCATTAGTCAGGGAAACAAATCCATCCATCATAAATCTTGAGGAACCCTCGAGCTCTTTGTCCACACGTTTGATACTTCCCCCATCACCATCTAACGTTGGCAAAGGTGTTCTGCATATGGTTTCTACCAGAGCCACCGTTCTGACATTTTTCTGCTCAAGCACAGGCACCCAGCAACGATATGACCAGGTTCTTTACAGTAGAAACAGATAATCCCTTCTGGGAATGCACCAGCAGAACCACCCCGCCTAGGAGGTGAAGTTAACTGACCAGCAGACACAGGTTTTGGGAAACGGCCCCCCTGAACAGGACGCCTAATTGATTGATTGATTTATTTTTATTGTGGAGTAAAAGACAGCATCCAAGGGATAAAAACATGAGAAAGTGCAAGCACTTATTTCCATCATGGTCCCTGATTTTGGACATGGACAGACATCATAAAACATAGAGCATCATAATAAAACATACTAAAACAGAGCATCATAATAAAACAGAGCATCATAATAAAACATAGAGCATCATAATAAAACATAGAGCATCATAATAAAACATAGACCATCATAATAAAAAACAGAGAATAAAACATAATAGCAACCCCATACAAAAAAACACTCCCTACCCTCTCCTTCCTATGGCTATTCTATACTTCACTGGCTAGCCATTTCTTTGTGGCACGTCTAAAACGTCCCCCCTCTTCGATGTTTTTCAGGTTCACTGGAAGCTTGTTCCTCTCCAGTGCTGCAGAATATAAAAAAGTATTTGTGCCCATTAGGGAGTTAAATTTTGGCAGAATAAAATCCGTACTGCTCCTTCTAGTGGAGTATGAATGATTGTCACGGAATCGATTAAAATAATTAGATAGATATTTCGGACCTGTATTTTGAACTATCTTGTGTGTGAGACCTAATTTGATGTGAATTACCCTTTTATTGACCGGAAGCCAGTTTAGTTGCCTAAAGAAAGTTGACCCTAGGTGAGTGCGTGGAGGTAGTTTAAGGACTACTCTCATTCATTTGTTTTGAGCTGTCTCAAGTTTGTTTTTCAGGACGGTAGTCCTCCAAAAAAACGGACTTGTGTGTCAACACAAACTCATCAGCGAAGACAGCGGCGTCGCCTATCTTCGATACCCTACGCTCGTTTAGATGAGTGGAAACGGTATCAGGAACACATCTTTTAAATTCCTTTAGGAGAATCAACTGTCTAAGCTGCTCTCTTGAGAAGTGCACCACCTGTCAAACGGGTTCTCCTTCTCTCTTCCAAATTCAACATAAGACTGTCCTTCCGACCTGCGATAGGCTCTAAAACGCTGACGATAGGCCTCGGGGACCAACTCATAAGCCCTCAATATGGAAGCTTTAACAAGCTCATAGTCAGCGCTTTGTTCAAGGGACAGAGCAGTATAGGCTTCTTGTGCCCTACCAACAAGAACACATTGCAGCAGCAGTGTCCAGGCTGTATCAGGCCACTTCAATGTGGTTGCCACCCGTTCAAAAAGGGGAAAATATCTTTCCACCTCTTTCTCAAAAAAAGGAGGCACCATCCTAATATTCCTGCCTACATCAAAACCGGAACGCGACTCTGAATGCAGAGCACCCGCCTGCAAGACAGCGTGCTTATAATCAAGCTCCTTCTGCGCACGTTCGTGCTCTAAGTCCTTCAAGTACCGCTCTTGTTGTAGCTGTCTCTCCTTAAGCTCGCGCTCCTTAAGCTCACGCTCACGCTCATGCTCACGCTCCTCTCTCCTCTCTCTCTCCTTAAGCTCACGCTCCTTAAGCTCACGCTCCTCTCTCCTCTCCTCACGCTCTTGCTGTAGCTGTCTTTCCTTAAATTCTAACTCTCTAAGCCTCCACTCACCCTCCGCACCAGATAGCAGCGGAGACGCGTCAGACAAAGTAGGCTCCTCCACCCTCGCCACAAGCACCTGCTCCCTAACGAGCAAAACCCTCAAAGCACCCAAGGCAGTTGGTTTCAAACGTTTCTCACTGGGAGTAAGCTCTACCTTGTAGTGCACAGCAAGCTCCAGAAGCTGTTCTTTGGAAAACCTCTCCAACATGTCATGTGAAGGGTGATCAACAAAATCCCTAATGGAAGCCATCTTTTCTGCACCAGCGCCACAACCCGTTCACTATAGAGTCACCAAAAAGCTGCCAAAAGCACCCTAGCACACACACAATCTACCTAAAGAACCACCAAAGAGCCACTAAAGAAACACTAAAGACACACTACAGAACCACTGAAGAACCACTGAAGAACCATAAAAAAATGTCAAAGCCAATTGTTCTGAAGGATCAGATTAAACCGAATATATATATTTATTTATATATATTTAATTGTATTTGTATATCCCCTGATATCCCTTGTATATTCCTTGTACAATATGCATTGAATATCCCTTCTAGTCTACTGAACATCCCATAATAGTCTCCATTCTACCATTGGACGAGACCTTGGTGCCAGGTCGCCATACCCCTCAGACCAGGTTCAATCGTACCGCTCAACATGTATGGACAAGTCCTAGTTCCGCGTAGGAATATATCTACCGCACCACTAATGGTACTATTTGTTCATAGTGCGTATATATACTGCGCTATTAAAGTAGAGCTTTCTTTTAGTCCAGTTCCTTACCCTCCAACAGAGTGACAGACGCAAAAGCCTCCCCGCGAACCACGTGTGGGCAGTAAGGCCAATTCGGCCCAGTATCGGCATTGAGACATCGTGTATATTAATATTTTAATAGTCATATTTGGCACTATATCGTCGAGTTGGACGTATTCTATTAAGCTAATAATAGTCTATTCATATGTAGTGCCTCGTGCGGTAAGAGTTCTATAGTAATCAGCACCCCCATCGTTTCGGGCATCAGCTGGACGCTTATCCAGGGTGGTTGACCCCACGTGAAGCTGCACCCGAGGAGCTCCAGGCCAAAGAGCGAGTGGACCTGTATATTGGATTATTCTACCGACGACGGCTAGCCTTCCCCGGCTTGGATTATGCTTTGAGTACTTTGATTATTCTATGGATAAAGGCCAACACTGCGGTGTGTTGGAAATACCCCCCCCGGAGAGGACGACAGGTGAGAAGACGCTCTACACGACGAGGTCGCCTCACGTCTCTCCATCGTGGACCGGAGGACGCCGGCCACAGAGAGTCCAACTGCTTTCATCTGTGGATCGAGGATCGCTGGGCACCGGGTCGCACGACTGTGGGCTCTCCCAGGATACCCTCGGCCAGACGGGATACAGCCAGACTCTACCCCCCCCCCTCCAGCTGTCCTACAAGCAGTCGGAACCTTCCCCTAGTGTATCCAGCTATATAATCATTCAAGTATCATTGCTATTGTTCCCTAAATATTCCAGGTTGTATATTTGCTTCCTGCGCAATCAGAGATTGGACATTCGATATTGATCTACCTACGAATACTCATTTGCCATAAAAGTGCATACTATTTCAAATCATAAATGTAATTAAGTGATCGTTGTACATACCTTTTGCTATGTATTATTATTAAACGCAGACTTTCGACTTGGTACATTTGTGTTGGATCCGTTTCATCAGGTGGGAGTGTTTATCATAATTATTTATACCTAGTACTGGGTGGCCAGAGTCTAAAGTACAAGAGGTAGTGGTAGTAAGTATCATATCTAACCATACAGTCAGGGAATTGTACCCCTCAGTTACAATTGGTCCTTCGAGCCGGAGGACCAATAATAACATATATAGTGTTATTAATATTAAAATGGCCTATGATGATCACTCCACGAAACGATCCTCCTAACCAACAACGCCCGCGGCGCAAACGACAGCTCCCTCACTACCTAGAGGCTTACGCTGTCAGTCAACAACCTAGTCTTCTACCAACAGTAAACGCGGTAAAACTAGAAAGTAAAATTATGTCTAACCCTAACGACCAGGCTACCCCGACCATAGAGGCCCCTATGGGTTCTAACGTAACTGACCCAGCTCACGGTGGGGACCAGGGGGAACCAGACATGACTTTACACCCCGCCAATACCGAAGAAGTAGTCCCCGACGAGCCCCGGGAGGAAGACAACACTACCGAGAGAGAACTCGGCACGGAAGAAGATGAGGAGAGCACCGTGGAGATAGAGCTCCAAGACTCCGCACGGAGTACCCCAAGGGACGGCTCCCCTATACAACCGTCTTCTCCCAGCGAGGCAGAGAGGACACTACAGCAGGCATTCCTCGTCAGCCTGAAAGCCTCTACTGAACGCGATAGACTCCAGGGTGAACGCGATCGATTGCAGATACAGCAACGGAGCGAAGAAGAGCACATACGCCTGGAAATAAGACACATTCAGATGGAAGAGAATATGGCAAGAGACCGGGCCGACGCCCAGCGCGCCGCCACCGGTGCCCAGAGAGAATCGGATCTCACCAAGCGCGAAGCCGAGCGCGACAGAGCACAAGCGCAACTAATAGAACAGCTGATCAGAAGGACAACACCCCCTCCCTCCACCAGAGGCTCCAGGAACTCGTCTAGACATCACTCCAGGGCGGCATCCCCTAGCCGAGTAAGCGACCCTGAACTTGACCAACAGACGAGGTCTATACCCCCCGCAGACCCCCTTCCCCAACCGGTCCAAGCGAGACCCAGCCACCGGGAAGGAGCAGCATACACTGCGGAGAGGCTAAATCAGAGACTACAAGCCCTGGATGACCTAACGGAAGACGAAGAGGAAGAGGAGGAGAACCACGCCCGACGACAGCACAGTACTCTACCGGACCAGGAGGTCCAGTACAGCCCAGGCTATACCCCCGCGGAGCTGCGCTACAGACCCCCGACGCTATTCACGGGTGAGCACGACGCACGACCCGCACCGAGGAACAGCACCTGGACCAGCGGGCCATGGTACACAGCCGGTACCAGCCCACGCCAAGGAGCAGGAGGAGACTCGCCTAGGAGGCCTCTCCCCCAACGCTCGCCGATGTATCAACAATCCGCGTCATACATTGGCACACCTATGGTACCAGACTTCACCCAGGAGAACCGGGCCCAGTATACGGAGCTCCGCATGTGTCTGGAGACAATGTTGGTGGATGTCATTGATGAACGCCATAAATACGCGATACTACTGAAGCATTTAAAGGTACCCCGCGCGCACAACATAGCGCTCGCCTACGCCACTTCCACGACCCCATACACCGCAGCGCTGGTAGCGCTGGACCAGAGATATGGACGTATATGGGATTACGTGATCCAGGAGATCAGGCACATCGACCGCCTACCCCCAGCAACAGACAATCGAGCACTGGACGACCTGTCCATCAGAGTGCAGTCCCTAGTAGGGATGCTGGGAGCGCAGAGGGAAAAGGGTAGGCATGAACTATACGCCAACTCAAATGTAGAGAGGATCTTGGAGAAGCTACCGCCCGCCCGACAGGAGCGCTTTAGGCGGCAGAGAGACCACCGAGACCCTAATGGCCCCGAACCGAACCTCCTCGATCTAGCCGACTTCCTGGCGAGAGAAGTCAGCAGCTTACGGCTAGATACATTCGGACGGAGCACCCCTGGCTCCAGAGAAGGAACCAGGAGACTAAATGATGGAAGAAGATCGGTGACTGTCATGCACCAATCGGAGTCAGTGCCAAGCAGTAGGAGCCACAGTACCCCCTCAAGAAAGGAGAAGTGGAAGATAGTGTGCCCCTACTGTGAGAAAGAACACTGGCTGTCACAATGTGACTCATTCCCCAAGATGAATGCGGAGGAAGCGAGTCAATGGATAAAGTCCAACAGACGCTGTTTTCGCTGTGCGCGATCACACATGGCAGCCGAATGCCGCTTAAAGAAAAAGTGCAGTCGGTGCGATGGAGCCCATCTCGACATACTCCACGACAGTAACAGACGGCGGCCTCCACGCGCACCATCAAGCAGCAAAGCAAGCGTCATGTACATCGACCCCGCCAGCAGCAGCGGAGCCAGAGTGCTCTTAAAGGTAGTCCGTGTGACATTGAGCTACCAGAATAAAGTCATGGACACTTACGCCGTCCTTGATGACGGGTCAGAGAAGACCCTTCTGCTCGCGTCCGCTGCGGCCCAGCTAGGGCTGCGGGGGAGCGAAAACCAAATGACAATTCGGACAATAAGAAGAGATTTGAAAACGATAAAGGGCGAGAATGTCTCATTCTCTATCGCAGCAAGCGGCCAGCCCGAGCGACGGTACAGGATTACAGACGCTTTCACCAGCCAAGAAATAGGACTCTTGCGGTACACATACCCCGTAGCCAAGCTGATGGAGAAATATGTACATCTACGCAAGCTACCGATCCCACTCATAGACGGTGCTACCCCGACACTGTTGATAGGCTCCGACCATGCAGACCTCATTGTCCCGATAGACCGGGTTCATACCGGACCCAGAGGCTGTCCTGCAGCAGTCGAGACCCGCCTAGGATGGACTCTCCAAGGCCCACTCGCCAAATCTCTCAACCGAACCACAGCCACTAGCTGTCTCCACTCCCGAGTCACAGAGGGAGACACCGCACTCCTGCAGCATGTAGAGAGGCTATGGACCTTAGAACAAATGCCCTTTAAGAACGAAAAGAAAGACATTCGCTCTAAAGACGACATCTACGCCATTAACCTCCTCGAGACGGGAACAAAGAGAGTCCCAGTCAGCGGCGTGTTGAGATACGCCACGCCACTCCTGCGGCGGGAAGGGATGCCTACCTTTCACGCAAAGAAAGACGCCACAGAGCGGTACCTACTAAACACAGAGCGGCGCTTAGCCAAGGACCCTGCCCAAGAAAGTGTATACCGCGCTGAGATTGAGAAGCTCATCACAGCGGGACACGTCACAAAGATTGACATTAAAGAGGCCGACCAGACGACTGAATCGTGGTACGTGCCCCACCACAAGGTTCATCACAACGGCAAAGACCGCATCGTGTTTAACTGCAGCTACCAGATCGGATCCCAAAATCTGAATAAAGAGCTATTGCCCGGTCCTACACTCGGCCCCTCCCTACTAGGCGTACTACTCCGCTTCCGCCAGGACAAGGTGGCTATCAGCGGGGATATCAAAGGGATGTTCCTGCAGGTGAGATTAGTAGAGGACAAGCCCCTGTTGCGGTTCCTATGGAGAGAGAGGCCAGGAGATGAGCACCCAGCCATCTACCAATGGGAAGTCCTCCCTTTCGGAACTACATGCAGCCCATGCTGTGCTACATTTGCACTACAGAGACATGTCGCAGAGGACCCAGCAGCGGACGAAGAGGTCCGACACAGTGTGAAGAACAGCTTCTACGTAGATAACTGTCTACAAAGCGTTTCGACCCAGGAAGAAGCCGAGGCTCTCCTACATAAACTCCGCGCCTCTCTGATCAAAGGCGGCTTTGATCTCAGGCAGTGGGCCAGCAGCGATCCGCACGTACTGCGCAGCCTCTCCTCCGAGGACAAGGCAGCGAGCAGCGAGACCTGGATGGCCACAATCCCAGGAGAAGCCCAAGAGATGACACTAGGACTAGTGTGGCGCTTCAAAACAGATTCGCTCCACTATAGACACAAACCCCTGACCACGGAGCAGGGAAGGTCGACGGCAATACCGACCACCAGATGGAGTGTGTACAGAACACTCGCCCGACAATATGACCCGTTAGGATGTATACTACCGTACACCACCAGGGCAAAGATGATTGTACGAGCATTGTGGGACAAGGACCAGGGCTGGGACGACCCCATTCCCGCACACCTTGCATCCACCTGGAGAGAGTGGGAGATGGAACTCCACTCACTCCCAGGCGCTAATATACGCCGAAGCTACTTCCCACCCACGGTGAGGCCAGAGACATGTAAAATGGATTTACACGTCTTCAGTGACGCCTCCGAGGTCGCCTACGGATCAGTAGCCTACTTGCGGGCCCAAGAAGAGGGGGGAGAGATCTACACAGCATTCATCCTCGCCCGCTCGAGAATAGCCCCACGCAAGCAACAGTCTATCCCACGTCTAGAGCTCTGCGCAGCCCTCGCAGGAGCGCATCTAGCCACGCTCATCCAACGTGAGCTCACCATTCCGGTGCATAGAACAATCCTGTGGTCAGATTCCACGACAGTACTCGCCTGGATCAAATCGGATTCATGCAAATACAAAGTCTTCGTGGGAGTCAGAGTCACTGAGATTCAAGAGTTAACCGAAGAGTTAACCGGAGAAGCAAACTGGCGCTATGTTGATACAAAACACAACCCAGCTGACGTCATCACCCGGGGAATGTCCCTAGATGACTTAACCCGTCATAACATCCACAGTGACGGACCAGCATTCCTCAAGCTCCCGGAAGGAGATTGGCCCACGCCCACCCCGAGGGAAGCAAGTGACGAGGAGGCTGAGAATAAGAAACCCATGTTCTGTGGATTGAGCACTGTTGTCTCCGCAGACCCCAACATAGACGATTGCATTACCATAGAGAGTGCGCAGCAACGGACATTCCTGCGGCACCACCCAGAGATTAAGTCCCCCGCTGATATGTCAGCAGCTGACTACGAGGAAGCAGAACTGCTTCTACTGCAACGAGCCCAGAGAGACTCGTTCCCCGATGAACTAGACTGTCTACAGGGAGGAAAGCCCGTCCCATCAGACAGCAGATTGATTCATCTGGCCCCCGAGAGTGACACACATACCCTCATCAGAGTGGGTGGTCGCCTGCGGAGAGCCCCCAATTTACCGGATGACATTAAGTACCCGATCGTATTGAACAGCCGACACAAGGTCACAGAGCTGATTATAAAGAAATACGACGAGGATGTACACCACGCAGGAGCAGAGAGAGTCTTCGCGGAAATCAGACGTCGTTACTGGATACTTCAAGGAAGAGAGGCGGTGCAACGCTTCCAGCGAACCTGTCTAGACTGCCGAAAGTGGCGCGCGCAGCCCAGCATACCACGGATGGCTGACCTACCTCCATGTCGCCTCCGACTCGGCGACAAGCCATTCCACTCAACAGGCATGGACTGTTTTGGCCCGCTGCACATAAAGAAAGGAAGAGGCACCGAGAAGCGGTGGGGTATTGTATTCAAATGCATGACCACCAGAGCGATACATATCGAGCTCCTTCCGACCATGAGCGCAGACTCATTCCTTATGGCCTTCCGAAGATTCACATCACGGAAAGGAAAAACGTCTACATTATTGTCCGATCACGGGACAAACTTCAAAGGCGGAGAAAGAGAGCTGAGGGAGAGCTTCCAAGCTATGGGCCCAGAACTTAAGACCCACCTCGCTCCAGCCCAGATTGACTTCCAATTCAACCCCCCAAACGCACCCCACTTCGGTGGAACTTGGGAACGAGAAGTACGTTCTATAAAGACAGCCCTGTACGCAGTACTTGGGGCCCAGACTGTGGCGGAAGAAGTCCTAATGACAGTCCTCACGGAGATTGAGGGAGTATTGAACTCAAAGCCCCTCGGTTACGTCTCCAGTGATGTAGCAGATGTCGACCCAGTCACCCCCAACACCCTCCTGATGGGGCGGCTAGATCCCGCGTTACCCCAGACAATGTACCGGCCTGAAGAAGCGAACGGCCGACGAATGTGGAGGTACAGCCAAGTATTAGCCGACAAGTTTTGGAGCAGTTTCCTACTGCACTACCTACCGTCTCTACAGACCCGCCAGAAGTGGGTAAAAGAGAGAGACAATTTGACGGAAGGAACAGTCGTCATGATTATTGACCAGTCACTACCCAGAGCTATGTGGCCGGCTGGCCGCGTAAGCAAAGTGATCACCGGTGCCGATGGCAAGGTCCGAGCAGCTGAAGTACTTGTCCAGGGGCGCATTTACACCCGTCCTGTGGCGAGGCTCATAGAACTGCCCCGACTCCCAGACACAATCGATGATGACCATGACCCTATGACTTTGTGAGTTGACTGACCCTTACAGCGAACCCTTGAGTGGTAGACAGTGCGGTTAATCTGTCTCTGCTTAACTAATTGGGTTGGGACCAATTAGGGGGCGGCTGTTCTGAAGGATCAGATTAAACCGAATATATATATTTATTTATATATATATATTTAATTGTATTTGTATATCCCCTGATATCCCTTGTATATTCCTTGTACAATATGCATTGAATATCCCTTCTAGTCTACTGAACATCCCATAATAGTCTCCATTCTACCATTGGACGAGACCTTGGTGCCAGGTCGCCATACCCCTCAGACCAGGTTCAATCGTACCGCTCAACATGTATGGACAAGTCCTAGTTCCGCGTAGGAATATGTCTACCGCACCACTAATGGTACTATTTGTTCATAGTGCGTATATATACTGCGCTATTAAAGTAGAGCTTTCTTTTAGTCCAGTTCCTTACCCTCCAACAGAGTGACAGACGCAAAAGCCTCCCCGCGAACCACGTGTGGGCAGTAAGGCCAATTCGGCCCAGTATCGGCATTGAGACATCGTGTATATTAATATTTGAATAGTCATATTTGGCACTATATCGTCGAGTTGGACGTATTCTATTAAGCTAATAATAGTCTATTCATATGTAGTGCCTCGTGCGGTAAGAGTTCTATAGTAATCAGCACCCCCATCGTTTCAGGCATCAGCTGGACGCTTATCCAGGGTGGTTGACCCCACGTGAAGCTGCACCCGAGGAGCTCCAGGCCAAAGAGCGAGTGGACCTGTATATTGGATTATTCTACCGACGACGGCTAGCCTTCCCCGGCTTGGATTATGCTTTGAGTACTTTGATTATTCTATGGATAAAGGCCAACACTGCGGTGTGTTGGAAATACCCCCCCCGGAGAGGACGACAGGTGAGAAGACGCTCTACACGACGAGGTCGCCTCACGTCTCTCCATCGTGGACCGGAGGACGCCGGCCACAGAGAGTCCAACTGCTTTCATCTGTGGATCGAGGATCGCTGGGCACCGGGTCGCACGACTGTGGGCTCTCCCAGGATACCCTCGGCCAGACGGGATACAGCCAGACTCTACCCCCCCCCCTCCAGCTGTCCTACAAGCAGTCGGAACCTTCCCCTAGTGTATCCAGCTATATAATCATTCAAGTATCATTGCTATTGTTCCCTAAATATTCCAGGTTGTATATTTGCTTCCTGCGCAATCAGAGATTGGACATTTGATATTGATCTACCTACGAATACTCATTTGCCATAAAAGTGCATACTATTTCAAATCATAAATGTAATTAAGTGATCGTTGTACATACCTTTTGCTATGTATTATTATTAAACGCAGACTTTCGACTTGGTACATTTGTGTTGGATCCGTTTCATCAGGTGGGAGTGTTTATCATAATTATTTATACCTAGTACTGGGTGGCCAGAGTCTAAAGTACAAGAGGTAGTGGTAGTAAGTATCATATCTAACCATACAGTCAGGGAATTGTACCCCTCAGTTACACCAATACTAATAACCATAAAGGGACGCAGTGGAAATGTGTGCTCTACTGAGCGCACCTTTCTAATTTGCAAAAATAAAGTAAAAAAAACAACCACCCTGAAATAAATAGATGCGTCATACGCGCAGGAGGTCAGGTGCTAACAGGTAGGCTATCCAAACACTCAAAACAAACAAAATAAATACAACAAACAAATTCAAACAGGTGCCCCTTCTAACCTGATATGACTACTTACGCTTCTACATCTAAACTGCAGTCAAAACGGCCCACCACATGTCTACCCTAAAAAAAACACTAAATCAGGCCCTACCACACTACCTGTGTTTTCTGGCCCCCTATCCTACCTACCCTTAAACGAATGCCCTGTAGACCTAACCCTCTTCAACCACACCTGCTACCAGCCAGAGATCATATTTGACCATCCACCCGTCAAGTACATGGTATGGTACAAGACAAGCAGATGGTACTAATCACTTCTCTGACTGCCCCAGGAGTATGTGGTGCAGGCACGTGCACACATAGAGGCCAAGGGGTGCTTGAGCACCTGCCTTTTTGAGCCTCATCAAAAAAGTGCTTTTTTTTTTCTTTTTTTTTTCCGTTACGCATATAGACTGCCCTTCCAACTGAAAAATGTCAGGATATAATCAAAATATTAGGTAAAGAGAGAGAGATGCCCCATATTCCATTGCAGTTTGCACGGCCTCCCCAGCATGCCTCTCCGCGGACCTATATATTTTATGCATAGCCTGGATGGTGATGATGATGATGATAGAAACCGCTGTGGCGCATACAGTTGAATGCTGGTATTACACTCATTGAGGGACACGAAGAAGTCAAGTCCGATGGGATTTGGGAATCTCAAATACAAATCGGGATTGGAATAAAAAATGCATTTATATTAAACAATACAGAATATACAGCACTTCTTGGGGTCTGTAGGGTAAGCACTTATTCCCTCCCCCCTGAACATTTATGGAGATGTATGGGCCTTTTAAGTCAGTGATAAAAGTGTCTTTCAAGGATAAGTGAGCTCCTGCACTGATTATTATAGTTCAATATTCAATATTTGATCACCAAAACCCCCCAAAAAAGGCCCGAAAAGGGCCCTTAAAAATCGGGCTTGCGCGCTACGCGCGCTCGGTTAATATATACACACAAGTGTAGTGCCCTTTTCAGCCTTTGAGCACCTGCCCCTCTAAAGTCCTGTGCACGTCCCTGATGTGGTGCACAGGAAGCTAACCAACAACCAGAAAATAATGTCCCTATCTACATGTGGTGTGCACTAAACTATATATTTTAACAGCATTAAGTAGTCACATCAAATTACAAACAAATAAGGGCATACTCACCTGTTTGATGAACGGCTCCAGCCCCCACGTTACACAATATGTAACGAGCACCACCCACACCATAGCACCATGACACACCATGCAAAACCCAAAAAAAAAACACCAAACAATTTCTAGGGGTAAATATCCCGGACGAGCGCCCAACTGTTACGACCCTGGCTCAAAGGCACGCAACCTATGTGCAAAACCGACACCAAAACCCGTGTTTAACCCAAGAAGACTACTTTAACAATGAAATACTAATACAAACTAAAGAACCAAGAATAGGAGAACGTGATAACTCTCTGTTAACCCACACTCCTCTAACCACAGACCCTGCATGTGTGACTCAAGGGCTGGTTTTAAGCTCCCAGCAGGTAACCAATCAGCAGCAATTAGCTAATTAGCAGCCCTCACCTGTATGCCCAGTGACACAGCAGTGATCAGGCAGTGACACAGGAGTGATCAGGCTCATGGTACATAACAGTTATATCTGCAAATTTTGCATTAATTCTTAATCGCATGGCTAATAGGTGACTTGGTTTAGAACCTTGAGAGTACTGCTGTTGTCTTGTGCTACGTATTTGTATTTCCGATTGTTGTCTGTATATGGCATTGATCTCTTTTTTTAGTACATTAACTTGATTTTCCAGTCTAATTGAGTTGTTGTATTGTACAGAATTAAATAACGTTGAGTAAAGCGTTTCCAGTTCAGCCAGTTTTGAGCATCGATTCTTGCGCATTTTGGAGGAATAGCTATCAGTGAAATCCTTGATCGTTCCCTTTACCGACATCCATACTTTTTTTTTTTATAACAATTTTTTTTGGCATCCCCTATTATTTTACCCACGCGACGCCACTGTGTCTGTATAAGAAGTGAGGAAGAGAGAACAAAGTGAGGAAAATAATGGAGAGAATTGGAAATTAGTCATAAAACTTGTGCAGAGGAAGAGAGTGACACGAGATGAAAACAGGGTGAGAAGAAGGGAGTGAAGAAAAGAGCAGTAAAGACAGCACCACATGTAAGAGAATAAGATGCATTTCATGTTTGTTTTTTTACACACGTACAGCGCATCACATGTACTATAAGAGAATAAGATGCATTTTATTTGATTGTTTTACATATTAATTATATGGTCAATCCTAATACCACTTTTGTTTTATATTTTCTTTTCAGTGGATGCGAGGCATGTTCCCTGGATCATCTGAAGTGACTTCAACCTGATGCTGACTTTTGTATTTGTTAAGTTTTGTATTTAAGTGAGTTAAGTTATTAGTTTGCTTCATTAAAGGGTGTTAATTTAAGTGTTCTCTAGTGCCTTTTGTCCGCTTTAAGGTGGTGGTTACGTTAAAGGTTGTGGTGTCGAAGCAAAAAAAATTTGTGCCCGCTACCGCAGGCACCTTTGTGGGCTAAGCCCCGGATCTCCTACAATCCTAAATCTGCCCCTGGACTTTCGTCTTGTTTACATCAGGGTCCCCCATTTTCAATTCATAATGACATTAATGACATACGCAACATACAGATATTTATACAGTTTTATTTTTATTTATTTGATTTTATCCCCCATCCCCTTTCCCCTAGGGGGCCTTTTACCCCCAAATAGGCCGTTATTGAAAATAAGAACTTGTTCTTAATTAACCTGCTTATTCAAATAAAGGTTTGATGATGGTTTGATGATATATATCTTGACATTTCTGACATGACATACATGTATACAGTACTGTTACATTTGTGACATACAAACAAGATATGCAAATATACTGTACTGTTATCCTAACAGAAAATCCTAACAGAAAATATATACAAGGGGGAGGAAACTGTATTAGGGGCCTTTCTCACTCACCTTTCGGGGTCGAATCAGCGCCCCCGGGGACGGGGGGGAGTGTTCTCACTCAGACGGACACACCCCTTTTGGGTGCGAAGCGGCGCTGATTCGTACTACCCCCCGCTGAACCTGGGACGCTTGAAATAGGTGGTTCTGGGTGCGCGCCAGTGACACACACAACGTCGTTACTTGCTTGAATTGTGGGCAGATAAAAACACACAGCAACAACTGGACAATACCCACTAAAACGATATTTATATCTTCTATATATCTTTGAAATATATCAGATATAAAGCCCCTGGTTTGCACATAGCAGTCACGGAAGGGGGTAAAGACTTCCCTGGCTCACATTAAGCCTGGTAACTTTTTTTGCCATAGCTATATGTCTACTATACTTTCTTGTTCGAATGCATTTATTTCTATAGACCAGTGGTGCCCAACCAGTCGGCCGTGGTCGACCAGTAGATCAATGACATGCAATATAATTGCCACGAGCGATGGGATGTTAGCTGCTGAACAGGCTAAGCTAACTAGCGTTAGCCGTTAGCTTAGCGTTTGCCAGTGCTATGTCTGTCTACTATACTTTCTTGTTCGAATGCATTTATTTCTATTAGACCAGTGGTGCCCAACCAGTCGGCCGTGGTCGACCAGTAGATCAATGACATGCAATATAATTGCCACGAGCGATGGGATGTTAGCTGCTGAACAGGCTAAACTAACTAGCGTTAGCCATTAGCTTAGCGTTTAGCTGCTAGCCACAATGCTATACTGTTATACTGGCATATTCCATTTACGTTAGCATGTAAGCTAACAAACTCGCCGCAGATGAGACTAAACTCCGCTTTTGGTGTTCAATTGTGTTGATGTTAGTTTTGTTTCATCAACAAATGAGAGGCAGAACACAGTGAATGTATCCGTTTTGTTTATTGCACGTTCTTTGCTGAAAAATAAGTGCTACAGTGGCTATACTAGACTCCACCGCCGTGTTAACACTCTTCCTGTTTACATTTTCGAGCGTGACATCATCGCCTACGGCAAGCGTACACGCTCAAAACGCAAACCGTAAACAGAACCCGGAGCGAACAAAGACTGAAGTGTGTACACAAACTAGAGGGGGGAGAGGGAGGGGGGAAGTTCGCACCCGACCCGGAATGAGGACGGTACGGACCGGTACGGACCGGAACGGACCCAAATAGGTGAGTGAGAAAGGCCCCTTAGGAGTGGTGGGAGGGGGGGTTTGTACATTTACGGGGGCCATACGGTGGCGAGATATAACGTCAGGAGAGCAAAGAGGCGCTACAGGAATAAAATTGAACTCCAATATGAACAGGCTGACTATAGAGCTATGTGGCAGGGCCTCAGAACGATGACAGATTACAAATGCACCTCCCTCAAGCTGAACAGTGACATCTCCTTAGCAAATGATCTCAATACCTTCTATGGTGACCAAACGTCCTCTTTTGCCCGGACATGTCCTCTTTTCACGCCCTGTCCGGGGCGTCCGGGGGGGGGGGTTTATCAATTCATGGAAATGTCCGCGGTTTCATTGTTTTTCAATTTCAGTTTCACGGCCCTTTGCGAGCATCTGAAGGCTCGGGACTGCATTTTTCGCCAAACATATACATTACCGAATTAAAGCACTATTCGTTGCCGTTCGAATGCCATCTGGTTCTCGAGTTACATGCCGATATGTCAGGCGTGCGACTTTTTACATGGCGCGGACTGCTCTCGGAGAAGCATGCAGCTGCAGAGCCGCAGAGCCAGCGGCGCTCTCAGGGCCGCGCGCTGACGGCCGCGCTGTGACGGCCGCTCAGCAGCGCCACCCACCCAATGGCTGAATTGCTAATGGCTGAATTGGAGTATTGCACTGTGCGGGCACAGCTGCGAGATCCGCGCGGGGCCAGACTCTAGTAAATTAACTATACTTTTGCTCACACAATATCTTGAATGAATGCGTTTATTTATTTCGAATTGAAAATAAATAATAATAAAAAACAAGTAATAAACAGATTAAAAAACAAACAAGCAGGAGTATAGAATGAAGTGTAAACGTATGTATTCCTACCCCCTTGATTGATTGATTGATTGATTGATTGATTGATTGATTGATTGATTGATTGAAAACTTTATTAACAGATTGCAGAATGGGTACAATACAGTACGGCTCAATACACACAATTGTTAAGGGGATGCAGAGAAAGACTTTCGTCTGGTTTACATCAGGGTCCCCCATTTTCAATTCAATGTCATACATGACATACAGATAGACAGTATTAAATATACCTTCACACTCTATTATCTTATGCAACTCATATTCACTCCACAAACTGAAATATACATACATTGTTGAATGAACAGCCTGTTTCTGGAAGTTAGACTCTCCTCTAAATTGTAACCCCCCTCTCTATAACAGAATTTTCGGATGTTACCTGGGAGTGAATTGTTTCGTGCTTTAAACATGATGACAGTCTTAAATTCAGCCAGGTCCCAGAGTTTCATGGCATGTGATTTAAAAAATAGTGTGTTTGTGTGTTCCAGATATCCTACCTTATTGATAATCAAATCAAAAGCAAATGTATTTGTAAGGCCCGACAACACGCGTTAATATCCCTTCAGGCCCATGTCCCTTCAGGCTATGGATTTGATGTGTTTTATTTTGGATATATTGCAATTATACTACACAAAAACGTGAGTACACAAGTTCAACTCATGTTCAGCCCTATGTTACTCATTAGCACTAAAAGTGATTTGTCTTTATTGTGTACGAAACTTCAGAATGTTATCTTTCAAAAGAGACCAGGCTTATGCATGTGCTATAAGCATAAAGTATAAAGATAAGCTTTGCAAAAAAAGTATGCAGTCCTCAAGTTCAAGTAAAAAAATTGCCACTTTTCTGGGCGCATGTTATGTGGTTACATTTGGGATATTGCAACCACTGCAGAAAAATGTGAGTACACAAGTTCACGTTCAACTCAAGTTCAGACCTATATGCTACTCTATTTCATTAGCACTAAAAGTGATTTTCCTTTTTTGCATTAGTAACTTCAGAATGTTTTTTTTTTTATCAACATTTTCTCCCATTTTTCTCCCATCCCAATTTCGTATCATCCAATTCAACCCCCCCCCCCCCTGTCACGAACGCTGTTTCTTGCCTCCCACAAGCCGTCTACAATGTGGACTAAGTCATACATAGCACAAGTCCCCTCCGGTACTTGAGGTAACAGCAGTCGCATCTTTTCACCCGCGCAGCTCGATCTCTCAGTGGCGAGGAGTAACGCGTGGGAGTAAGTAAGTAAGTAAGTAAGTAAGTAAGTATTTATAAAGCACCTTTCATACATGTCATGTAGCTCAAAGTGCTGTACACAAACATAGGCATATATAACGATAAAAGCAATAAAGTCACAGTGATCAGTTAAGATCAATGTTTAAAAAAAAATATATAATAATAATAATAATAACAATAATAACAATAACAATAATAACGTAAAAATGAAAATAACGTAAAAATGAAAACATGAAAACAGTCATTTGCTTACCAGTTTGGGAGAACAGGTCCGCACAGCTCAGTAGCAACCGGAAGTAGGAAATGCACTAAACCAATGCACTTGTACGGTAGGTAGCAATGTTAGCTCTTATAACGCTAGTGTAGTTACGTTTTTATTAGTGGTCAGAGTTGGGTCCACAGGCTCACGCTGCCCCCGACACTTCCTGATTCTACTGCGCAGGCGCACCAACCGACCTGTAGGAGTCGCTGTCCACAACGCCCGATCCCCACCCATCAGTTTCCCACCCCCTAATACGGCCAATGTGTATTAGTATGAACGACCAGCTAAACTGAAAGCAATGTGGAGCGCTGGGCTCGAACAGGCGAGCCCAGCGTCTCCAGCATTCGTGGCAAGCGCCTTGCCCACTACGCCACGTAGCCGCCCTAGTAACTTCAGAATGTTATCTTTCAAAAGAGACCAGGCTTATGCATGTGCTATAAGCATAATGTATAAAGATTTGCAAAAAAATATGCAATCCTCAAGTTCAAGTATAAAAATAAATTGCCGCTTTTCTGGGTGCATGTTTCCAAGCATATGTTAAAACAATAAAGGCATCTTTGAGTAAACTTTGAGTAGATATTCAAGATTCAAGAGGTTTATTCATCACATACAGTACAGTACACAAGACATAGTGAAATGAAGGTGGCCATGCCCGCTTCGATTGTGCAAAATATCATTAAGTATCTCGAGGCTGGGGCCAGCATGTTCTCTTTTTTGGAAATCAAAATATGGTCACCCTATTCTATGCAAGGTTTGAGGCTGGGAATAACAACACCAACCTACAAGCCACTGCAAGGGAGGGGGGGGGTCTGCTGATGGAGACTCAGTGTTCAGGGTAACAGAACATGAGGTGAGGAGGACCTTTAAGAAAGTGAATATCAGGAAGGCAGCAGGACCGGACGGCATCCCCGGCCGCGTCCTAAAAGTCTGTGCCGACCAACTGGCCCCGGTATTCACTGACATATTTAACCTGTCCTTAGAACAGGCTGTCATCCCCACCTGTCTGAAGAAGTCCACTATTATCCCTGTACCCAAAAAATCCAAGCCTGCTTGCCTCAACGACTACCGCCCTGTAGCTCTCACCTCCATAGCCATGAAGTGCTTTGAGAAGCTACTAAAGGGATACATCTGCTCCTCCCTCTCCATCAACCTGGACCCCCTGCAATTTGCATACCGCCCCAACAGGTCCACGGAGGATGCCATAGCCCATGTGCTGCACACAGCAGCATCACACCTGGACAAGAGGCAGGGGAACTATGTGAGAATGCTGTTCATCGACTACAGCTCAGCATTCAATACCATAGTCCCCTCCAAACTCATAGCCAAGCTCAGGGACCTGGGCTTGAACTATGACCTCTGCCAGTGGGTCTTGGACTTCCTGACGGGCAGACCCCAGGTGGTGAGAGCAGGCAACTGCACCTCCTCATCCATCACTCTCAACATAGGGGCCCCCCAGGGCTGTGTTCTGAGTCCCCTCCTCTACTCCCTGTACACACATGACTGTGTGGCACAGCGGAACAACAACACAATCATCAAATTTGCTGACGACACAGTAGTGGTGGGCCTGATCTCTGCAAACGACGAGAGGGCCTACCTGGAAGAGGTCAAGGTCCTAGCGGGATGGTGTCAAGAGAACAGCCTCTCCCTGAACGTCAGCAAAACAAAGGAGATGATTGTGGACTTTAGGAGGTCGGGGGTCAGGGACTACAGCCCCCTCAGCATCGACGGGGCACCGGTTGAGAGAGTGAACAGTTTTAAGTACCTCGGAGTCCACATATCCGAGGACTTGACATGGACCACACACATTGACAGTGTTGTGAAGAAGGCACAACAACGCCTCTACTTCCTCCGGCACCTAAGGAAGTTCCAAGTCAGTCTGAAGATCCTTAAGAACTTCTACTCATGTACAATAGAGAGCATCCTGACTGGCAATATCACCTCCTGGTTTGGGAATAGCACCGCACAAGCCCGTAGCAGACTACAGAGAGTGGCCCGTTCAGCCGAACGCACAATTGGAGGGTGGCTTCCCACTCTCCAGAACATTTACAACAAGCGGTGCATGGGTAAGGCTAAGAGAATTATCAAAGACTCCAGCCACCCAAACAACTGCCTCTTTGAACTGCTGCAGTCTGGCAAGCGATACCGGAGTCTCATGGCAAGCACAGAAAGACTCAGAAGAAGCTTCTATCCCCAGGCCATCAGGATGCTCAACGAACAATAACACTATGTAACAACCATCAAATGCACTCACAGCACACACATCCACACGCACACACTCACTTTAAACAAACAACTCACTGCAGCACCCACTTTACACACTTTAGAACACCTAAACACACTTTATATTTATTGGTAAAGAATTTGCACTACAACCCATACCTCAGTACACCTTACTGTAAATTGTACCTAAATTGTACCTCATCCCATTTCTGCTTTGCACTATATAGTATATTGTATATTAGTATATTGTATAGTATATTGTATGGTAACTCAGTTACTTCTACTCTGCATTGAACATTGTACATATGTACATACTGAACACTTGTGCCTACGTACGTGACTTCTATTTTATACTTGCTATACTTATTTTATTTTATTTTATACTTATTTATTTTTGTCTAGCACAGTCTCTGGAGCGTAACAGAAAGAAGCATTTTGTATAAAAGTATTCTGTACTTCTGTATGACAACTAATAAAGAAACTTGAAACATACAGATATATATCATGACATTTATGACAATACAGGTATATTACTGTTACATTTGTGACATACAAGATATGCAAATATACAGTACTCAGAGATCCTAACAGATAATCTATACAGTACTGTTTACCAGAGATCCTAACAGAAACTATATGTACATACGAGTGGGAAGGGGGGTTTGGACATTTACGGGGGCCAGTTTCGAATTGAAGCCTCCCGTAGTGTCATGGTGTTTGCCTTATTTCACCTTTCTGTGAGGGACAGCTGTCTATTTTTGCTTTATTTCACCTCTCTGTGAGGGATAGCTATCAATCCCTGTTCCCTGTGGTTAATTGCCTCATGGGTCGGCAGGTGTGTGGGCTTGATTGCACCTGATGCAGTGCAGCTGTGACTATGGTCATGTGGAGTCTATTTAAGTTTGGAGATCGCAGTTGCAACTGCTTTTTCATTTTCCTATTGTTGGCTGTCCTTTTGGTCACGCTCATTATATTGAAGTGTAGTCTGATCTCTGATTCAGAATTGAGCTTTATGGTAGTCATTCTTATTTTAGGCTACTCAGGCTACGTGATTCTACACATAAACTCCCTTAGTGGAGGTTAATTGTTTAACTTTTTCCAATATAAACTCATTTATTAGGAGGTGTCTTTGTGGCTTATTTACTTTTATACTATACCTCTTTATTGAGAGTATTTTTTGGGACTTGATTTATTTTCTTAATTACTCACTTTGAGATTTCCACCTGTAAAGGTTGTTTTCTGTTGTTTAATTTCCCCCCTCTCCTAAAATATCTGCGTAAGCAGTCTAGTGGTTGTCCGTTTCATGGATAACTTTAGGAGTCCCTGTTATCTGCTCATGACCCACACACACAGCCCTCACACGTAGGTGCTCTTTGAGAGTGGTTTTGAAGGAGGGTAGGGATTTACATTATTTTACGGCAGTGGGTAGGGCATTCCACATTGTTGTGGCATAATTGCGAAACGTGTTAGTTAGTTAGTTAGCCTGAATACCTGACCATTCTAGTATTATTAAATATACCAAAACTGGGTTTGAACAAGACCTGTCTATCTTTGCTCTGTATCTGCATATTGGGTTCAATACCCCGAGACGTAACAGTTACGTTGTCAACAAAATAAATTAATGAATTTTGCAGGCTTAGGCTATATTTCTATCCACAGATATAATTTTGATATCATTCATACAGTATACGGTAGTTATCTTTTTCTGCAATGAAAAGGCAAATCATTGCAGAAGGGTAACAATTTCACCACTGCACTACAGAAGGTTAACTCTTTCACTGCAATACTGCAGAAGATTAACCCTTTCACTATCACACTAGAGGGTTAACCCTGTATTTACCACACTGTGGCACATAGGTCACTGACTGCCTGACTAATTGATTGTGCATTTTGAATGAGGACCTTGTAGATTCAATCACACCAAAGCAACAGTTTGGGGGTCTAGCTCTACTATAGGGAACCTGGACTAAGTCTCGCTGACGTCTCCTCAGCACCTCCCCTCTGGGGGGTCCCCAATGCCATCTGCAGTACCTTTACTGTGAAAAACTCAAAGTGAACTTTGTTAGATCAACCCAGAGGGAGCGAGTCAACAGTCATGTCCTCCACAACCTTCACTGGCTCCCAATAAAATACCAGATACACTTCAAAATACTGCTCATCACATTCAAGGCCCTCAACAACATGCACCCCCCCCCCCCCCTACCTCCTCCATCGCCACACCCCTACCCGTAACCCAGTGGAGGCTGCTGACCAAATTTTTAGGTGAAGCACAAATTATTATATTATATTATATATTAAATAATATTTTTAAAACATCCCCCACTGTGTGTCAGTGGTCAGTGGACACAGATGAAAACATATTAACATTAGGTGACAGCGGACCTGACCAGATGAAAACATATTAGGTGACAGCGCACCTGACCAGATGAAATCATATTAGGTGACAGCGCACCTGACCAGATGAAATCATATTAGGTGACAGCGCACCTGACCAGATCAAAACATATTAGTTGACAGCGCACCTGATCAGATCAAAACATTTTAGGTGACAGCGCACCTGACCAGATCAAAACATATTAGGTGAAGGTGACAAGGAAGCCACAGACTCATACCCCCCCGACACTCAACTAACCGCCTCGGACAGTCCTTCATACCAGTGGCCATCAGGCTCCACAACAGTGGGCAGCGACTGCTGCCAGACATCGACCTAGAACTAATAGGAACCCAAGTAGGACAATAACACTACCTTATGCATACTGCACCTTATGTGGATACTGTGATACTGTGAATAATGAATAATGTATATTTCAGTTAGTTAGATAGTAAATTATATTGACCTATTTGTTTACACTGCTTGTGCTGTTTTCACTACCTGTACCCCCCCCCCCCCTTCCCCCATGCTGCTATGATGCCTGAATTTCCCCAAGGGGATCAATAAAGGAATATCTTATCTTATCTTAAAAGGAAAGATGAAATTACCTACCTGGGTTCCATCCTATAGAGGCAAATCTTTCCTGTGACAAAATGGGATCCAATGTAATAAAACTAAGTCAACCAACGAACTAGATTCCTGTACCGGATCTCCTCTCTGGTAAACAAGAATACCTTGAAGACTCTAACAGGAGCACTCATTCAAGGGTACTACGACTATGCTTGCACCTCATGGTACCAAAGCACCTCAAAGGCACTAAAAACAAGATTACAAACATCACAAAACAAACTGGTCAGACTACTGCTTGACCTTACTCCTAAAACCCACCTCACCCCTGTCCACTTTGACAACCTAGGATGGCTTAGAGTAGACGACAGAGTACAGCAACTTGCAATGGGCCTGGTCTACAAGATACACTACACCACTAAGATACCCATGTGCATGTCGAAATACTTCCCAAAGGTCAGTGAATACCATGACCACAACACCAGAGGGAGTTCCACAAATCATGTTCAACCCAGATAAAATAATAAAAAAAAAAAAAAAATTAATAAAAGAAAATAGTCATAACTTAGAAATGAGATTGCATAGGTCTATGAATCGATATCGCGATTCTGTTTCGATTAATTGCCCAGCCCTACAGAGTGTACAGTAAGTTAGCTTGGTGATTATCATTGTGATGTAGGCTAAGCTGGCTAGCTACTGTTAGCATACAAGCACTGTAGCCTACTTACTTTTTCATCCACAACGTTTTTTCTGATCCAGATGCATAAGTCCACTTCTTCATGTTGCTCAGTTGCTGGTTTATACTTCGGTCCTAATGTTGGCGCAAAGTTTAATTTAGCCTGACTTGACTTGTTATAGCTGTACATCTTACTAACTACTAAACAACAACTTTCTCATAGTCTCAACTTTCACATAGTCAAAACGGGTCCAGCTGCATGTCCGGAGGATAGGTTTAGCTCGGGCCAATCTCTAGTTTCTCAAGTTTCTTTATTAGTTGTCGTACAGAAGTACAGAATACTTTTATACAAAATGCTTCTTTATGTTACATTTTGTATAAAAGTATTCTGTACTTCTGTATGACAACTAAAAAAGAAACTTGAGAAACTTGAGATTGGCCCGAGCTAAACCTATCCTCCGGACATGCAGCTGGACCCGTTTTGACTTTGCAATGCAGCAATCTCTGATTGGATTTGCAAGGCTGCCAATCATATTCAACCTCTGTGTATTGGATGTCAAGGGCTGTCAATCAATCAACCCTCCATTCAATGGCAAGAGTTTAACTGCACAGACCGTGCTTAGATGAAGTTAATAGCCTATTTTGATTCGCTGTTATTTATTATTTATTTAACAATGGGTCACACCTGTGAAGTTTTCTTCACGAATAATTACTGCAGGCAATACTGCAGTGCAGGCCTGCTCAGAGCTGTCAATTTTGGCCATTTTTGAAAAAGAAAATTCACTGGCATTTTTTTTACAGAGGAAAACATTTATAATAAAAAAATAATAATAATAATAATTTAAAAAAAATGTATATATATATAGTTTTTTTTCTTTTTTTTTATATATATATATATATATATATATAGGTATATGTAAATTAATAATAATTATGAATTATGAGTGAATTTGTGTTTCACGTGTTGTCATAGAGAAACCTCCACTGCCGTAACCTCAGGTTTGCTGATGCCAACCTACTGACTCCCATCAGGGCCAGGCTCTGGACCTGGGGCGACAGGTCTTTTGCTGCAGCTGCACCCTCCCTCTGGAACACCCTCCCCAGCCACATCCGGACTGCCAACAGCCAGCCTACTGTGTGAGGATTGGTCCAATACCACACGCTTCCAGGTACCAATTACCTTCACGCACCTGAAGTGAGTTTCAAATCAGCTCGGTGGAGCCCTTATATACTCTGGGGTTCTGAACGTTCTGTGTCGAGTCGTTTTGGCTTACCACTAGCTGCCGTGTGTTGTTCCCCGTCTTGTCTCCAGAACATCTTTGGAAGTCGCCGCTGTTGCTCCTCTCTGCCATCCGTGGATCTGTGCCTCGTAGATCGCTTTGCGCAATTGCGCCTTGGTGAGTTTTGGAAACATGCTTTTTGGATGCTCTGTTTTTTCCTCGCATTTTCCTGGACTCTGGACCTTTCTGTTTTCGTGTGTTTTGGTAAACACTGAAGATGTGTCGCTTGTGTTAGTACTGGACTCAGCTAATGATACTGGACTGCCTCGTATTCCATACGCTCGTGTATTGACATTCCCTCTCTCTCTGTTCCTTCCCGAGTGGATGTCCAAGTAGCTGCAGAGCCGCAAAGTCAGAGGCGCAACGCCACAGTGCCGTCTCTGCTCTGGGTTGAGCTGCAGAGCCGCAGAGCCTACTCTGCCCAAGGACATTCTCCCCTTATGCTTTCTGTTGTTTTTGCTCTTTTCTGTTTTGGAAATAAATACGCCCTAGTTTTTGGCTAACTCTGAACTACCTGTCTG
The DNA here is from genome assembly GCF_963971535.1 of Notolepis coatsorum. Taxonomy (NCBI): domain Eukaryota; kingdom Metazoa; phylum Chordata; class Actinopteri; order Aulopiformes; family Paralepididae; genus Notolepis; species Notolepis coatsorum. Next base: position 44,619,656 of record NC_140166.1, on the reverse strand, counting down.
TGCCGTGCTGTTGGGGTTGTCTACAAACCATAACATTACGACCCGACCATGTCGACCCCAGCCGACACAGACAGAGTTAGAGCAGCATTGGTCCAGATCCAGCTGACCAACGACCACACCCAACAGTTAGGTGCGGCTGCGGCTGCTGTGCAGGACCTCCGGGCCCAGGTCCAGCCAATTCAGGATTCTCTTGACACTCTGGCCACCCAGCAGACTACCCAGGGTAATCAGCAGGCTGATATTCTGCACCAGCTACAGGCTCTCAGTGCAGCATTTAACACCCTGCTTTTAACCCCACCTGTGCCAGGAGTCCCAGCCAGATCACCACACGCCGCCGTGACAGACCCCGCACTTCCCGACCTCGCACCTTGGGAGCCCCGTCTCTCCAACCCACGTTTGTTCGACGGTAACTTCGAGGAGTGTGCCACATTCATCATGCAATGTGAGTTGGTTTTCATTCATCAACCCAGTCGATTTACATCAGAGGGAGCCCGAGTAGCGTACATGACTAACCTGCTCACAGGCCGAGCAGCATAGTGGGTTACTGCTTCCTGGTCTATGAGGGCTGATTTTTGTTTCTCATACCCAGACTTCGTGGCAGAGCTCCGAAGGGTTTTCCACCACCCTGCTCATGGCCAGGACCCGGGAGCTCAGTTGGGCACCTTCCGGCAGTGGCAGTGTCACCGACTACGCGCTGGAGTTCAGACTGGCCGCAACCGAGAGCGATTGGAATGATCGGGCGCTTCATCTCACCTTCCTGAAGGGGCTCAATGACGCTGTAAGGGACCAGCTCGCAACCCGAGAGGAGCCCGATTCTCTCGAGGGCCTAATCAGCCTCGCCATTTGCATCGACGGACGCCTCCGGGAGAGAAGGCGTGAGAGAGCACGACTGGGACCCCCAGAGGTTCCCCAGACCCCCCGTACTCGTGACTGTTCTGCTGACCGTCCTGCCCCCTCCACGACTGGTGGCCCTTTTCCCTCCCGAGCTGTGACCAAGGAGGAAGCCATGCAGCTGGGACGCACCCTCCTTAGCCCGGCCGAACGGGAGTCCAGGCTCTACTGCGGCCGGGATGGACACCGTATCTCCAATTGCCCTACCCGGCCAAAAGACCAGGCTCGCCGGGACCCCGGGAGATCCTGGTGAGCCGTTTTTCCTGTTCCCACACGCGTGCACCACCTAACCGTCTGACGAGCGTCACCCTAGCCTGGGCGGACCAGCGGGCGACGGTGGGTGCACTCATTGACTCGGGTGCTGATGAGAGTTTCCTGGAAGTTGAGTTTGCCACCCAGGCCAATATTCCACTTGAGGACCTCGAGAGGCCCTTGGAGGTTTTCACGCTGGATCAGCACCGCCTGGCTGACATCACTCAACGCACCTGTCCTGTCCTCCTCACCATTGCTGGTAACCACGTTGAGAGACTCCAGTTCTTTATTACCAGATCCCCTCTTGTCCCAATAGTCCTGGGTCGGCCCTGGCTTGCGCTGCATGAGCCCCACATCGCCTGGTTCTCCGGCACCATCATGGGGTGGAGCTCCTCCTGTCATGCCCAGTGTCTTCAGGCGGCGTCCAGTCCTTCGCCCCGGAGTTCCCCTTGTGTGCCGCCCTCGGACCTCTCAACTATTCCCCCCGAGTACCACGACCTCTGGGAGGTTTTCAGCAAGTCCCGGGCTCAGGCCCTTCCTCCTCACCGGCCTTACGACTGTGCCATCGACCTCCGCTCAGGGGCCCCCCTTCCCGGCAGCCACCTCTACAGTCTGACCGTCCCTGAGAAGGCAGCGATGGATAAGTACATCTCTGAGTCCTTGGCAGCAGGCCTCATTCGGCCCTCGTCCTCCCCGGTGGCGGCCGGTTTCTTTTTTGTTGGGAAGAAGGATGGAGACCTTCGGCCCTGCATTGACTATCGCCAACTCAACGAGATCACCATGGCATTAAGAACAAATATCCTCTTCCTCTCATGAACTCCACCTTCGAGCCCCTCACCCAGGCTACCGTCTTCACCAAACTGGACCTCCGGAGTGCCTACCATCTGGTCCGTATCCGAGAGGGCGATGAATGGAAGACCGCCTTCAAGACTCCCAGGGGTCATTACGAGTATCTGGTGATGCCGTTCGGCCTCACCAACGCTCCGGCGGTATTCCAGGCGCTCATGAACGACGTCCTCTGTGACATGCTCAAGGAGTTTGTGGTGGTATACCTGGACGACATCCTCATCTTCTCCAAGACTCTCGAGGAACACGTCCAGCATGTCCGCCGAGTACTGGAGCGCCTCCTCCACAACCGGCTCTTCGTTAAGGCAGAGAAGTGCCGTTTCCACTCCGACTCCGTCGATTACCTTGGCTTCATCGTGGAGAGCGGCCTGACCCGAGCCGACCCTCGCAAGATCCGGGCCGTGGAGAAGTGGCCGGAACCCACCTCTCGGAAGGAGCTACAGAGCTTCCTCGGGTTTGCAAACTTTTACCGGAGGTTCATCCGGAACTACAGCCAAGTGGCGGAACCACTTACCAGGCTGACCTCTCCCTCCCTGCCGTTTGACTGGTCTCCAGCGGCCTGCGCTGCGTTCCGTTCCCTCAAGAAGAGGTTCACCACCGCCCCGGTCTTGCTCCACCCAGACCCCAAGAGGCAGTTTATTGTGGAGGTGGACGCCTCGGATACTGGACTAGGGGCTATCTTGTCTCAGCGGTCGGCGACGGACCAGAAGGTCCATCCGTGCGCTTTCTACTCTCGTCGTTTCCTTCCTGCCGAGAGGAACTATGACATTGGCAATCGGGAGCTGCTGGCTGTAGTGGCTGCCTTGGAGGAGTGGCGTCATTGGCTGGAGGGGGCCGAGGAACCGTTCACCATTTGGACGGACCATAAGAATTTGACGTACATCCGTGCATCCAAGCGCCTCAACGGCCGGCAGGCAAGGTGGGCCAGCTTCCTCAGTCGGTTCGACTTCTCGTTGACTTTTCGCCCTGGGTCCCGCAACACAAAGGCCGACTCTCTGTCCCGGTTACACTCCAAGGGGGCTCCAACCACTGAGGATCCGACTCCCATCCTCCCAGAGGTCAGGGTGGTGGGAGTGGTCACCTTGGGCATCGAGTCTCGTCTCGGACCGGGGTCCCCAGTTCACTTCCCAGGTATGGCGGGCCTTTTGCAAGGGATTGGGGGCAACTGTTAGTCTCTCGTCTGGTTACCATCCACAGACTAACGGACAAACAGAGAGGATGAACCAGACACCTGCTAAGCGCTGTCAGGGTGGGAGATTGGTTCACCTCCATAGACCTGAAGGATGCATATTTTCACATCCCGATTTTCCCTCCTCACAGGAAATTCCTACGCTTCCTGTTTCAGGGAGTGGCGTACGAATACCAGAGGCTGCCGTTTGGCTACTCTCTGGCCCCCCGCACATTCACCAAGTGCGTAGAGACCACGCTGGAGCCTCTACGTCGTCAGGGGATACGAATTATTTTCTATCTCGACGACATTCTGCTCCTCAGCCGGTCGGAGGAGGTCGCCAGGAATTCTTCACCAAGCTGGGTTTTGCTGTGAACTGGAAGAAGAGTACGCCTCTTCCCAGTCAACAGGTGGAGTACTTGGGCTTGGTTCTAAGCTCAAAGCCCATGAGGGCAACCCTCTCGGAGGGGCGGCGAGTGGCTATCCTCGACGCGCTCAGGAGGCTCCGTCCTGGCAGGACGGTTGCGGCACTGTCTGTGATGCGCCTGCTCGGTATGATGGCATCTGCTCACTCTGTGGTCCCTCTTGGCCTCCTCTTCATGAGGAGGATACAGACGTGGTTTTCCAGTATGGGGATAGACCTGGTAAGAGGCAAGTGGAAACGTTTGACGGTTCCCATGTCAATACTGGGGGATCTCGACTACTGGGGGAGGACTGTAGTGGTGACCGGAGTGCCGGACGTCCCGCGATGATGTCGGGGAGTTCGCGACCCTCTCTGCGCCGCCCCCTATCTCCCTGTCTCCGGCTGTCCCTGAGCAATGACCGGAGTGTTGAATGTCCCGTGACTAAGACGGGGAGGACGTGACCCTCTTTGCGCCGCCCCTGTGCCTCAAATAGATCCGCTATCAGCTCTATCTTTAATCTTTCAAAATGTTCAGTTGCTATCGCTATTAGCTCTATCTTTAATCTTTCAAAATGTTCAGTTGCTATTGCATGCACTCATCTGTGTTTCACTACACACATGAGTGCATGCTTACCAACTGTCCGTCTGCAACACTACTATCACCAACATCTAAGAAGGGAGATCCCCCCTTGAATGGCCCTTCTAAGGTTTCTCTCCTCCACACTGCCTGTGGAGCTTTTTTCCCTATTGTTAGGTTTTAGTGAGTTTTTCCTTACCTTCGCGTGGGGTATGTCTGGGAGTGCTTGCATTCTTTCATTTATTTGCATTCATCTAAAAATGTTTGGACCTTATGGTGTTCTTGTTCTGTTCTTGACTTATTGTTATGTTTTCTTCTTGACTTGTTTAAAGAAGACCTGTACGGCCCATGGGGACATTAACGTGTGTTGTCGGGCCTTATAAATAAATTTGATTTGATTTGATTTGGGGGAGGACTGGTACCCTCACCAGCGGGGTCTCCATGGGCGGCAGGCTGTCACACATCACGGTCTTCACCGACGCCTCCCTCACGGGATGGGGGGGGACGTGTCGGACCGACGCAGTGGGGGGCAGCTGGACGGTCCATGCTGCCCGGTCTGCGACGCACATCAATGTGTTGGAATTGAAGGCGGTCCTTCTGGTCCTCAAGCGGCTCGGCCACTTGGTGGTGGGCGAGCACGTGTTGGTCAGGACGGACAACACGACGACAGCATTGTATATCAACAGACAGGGTGGAGTACGCCCAAGTACGCACCATCCGGAACGCGCATGCTCCCTCCACTATCGCGGTTTACGCGGGTAGGTGGCGTATTTTCCAAGAGTGGTCTAGAGTGGGGAGCTTGGACCCGGTGTCCTGGCCGTTGGACGCTGTCCTTTCCTTCCTTCAGTCTAAGGATATTTTGGGTAGACTGTCGGCTTCGACGGTGAGGGTATATGCCGCGGCTATATCCTCTTTTCATGTGTGGTTTGAGGGCGTTACGTTGTTCAGCCACCCTCTTGTGAAGCGTTTCCTGCTTGGCGCTCGGCGTCTTAAGCCGGTGGAACGTTCTCTGTCTCCGAGTTGGGACCTCCAACTGGTCCTTGGCCGGTTGTCTGATGCCCTGTTTGAGCCTCTTGCGCAGGAGTGTGTGGTGAATGTGAGGGGGGAAGGAGGAGGAGTGAAGAACGCTCTTGCTGTGATTATGACAATAACTTACCCCCACCCCCGTTCTAAATACATATGACTTAACCTCACACCCCCATTCTAAATACATATAACTTACCCCCATACATGCTTATTCACTTATCCTCATACTGTAGTGTCTCACGAATAGAAAGGTGCACGGCAGGGGTTTGATTAATGGACAACGCCAAGTATTGACATCTAATTGGCGCCACCAGGCTTGTGTCAACATCCTGGGAGGAATTACACTAATGCAGCCTAGTTGTGGGAGGCATTATTGCTCCTCAGAGACAACAACAAGCCTTTAAGAAAACAGAGAAAGACAGAGAGGAAATGAGAGAGTGACTATGAAGGTGTTAAGATGGCCATATATCATATGTTTATGATGCAGCAGTGACTCGAGGTCTTTACAGTATTTCCTCTAAAATGTCCCCGGGGAAGATATTATTCATTCGGCTTCGAAAAGGGCTGCAGAATTCCGGCTGAACCTTGAAACTTGAAACATCCCCGTCTACCACAATCTCTTGACACCCACACACACACACACATGGCCATTTGTGTTCTCCATAATCCACTTTCAAGACGAACTCGTACTGTGGAAGGGCTGTTCTGTCTGTCATAAATTGTGCGTTATATGCGCTTTGAGTGTAGAAGACAGCAGAGCATGTTATATACCATCTGCTCCTGCTGTGCTAGACTTGTGCTGTAAACCATTATAAGGTGAGGAGATATTATTATTCTTTTTTTGGTTCCAGTCACACTAATGCTCAATTCACATATATCTGTATTGCACCGATTCACACCTGTTTCCATGTACTGGTTAAACGACTGAAACGATGTTGCCTATGGGAATGAAAGACACCACAGTATGACTTAATTCACTTTAGTATAGCTCATGCTCATACTAGTTTTATACCATTGTATTTATTATTATTATTATTATTATTATTATTATTATTATTATTATTATTATTATTATTATTATTATTATTATTATTATTATTATTATTATTATTATTATTATTATTATTATTATTATTATTTATTATTATTATTATTATTATTATTATTATTATTATTATTATTATTATTATTATTATTATTATTATTATTATTATTCATAATATTTCATTATTATATATATTTATTTATTTTACACAAATGAGTCATTCAAACACTACATAAACATGTAGCATAATAGGCTTTCTTCCTGTTGAGCTCATAGATTAAAGCAATTAATGCTGTTTGTTGTACACTGTGAGTGAGTCACGTTGACTGGGTTCAATATACCATCACCATCTGCTGTGATATCTGTACATTTCACTTAAGCTTTCTTTGTGTTTTTTTTTTATCTCTGATCTTTTATTTAATTTAATTTAATATATTTTTGTGTTCTAATCTTTCTTTTTCCATATTCCTGATTACCATGTGGTGGTGGTATATGTCATCAGGGACAGTACACATCTTCTTTTCTTCACTCATCTTCTCTTTCAATCTGGCTTATTCCAGAACATGAATCGGAATCAGAATCAGAAAGGTCTTTATTGCCAAGTGTTCACATACAAGGAATTTGCTTTGGTCGTTTTCGGTGCGACATTAACGGACAGACATTAACAGACAGATAAAGAGGTGGAGTAAAATTAAATGAAATATGAACTAAGTTAAGGACAATAGAATATAATATAATTATGAAATAAAATATAGGCCAGGGCTGTACAACTGTAAATAAAGAGGTTGAATAAAATAAAATGGGGTATAAACTAAATTAAATATAAGTATATATACTAATTAGAATGAAATAACAATACAGTGGGATGGGATAATTAGCAGGGCTGTGCAATTGGGCAGTTATGTGCAAAGAGTATAATGCGCACAGGATGTGAAACTGTTCCATCTGTCCTGAATGGGTGTGTATCTGTTAGTGGCTTGATGCAGGGAACAAACTTAACTTTTTGACTTACCAGCCATTTGGCTGGTAGATTTTTAAAAGTACCAGCCGGGCAGATTTTTTACTAGCCAAAAATTATAAATTGCTTTTTAGTATATCGCCATGTGTTATTATTACATATAATACTCTCATATGCTATTTTCAATTAATATCATAAACAACATAAGGAATATTAGCATAATTTTGAGTGGACTGAAGGAATGAGTCAGCGTTAATAGTTTTAAATGCAAATAATTTATTGAAACATAGAAGTGGGGTCGGGACACACACACACACACACACACTGTTTCAACTCACCACCCCCGCATCATATTGTAGTCTGTCTTCAAACTTCCACTCCTCTCGAAACTTTTTTATATTTGAATATCAACATTATCTGTCCATCCTCAGTAATCCTCAGTTTACTATAATATACTCCTGTCCTGAGTCCTGACTAGTGACTCCGTCGTCTTTCCAAACGCACGCACACACATACACACAGGGAAGGGGAGAGTGCCCCCCCCCCCCCCCATTTCCCTTTCCTCAGTGCAGTTCACTGTGGCTCTGCCTCGTCTGATCATCCGGATTAGCTTGTTAGCTTACGTTAACGTTGTATAGTGATTGGTACATAAACGTTCATTTCGGGCGATGTGGGCATAAAGGAATGGCGACGGTGCAAAGCATGTAGCTGCATTGGACTCGTTGTGAGAAGAAAAAAAACATCACAGACTTATTTCGCGTCTGTAGGCACACTGCTGTGTTAACGCTGCTGTGTTGACGCTGCTGCTCTGTTTTCAAGAAACAACACGGAGTGGGCGGATATCATATGACTCGCGGAGTTGCTAGAGGGTTTTTCAAAATAAGAGTATCATATGAACCTGAACGTTGCTAGCTGCCGGAGCCCAGATATTATGACTGGAGCTGCGCTTGGGGCGGCAATGAGACCCGCACAGGATTTTCAAAATAAGAGTATCGATATGAACTACACGCCAGCTGGCGAGCAGACTATTATTTTTAGACGCCAGACGGTAAATCTACACGCATTTGGCGAATGGCGTCTAGTTATTTTGTTCCCTGGCTTGATGTGATGGAAATTAGTCAGAAGGATTACGACAAACATCTGTATCTCCAGTATGCACCCTCTCAAGTGATGATGTTTGGAGGGCGTGGAGGAGATGTATTATAGGACACGAGTATACATTGCATTGATCCATTGGTGGACTGTGTCCAACATGGTGGACTTGATCACCTGCAGTGATGTAGACATCCTTGTCATCTGGGAACTGTCCATCTGTTAACAACTTATTTGACAGGAATGAGAAAATGTCTTGTTACACCTGGCGCAACTAACTCCTCGTCAACAGAAATATCTCTACTTGACGTGTATTGTGTCTAGCACAATAAAAGCTTTCCCATAGAGCTCTGCATGATGTTTGTAGTAGTGCTGCATTCTCAGCTTATTTGCTGTCTTCTTCTGTGTTTTCTTCTCATGGAACAACAGTAAGTTATTTCGCTTGATCGGTGCTGTCAGAAGTCTGTCATTTGATTCAAGCACTCTTCCTGAAATTGTTGTACTGCTCTTGTCCCGTAGACTCGAGTTGATGGACAGATACGGCAGCAGCCGCAGACTCACACACCTTATTGTCTAATGTAACCAGGTCTTTACTGCCCTCCTCAAAGGGATTCCCATTGCTCAGCAACACCTCCATCAGGTATTTGGCATGGCGTTGACATTGGTGCTGAGATGCAGATCCATTCTTGTGATGAGGAAGTTCTTCACAATCATCGTTTGTTCTTCATAATCAACTGTTGTTTACAGTTCTCATATCTAACTCTAGTTCTCCACATATTTATTGTCTCATTGTGTGAAATATCATATAAGATATGCTCCAATCATGTTTATTTTATTTTTATTCAATTACCCATTCATGAAAACCTAGGTACAGGCACCAACATCACCATTCTAGGTTTAATAGAATAAAGGTCTTATGAAGTCATTCAAATTCGAAATAAATACAGAAATTGCAGCCATCTTTGATTTTTGCCATACCAGAATATTCAAAACATCAATATTTGAACTCCAGTTGATTCCTCACACAGTATTAACTTAAAATAGCAATACAAAATTATATTACACAGCAATTGTGTGAACATTAAGACGTTTTTAAAGAATTCATGATTTCGATTGTGGCCATTTTGGATACATTTTTATTAAATTCAACTGGTTCCTCGACAGTCAAGCCAAAATTGTTCTATAGATCCTTATCTTCAAATTAGAAATGAAAACGAAACTTTCGCATATACATTTTAAATGACTGAGTGTCCAGGCACCCCACTATCAGAAAAGTGTGTGGTTTTCTGGTCAGCAGGAGATGTGCATCTTTGGCAGCTTATGGTCAGTGGCATTGTTCGTCAAATAGTGTTGAACTTGAGTGTTACACCCTGAGTGCATAGTATAATAGACATATTAGCATGGTAGGTAGTAGTATACGGATAGTAACATAGTAGTAAGGTACTTGTTGTGAAGAGCCAGATTAACAATGAGAATCTACGTTTTATTGTTTTATATAACTTGTATGTTATTTATATATAAGCTATATCCCTTTAAGCCTCCGTTTGAATCATAGCATTATTCGCTTTCCTCATTGGATAACGCCCTTGACACTGGCGGCGCCAAGAATCACGCCCCTCAGACAAGTTCAAAGACGAGTCTGGACAAGTTGAGACATGCCCTTGGCCAGCGCATTGATTCCGGACAAGAGATTCGGTTGCGCCCTAGAAAGCACTCTAAGTATATATTGTGGAAGGCGCAAACAGTAGCAGTTCGTCCGAAGTAAAACAGCAGCAGTTCGACCTAACCTAACGTGAAGTGAAGAGTTCGTCATTTAGTGTGAATCTAACGTTAACGCAGTTCGTTCGGTGTGCAGCAGTAACAAGCAGTTCGTTCGTTTAGTAACTAGTGTGAACCTTAGCAAGTGTGTGTCGACTTAACGTAATTAGTATCAGAACACGAGGTGAACCTAGCAGCAGAACTATTGGACATGTGAGCATTGGAACCTACCGCGGCGTATAGTTACGGATAACTAGTAGCTCTTCAGATACTACTTGATATTGTAGAACCATTGTTGGTGGATTATAGTGACTTGTGGAAACGTAGTACCGTGGAGAAGAGCATCGTTAATACCATTGTCGTTTGGATTTAACTACCCTGAAGATCTACATCGGGCTAGCTTCGAGGACGAACCTGCTGGCTATCATCATTGCTATCGGGCATTGGATTACAGCTATTACCCTGCTACCGAGCACTTGGATTATAAGGACCGGATCCGTATGAGACCCCCTTTCTTCAAGTGACCAGCCTGAGTATCCGTCTATTCTTCATTCCTCTGGAGCTTACTACTCCAGCTATACCCTCGTTTTCCCCCCTATATCGCCATCTCACGCCATGCAGCGTCCCGGTCTAGTATCCTTAGCCTAGGAATTATTCATTCCCACTGACTTTGATACTCTGACATTCTAATATCATTCGCCATAAAAGAGCGACCCAGTAATTATCAGTTGTATATCTGCTTAATAATAAAATACTGTAAATGATATCTCTTTGTCACCGTGCCGTCTATTTGAGTGTCTGCCATAATAACTGTACTGTCTGGCAAGTAATAATAATAATATGTAGTAGTGGTTTAATCTATCACAATCTTTAATACAGTCAGGGTTTTGTAACCCCTCAGTTACAATTGGTCCTTCGAACCGGATGGTATCAGTAATACTAATCATATTAATAGTAATATGGCCAGCGGCGGACACTCTCCAAACGGCTCTCCCAAACTAGAGCGCCCTAGGCGCCAACGTCAGCCCCCTCCACACTTGGAGGACTACGCTGTCGTTCTACCTCCTAGCTTATCTAAAAAGACGTTAAGCACGGATAAAACTAATAGCTTAAGTATGCCCAACCTTATCGACTTGTCGGCCCCACTAGTAGAGACCCAAGCTGGTTTAAGCGAAACTGACTTAGCTCACAGGAGGGACCCGAGATGGACCTCAGCGCGCACCAAAGAAAAGAGTACCGCGTCTCCGAGATGGACCTCGGAGCGCGGGAGAAGATAAGAAACAGCGCCCTCGAGATGGACCTCGGAGCGCATAAAGAGAACAGGTCAACGCCAAGCCCTGTCAACTCCAGATCACCATCATCAGCGTCATCCCCAAGCGAGGCCGACCAGAGGCTAGCGCAAGTCTTGATCGCCACGCTGACAGCTTCAACCGAAAGAGACCGCCTCCAGGGTGAGCGTGACCGCCTCCAGGCGCAACAAGAGAGTGAGCGTAACCGCCTCCAGAGCGAGCGCGAACACCTCAGACTGGAAGAGAGTCGCCTCCAGGCTGACGCCGCGATGACCATCAGACTGGAAGAGAGGCACCTCCAGGCTGAAGAAACCATGGAGCGAGACCGCGCCAATGCACAGCGCGACGCCGCCAATGCACAGCGCGAGGCGGAGCGAGACCGTGCCAATGCACAGCGCGAGGCGGAACGAGACCGTCTGCAGGCGCAGATGATGGAGCAAGCGCTCCAGAGGGCGACTCCCCACTCCTCCACCCGGAGTTCCCGGAGATCATCACGACAAGGGTCGAGGGCACCTTCCCCTCCCCGACCAATCTACGCGGGACCCAGCCAATGGGAAGAACCTGCCTACGTCGCCGAGAAACTAACCAAGCGACTACAAAGCCTAGCGGAGGAAGAGGGAGGACATAAAGCCCACACGCACAAACCCATCTCGGACCAGGAGGAACAGTACAGCTCCGACCTCAGCCCCGAGACGCTGCGTTACGAACCCCCAACCCGTCCCAGGGGTGAGTTTAATCAACAGTCAGCACCGAGGAGCAGTACCTGGGGGCCCGGCCTCTGGTTCCCACCCAGCACGAACCCACAAACACGAACCCACAAACTCTCTAAACTGCGCATGTGTTTAGAGACCATTATGTCCGGAGTACAGGACGAGTCCTACAAATATGCCATCCTCCTCAAGCACCTTAAAGTACCCAGAGCGCACAACATAGCTGTGAGGATTGGTTCTTTCCCCACCACAGGCTTCTTAAAGTACTGTGATGATTGGTCCGCTCCCCGCCACACGCTTCGTTCCTTTGAGGTACTTTGTTGATTAATTGCATTCCCCGCCACACGCTCCGTTCCTGTAAGGTACCGTGTTGATTGGTGCTTTCCCCGCCGCACGCTTCTGGAGCAAGTATCAATTTCATCCCGCAGCTGTCACGGCTTGTAATCAGCGCCCTGTGGCTTTATATACTCTGATCCCCCTACTATCGATGTTGGATCGTTCTGAATTACTCCTGCATTTGCCTGCCTTCCCCGTCGCTGTTTTTGCTCTCCAGGACTTTCGTGGAGAATCCCTGTGGAGAACCTGGTTCCCCGTTCGGAGCTGCGCCTTGTATTCTGCCCGCTTTACGCGTTGCGCTCTGGTGAGTTTTTGGAAACAGTTCTTTTTGGATCATCAGTTTTTTGTGTGTTTGTGAAACACCGAAGAGATCCCGTTTTTGTTTGTACTGTTCTCACCTATTTTTGTGTTGGATTTACACCTTGGATTACCGTATTGTTTTTTCTCTGGACTCTGCTAATTTGTGTTGTGGTACACCGAAGATCAAGTCATTTGGATATATACTGGATCATTCACCTCTCTGCTAAATTGTGTTGTGGTACACCGAAGATCAAGTCACTTGGATATATACTGGATCATTCACCTCTCTGCTAAATTGTGTTGTGGTACACCGAAGATCAAGTCACTTGGATATATACTGGATCATTCACCTCTCTGCTTCTGTTGTGCGCTGGGCTAACTCTGATTTCCCTCTCTCTCCGTTTCCACCGGGAGTGAAAGCTGGGAGGATCTGCAGAGCCGCTTCAGACGTCACAAGCCAATTCCTCACCACCACCTACTGGGAGTATCTGCAGAGCCGCAACAATCTTCACATGCCAGATTCCCCGTTTGTTCGGTTGCTCAACTTCATTCCTTCTTGTAACTCTGAAAATAAATACGCCCTTGCTTTGGCTAACTCTGAACAACTCTCTCTGTGCCGTTGCGTTTGAGGTCGGTTACAAACCCTAACATTACGATCCAACCATGACGACCTCAGCCGACACAGAGAGGGTTAGGGCAGCGTTGGCGGTCCAGATCGAGTTGGTCAACGACCACACCCAACAGTTGGGTGCGGCTGCGGCCGCTTTACAGGACCTCTGGGCCGAGGTCCAGCTTATTCTGGATGCCATTGGCACTCAGGAGTATCAGCAGGCTGTTGCTCTGCACCAGCTTCAGGCTCTCCGTACATCATTAAACACTCTGCTTTTGACCCCACCTGTCCCAGGAGTCTCGGCCAGCTCACCACCCGCGGCAGACCTCGCACCTCGGGAGCCCCGTCTCTCCGAACCACGTCTGTTCAATGGTAACTTCGAGGATTGTGCCACATTCATCATGCAATGTGAGTTGGTCTTCCATCATCAACCCAGCCGTTTTTCGTCAGAGGGATCCCGAGTAGCCTACATGACTAACCTGCTCACGGGCCAAGCAGCACAGTGGGTTACTGCCTCCTGGGCAATGGGGGCTGATTTCTGTTTTTCCTACCCAGACTTCGTGGCAGAGCTCCGCAGGGTTTTTCACCACCCAGCCCGTGGCCAGGACCCAGGAGCTCGGTTGGGCACCTTCCGGCAGGACAGTGGCAGTGTCAGAGACTACGCGCTGGAGTTCAGACTGGCCGCATCGGAGAGCGGTTGGAACGATCAATCGCTTCGTCTCACCTTCCTGAGGGGGCTCAACGACGCAGTAAGGGACCAGCTCGCGACCCAAGAGGAGCCCGATTCTCTCGAGGGCCTGATCAGCCTCGCTATCCGCATCGACGGACGCCTCCGGGAGAGAAGGCGTGAGCGAGCACGACGGGGACCCCCAGACGTACCCCCCGAGTACCACGACCTCGAGGAGGTTTTCAGTAAGTCCAGGGCTCAGGTCTTTCCGCCTCACCGGCCTTACGACTGTGCCATCGACCTCCGCTCAGGGGCTCCCTTTCCCGGCGGCCGCCTCTACAGTGCTGACCGTCCTGCCCCCTCCGTGACTGGTGGGTTTTTTCCCTCCCGAGCCGTGACCGAGGAGGAACCCATGCAGCTGGGACGCAACCGCCTTAGCCCGGCCGAACGGGAGTCCAGGCTCAGGTCCGGCCTTTGCCTCTACTGCAGCCGGGATGGACACCGTGTCTCCAATTGCCCTACCCGGCCAAGAAGACCAGGCTCGCCGGGACCCCGGGAGATCCTGGTGAGCCGCTTTTCCTGTTCCCCCACCCGTGCACCACCTAACCGTCTGGCGGACGTCACCCTAGCCTGGGCGGACCAGCGGGCGACGGTGGATGCACTCATTGACTCTGGTGCTGATGGGAGTTTCATGGACGTTGGGTTTGCCACCCGGGCCAACATTCCACTTGAGGACCTCGAGAGGCCCTTGGAGGTCTTCGCGCTGGATCATCGCCGCCTGGCTGACGTCACTCAATGCACCTGTCCAGTCCTTCTTACCATTGCTGGTAACCACGTTGAGAGACTCCAGTTTTTCATCACCAGCTCTCCTCTTGTCCCTGTGGTCCTGGGCAGGCCTTGGCTCGCGCTGCATGAGCCCCACGTCGCCTGGTCCTCCGGCACCATCAGGGGGTGGGGCCCCTCCTGTCGTGCCCAGTGTCTTCAGGTGCCGTCCAGCCCCCTCACCGGGTCCCAGTCCCCATCTCCGGCCTCCCTCGCCGGTCCTCTGTCCCCGTGCCCGGCCTCCGCTGTCGGGCCCCAGTCCCCGTCTCCGGCCTCCCTCGCCGGTCCTCTGTCCCTGTCTCCGGTCCCCCTCTCCGGGCCTCTGTCTTTGTCCCCCTCTCCAGTGCCCCTGATCGCCGGCTTCCTTCGGTCCCGTCCGGGCAGGCCGGGGCCGAGTGGGTCGCCGGGTGGCTCCCGTGGAGGGGGGGGTACTGTGAGGATTGGTTCTTTCCCCACCACAGGCTTCTTAAAGTACTGTGATGATTGGTCCGCTCCCCGCCACACGCTTCGTTCCTTTGAGGTACTTTGTTGATTAATTGCATTCCCCGCCACACGCTCCGTTCCTGTAAGGTACCGTGTTGATTGGTGCTTTCCCCGCCGCACGCTTCTGGAGCAAGTATCAATTTCATCCCGCAGCTGTCACGGCTTGTAATCAGCGCCCTGTGGCTTTGTATACTCTGATCCCCCTACTATCGATGTTGGATCGTTCTGAATTACTCCTGCATTTGCCTGCCTTCCCTGTCGCTGTTTTTGCTCTCCAGGACTTTCGTGGAGAATCCCTGTGGAGAACCTGGTTCCCCGTTCGGAGCTGCGCCTTGTATTCTGCCCGCTTTACGCGTTGCGCTCTGGTGAGTTTTTGGAAACAGTTCTTTTTCGATCATCAGTTTTTTGTGTGTTTGTGAAACACCGAAGAGATCCCGTTTTTGTTTGTACTGTTCTCACCTATTTTTGTGTTGGATTTACACCTTGGATTACCGTATTGTTTTTTCTCTGGACTCTGCTAATTTGTGTTGTGGTACACCGAAGATCAAGTCACTTGGATATATACTGGATCATTCACCTCTCTGCTAAATTGTGTTGTGGTACACCGAAGATCTGAAAATAAATACGCCCTTGCTTTGGCTAACTCTGAACAACTCTCTCTGTGCCGTTGCGTTTGAGGTCGGTTACAAACCCTAACAATAGCGCTGGCATATTCTAACTCAAGGACCCCCTACTCTGATGCCCTGGTGGCCCTCGACGTGCGTTATGGACGTACATGGGACTATGTAATTCAAGAGATACGGGAGATTGAATGTCTCCCCCCAGCTAAAGACAATAGAGCCCTGGATGACCTCTCCATTAAAGTACAATCCCTGGTAGGGATGCTCGGGTCACAACGAGAGAAGGGGATGCACGAGCTGTACGCCAACTCCAACGTGGAGCGGATATTAGAGAAGCTCCCCCCAGCCCGCCAAGAACGTTTTCGGCGGAAAAGAGATCACCGTGACCCCCACGGCCCAGAACAATCACTCCTAGACCTTGCTGACTTCTTAGCCAGAGAGGTCAGCAGCCTACGAATAGACACCTTCGCGTGGGGTGGCTCTAACACTAAAGATGGACCGAGAAGGTTTAAAGACAACGGCAGGCCCGTCACCGTGATGCACCAGGCCGAGGCGGTGTCACGGCAGACGAGTCCCAACCCCCACGCCAAGGAGAAATGGAAGGCTTCAGTGCGACGCCTTCAAAGGACTGACTACAGCCGAAATAAGTCAGTGGCTTAAGGATAACCGCCGCTGCTTCCGCTGCGCGTGCGGCCACATGGCAGCAGAGTGCCGCCTCAAGAAAAGGTGCGGCAAGTGTGACGGCGCCCACCTAGAAGTACTACACGAGAGCAACAAGCGCCCACCAGGAAACCAAAGTAGGCCCATCACAGTGATGTACCAGGCCGAGTCGGTGTCACCACAGACCAGTCTTAACCCCCCCGCCAAAGAGGAATGGAAGATTGCATGTTATTACTGCAACAGAGGACACTGGCTGGCACAGTGCGACGCGTTCAAGGGACTGACCATCGCCGAAATGGATCAGTGGATTGAGGCTGACCCCCCAGACGCCACTTACCGCGAATCACTGTGTGAGGGCCCCCAAGCGGAGATTAGCCCTACAAGGCAACTCACCAGCAGAAGTACTATACATAGACCCTGCGAAGAGCGGGAGCTCCCGAGTGCTCCTCAAGGTGGTCCGAGTGCTCCTGAGCTACGGGGACAAGGTACTCGACACCTACGCCGTCCTCGACGACGGGTCAGAGAAGACTCTCCTCCTCGCTTCCGCCGCGACCCAGTTGGGCCTGCGGGGTCCAGAGGAAACAATGACAATCCGTACCATTCGTCGAGACTTAAAGACAATAAAGGGTGAAAACGTCTCGTTCACCATAGCAGCGATCGAGCAGCCCGAGAAGCGGTACAGCATCACCAAGGCGTTCACAAGCCACGACATAGGTCTGTCACGCTATGACTACCCCATCCCACAGCTGATGGAGAAGTACGCGCACCTACGCCGACTGCCCATACCGCTCATCGACGGCGCCACACCGACCCTACTCATTGGCTCCGACCACGCGGACCTCATTGTCCCAACCAAGGCGGCCCACATCGGACCTAAAGGATGCCCAGCCGCGGTTAAGACCCGACTGGGGTGGACGCTCCAGGGCCCCCTCTACGGACCTGCCAGCAAACCAACGACCACACGCTGCCTTTACACCAAGGTGAGCGACACAGACAACACTCTCTTACAGCCCGTTGAGAGGCTATGGACATTAGACGCGATGCCATTCAAGACCGAATGCAAGATGGTTCGGCCCAAAGAGGACAAGTACGCCATCGCTCTACTAGATCAAAAGACTATGAGAGTCAAGGTCGACGGAGTGTTCAGACACGCAACCCCACTCTTGAAGCGGACGAAGATGCCTGTGAGAGAACCGTGGGCTCAAGAAGAGGGAGTTCCGAACTCCACCCCCCTCAGCTACGCTCCAAGCGACGTAGCTGACCTCGAACCCATCACCCCAAACTACCTCTTGATGGGGCGGCCGGACCCGGCCCCTCCTCAGACGGTGTACAGACAGGACGACAGGAACGGACGGAGGATGTGGAGACACAACCAAGCACAGATCGACCAGTCTTGGGCCCGCTTCCTCCTACGCTACCTTCCATCCCTTCCAGCCCGTCAGAAGTGGGTAAAGGACAGGGACAACCTTAAGGTGGACACAGTCGTCATGATAATAGACCAGTCACTACCCCGAGCTACGTGGCCGGCCGGCCGCGTGAGCAGAGTGATTACTGGTGCCGATGGGAAGGTCAGAGCGGCAGAAGCCATCGTCCAAGGGCGGACTTACACCCGACCTGTGGCTAAGTTGATAGAGCTGCCGGAGATCCCTGACTCCCCTGACGACGACCATGACCCACTGACTTTGTAGATTGTTCCAACTCCTCATAACAAAGTATGGAGAAGTTGACTTGACATTAATATTAATCTGTGCCCATTTATTTACTAATTAGGTGCGGACTAATTAGGAGGCGGCTGTTGTGAAGAGCCAGATTAACACTGAGAATCTACGTTTTATTGTTTTATATAACTTGTATATTATTTATATAAGCTATATCCCTTTAAGCCTCCGTTTGAATCATAGCATTATTCGCTTTCCTCATTTGATAACGCCCTTGACACTGGCGGCGCCAAGAATCGCGCCCCTCAGACAAGTTCAAAGACGAGTCTGGACAAGTTGAGACATGCCCTTGGCCAGCGCATTGATTCCGGACAAGAGATTCGGTTGCGCCCTAGAAAGCACTCTAAGTATATATTGTGGAAGGCGCAAACAGTAGCAG
This sequence comes from Notolepis coatsorum, assembly GCF_963971535.1. Taxonomy (NCBI): domain Eukaryota; kingdom Metazoa; phylum Chordata; class Actinopteri; order Aulopiformes; family Paralepididae; genus Notolepis; species Notolepis coatsorum. The sequence goes on along the minus strand of NC_140166.1, from coordinate 44,601,046 downwards.
TTCGTCCGAAGTAAAACAGCAGCAGTTCGACCTAACCTAACGTGAAGTGAAGAGTTCGTCATTTAGTGTGAATCTAACGTTAACGCAGTTCGTTCGGTGTGCAGCAGTAACAAGCAGTTCGTTCGTTTAGTAACTAGTGTGAACCTTAGCAAGTGTGTGTGGACTTAACGTAATTAGTATCAGAACACGAGGTGAACCTAGCAGCAGAACTATTGGACATGTGAGCATTGGAACCTACCGCGGCGTATCATTACGGATAACTAGTAGCTCTTCAGATACTACTTGATATTGTAGAACCATTGTTGGTGGATTATAGTGACTTGTGGAAACGTAGTACCGTGGAGAAGAGCATCGTTAATACCATTGTCGTTTGGATTTAACTACCCTGAAGATCTACATCGGGCTAGCTTCGAGGATGAAGCTGGCTGGCTATCATCATTGCTATCGGGCATTGGATTACAGCTATTACCCTGCTACCGAGCACTTGGATTATAAGGACCGGATCCGTATGAGACCCCCTTTCTTCAAGTGACCAGCCTGAGTATCCGTCTATTCTTCATTCCTCTGGAGCTTACTACTCTGTGGGAGGAAATCACCAGTCTCCAGCTATACCCTCGTTTGCCCCCCTATATCGCCATCTCACGCCATGCAGCGTCCCGGTCTAGTATCCTTAGTGTAACTGAGGGGTACAATTCCCTGACTGTATTGATAAGTATGGTATCATTAAACCACTACCGCTTTATGTACTTTAATTACTGGCCATACAGTACATGATATATAAATATGATGAACACTTCCCACAATAAATCGGTTCCACACAAAGTTATAATTAAGTATTTATTGCAGCAAAAGGTACATAATATACTTCTCTATTATACTTTGAATGCACTTGTAAGGCAAAGGAATGTGCGTAGGCAAATCAATAATGAATGTCCATTCTCTGGTTACGCAGGAGGTAATTATACGACCTGAATCTTAGGGAATTATATCTATGGTGCACTGGTAATATATATAGCGGGAGATACTGAAGGGTCCCCCCGGTTGTAAGCCAGCAGGGGTAGAGGATCTGTCGGTAGTAGAGAGTCTGGTCAACGATGACTAAGGAGACTCCAAGTACCGGAGACGGTGCAATAGTCTCTTGATCCACAGACGAATACAGCTGTTCTCCGTAGACTGTAGCTCCACAGTGAAGAGAGCTAGCCTGCCTCAGGCTCTCTGAGGCGCAGACTCGACGTGGCTCCTCACAGGGTAAATCCCACACACGTGTAGGCGTCGGCGATTCTCCGCTCCATAAATCACAGGACCAAAACAAATATAATCCAGCCGTAAATGGCTATGCAGTCGTCGGGTAGATTAATCCAGTGTACATGTCCACACGATCCTCGTCTAGATCTCCTCGGGTGAAAGCGCCATGAAAGCAGCCCAGCCTGGGTAAGCACTCTAGCTGGTACGAGGAAGCGTTGGTGATGCTGGTCACTGTAGAACTTTAGCCGCACGATACACTATACACAAATAGACTATTACTGACTTAATAGAAATATGTCGCACTCGACGGTATAGCGCCAAACTCTGACACTTCAGTTATTAATTCGCACGCGGTCTCAATGCTCTCTTTGGGGACAAACAGGCCATACTTCACCGCACGGAGTATCGTGGGTGAGGTTTCAACTTTAGTTCCTAAGTGCTTATGTATTCACCTGCGCCATATTTATATGCACGGCGAACAATCTAGTGCCAACCTCATTTCTGTCTCGTATTCTTGGGCAAGGCCGGGCATGTACAGACATGTCTTGACGGTGGCTTTGAACCTGACTCTGGAGGCATGGCCCTGGCGCCTGTGGACCGCTGTCCAATAGGAGAATGAAATATTATGGTCTGTACTAGGCTAAAGGGATATTCCGTGTATATGTACAAGGAATATACAAGGGATATCAAACGATATACAAATACTATGCAATATATATCAATCAATAAATATATATATTCGGTTTAATCTGATCCTTTGTAACATCCGCCTCCTAATTAGTCCCACCTAATTAGCTAAACAGAGACAGATTAACCGCACTGTCCACTACTCAATGTCTGTTGTGAGGGGTTGGGCAGTTCACAAAGTCATGGGGTCATGGTCGTCATCGATAGTATCGGGGAGCCTTGGCAGTTCTATTAGCCTCGCCACGGGTCGGGTCTAGATCCGTCCTTGGACGAGCACTTCGGCTGCTCTGACCTTTCCGTCGGCACCGGTGGTCACTTTGCTTACGCGGCCAGCCGGCCACATAGCTCGGGGTAGTGACTGGTCGATAATCATGACGACTGTTCCTTCTGTCAAATTGTCTCTCTCTTTCACCCATTTCTGGCGGGTCTGTAGAGACGGTAGATAGTGGAGTAGGAAGCTGTTCCAAAACTTGTCAGCCAATACTTGACTGTACCTCCACATTCTTCGGCCGTTCGCTTCTTCAGGCCTGTACATTGTCTGTGGTAGCGCGGGGTCCAGCCGCCCCATCAAGAGTGTGTTGGGGGTGACTGGGTCGACATCTGCTACATCACTTGAGACGTAACCGAGGGGCTTTGAGTTCAATACTCCCTCGATCTCCGTGAGGACTGTCATTAAGACTTCTTCCGCCACGGTCTGGGCCCCAAGCACGGCGTACAGGGCTGTCTTTATTGAACGTACTTCTCGTTCCCAAATTCCACCGAAGTGAGGTGCGTTCGGGGGATTAAACTGGAAGTCAATCTGGGATGGAGCGAGGTGGGTCTTAAGTTCTGGGCCCATAGCTTGGAAGCTCTCTCTCAGCTCTCTTTCTCCGCCTTTGAAGTTTGTCCCGTGATCAGACAATAATATAGACGGTTTGCCTTTCCGCGATGTGAATCTTCGGAAGGCCATAAGGAATGAGTCTGTGCTCATGGTTGGAAGGAGTTCTATATGCATCGCTCGGGTGGTCATGCATTTGAATACAATACCCCACCGCTTCTCGGTTCCTCTTCCTTTCTTTATATACAGCGGGCCATCCGGGGTATACTGTCCTCTCTGCGCCGCCCCTGTGCCTCAAATAGATCCGCTATCAACTCTATCTTTAATCTTTCAAAATGTTTAGTTGCTATCGCTATTAGCTCTATCTTTAATTTTTCAAAATGTACAGTTGCTATTGCATGCACTCATCTGTGTTTCACCACACACATGAGTGCATGCTTACCAACTGTCCGTCTGCAACACTACTATCACCAACATCTAAGAAGGGAGATCCCCCCTTGAACGGCCCTTCTAAGGTTTCTCTCCTCCACACTGCCTGTGGAGCTTTTTTCCCTATTGTTAGGTTTTAGTGAGTTTTTCCTTACCTTCGCGTGGGGTATGTCTGGGAGTGCTTGCATTCTTTCATTTATTTGCATTCATCTAAAAAATGTTTGGACCCTATGGTGTTCTTGTTCTGTTCTTGACTTATTGTTATGTTGTCTTCTTGACCTGTTTAAAGAAGACCTGTACGGCCCATGGGGACATTAACGTGTGTTGTCGGGCCCTATAAATAAATTTGATTTGATTTGATTTGATTTACTGGGCTGCGCTCGCCATTTACGACAGTCTAGACAGGTTCGCTGGAAGCGCCGCACTGCTTCTCTCCCTTGCAGTATCCAATAACGACGTCTGATCTCCGCGAAGACTCTCTCTGCCCCGGCGTGATGCACATCCTCGTCGTATTTCTTTATGATCAGCTCTGTGACCTTGTGTCGGCTGTTTAAGACTATCGGGTACTTGACGTCATCCGGTAAGTCTGGAGCTCTCCGCAGACGACCACCCACTCTGATGAGACCATGGGCGTCGCTCTCGGGGGCTAGGTGGAGCAATCTGCTGTCTGATGGGACGGGCTTTGCTCCCTGTAGACAGTCTAGCTCATCGGGAAACGAGTCTCTCTGGGCTCGTTGTAGGAGAAGAAGTTCTGCTTCTTCGTAGTCAGCTGCAGTACTGTCAGTAGTGAGCTGAACCTCTGGGTGGTGCCACAGGAATGTCTTTAGCTGCGCACTCTCTAGGGTGAGGCAATCGTCTATGTCGGGGTCTGTGGAGACGAGTGTGTTCAATCCACAGAACATAGATTTCTTGTTTTCGGCCTCCTCTTTACTCGCTTCCCGTGGGGTGGGTGTAGGCCACTCTTCTTCCGGGAGCTTGAGGAACTCTGGCCCGTCACTGTATAGGTTGTGACGGGTGAGGTCATCCAGGGACATTCCCCGGGTGATGACGTCAGCTGGGTTGCGTTTTGTGTCCACATACCTCCAGCTTGCTACTTCTGTTAAATCTTGAATCTCTGTGACTCTGACTCCCACGAAGACCTTGTATCTGCACGAATCAGACCGGATCCATGTGAGTACTGTCGTGGAGTCTGACCACAAGATTGTTCTTTGCACCGGAATGGTTGCGCTCCTGCTAGGGCTGCGCAGAGCTCTAGACGCGGGATAGATTGTTGCTTTCGTGGGGCTATTCTTGAGCGAGCCAGGATGAAAGCAGTATGTATTTCTCCTCCCTCCTCTCGGGCACGCAAGTAGGCCACCGAACCGTAGGCTACTTCGGAGGCGTCGCTGAAGACGTGCAGGTCCATCTGGCACGTCTCCGGCCTCACTGTGGGTGGGAAGTAGCTGCGGTGTATGTTGACACCTGGGAGTGAGCTGAGTTCCGTCTCCCACTCTCTCCATGTGGATGCAAGGTGTTCGGGTATGGGGTCGTCCCAGCCCTGGTCCTTGTCCCATAACGCTCTTACAATCATCTTTGCCCTGGTGGTGTAAGGTAGAATACATCCCAACGGGTCATATTGTCTGGCGAGTGTTCTGTATACACTCCGTCTGGTGGTCGGTAGTGCAGTCGACCTTCCCTGCTCCTTGGTCAGGGGTGTGTGTTTATAATGGAGCGAGTCTGTTTTGAAGCGCCAGACTAGTCCTAATGTCATTTCTTGGGCTTCTCCTGGGATGGTCGCCATCCAGGTCTCGCTGCTTGCTGCCTTGTCCTCGGGGGAGAGGCTGCGCAATACTTGCGGGTCGCTGCTGGCCCACTGCCTGAGATCAAAGCCGCCTTTGATCAGGGAGGCGCGGAGCTTGAGTAGAAGGGCCTCGGCTTCTTCTGGTGTCGAGACACTTTGCAGACAGTTGTCCACGTAGAAACTATTTCCTACACTTTGTCGGACCTCTTCATCAGCTGCTGGATCCTCTGCGACGTGCTTTTGCAGTGCAAACGTAGCACAGCATGGGCTGCATGTGGTTCCGAAAGGGAGGACTTCCCATTGATAGATGGCTGGTTGCTCATCCCCGATCCTCTCTCTCCATAGGAACCGCAGCAGGGGCTTGTCCTCCTCCACTAGTCTCACCTGCAGGAACATCCCTTTGATGTCGCCGCTGATGGCCACCTTGTCTTGGCGGAAACGTAGTAACACGCCTAGTAGAGAGGGGCCGAGTGTTGGGCCGGGCAAGAGCTCTTTATTCAGATTTTGTGATCCGATCTGGTAGCTGCAGTTGAACACAATCCGATCCTTGCCGTTGTGGTGGACTTTGTGGTGCGGCACGTACCATGATTCGGTCGTCTGATCGGCCTCTTTAATGTCAATTTTCTTTATGTGTCCCGCTGTGATTAGCTTGTTAATCTCAGCGCGGTACACAGTCTCTTGAGCGGGGTCTCTGGCTAGGCGCCGCTCTGTGTTCAATAGATACCGCTCCGTTGCTTCTTTTGGTGCGTGGAAGGTAGGCATACCCTCTCGCCTCAGGAGTGGAGTTGCGTATCTCATCACTCCGTTGACTTTGACTCTCTTTGTCCCCTGTTCGAGGAGGGCTATAGCGTAAATGTCTTCCTTGGAACGAATGTCTTTCTTTTCGTTCTTAAAGGGCATTGTCTCTAGTGTCCATAGCCTCTCGACATGCTGTAGGAGGGTGGTGTCTTCTTCTGTCACTCTGGAGTGGAGGCAGTTAGTGGCTGCTGTTCGTTTAAGAGACTTAGCGAGGGGGCCTTGTAGTGTCCATCCTAGGCGGGTCTCGACTGCTGCAGGACAGCCTCTGGGCCCTGTGTGGACCCGGTCCATCGGGACGATGAGGGTTGCATGGTCGGAGCCTATCAGCAGGGTCGGGGTGGCACCATCTATGAGCGGTATAGGTAGTTGACGCAGGTGCACATATTTATCCATCAGCTTGGCGATGGGGTAGGTGTACTGCGACAGGCCTATTTCTTGGCTGGTGAAAGCGTTAGTAATCCGATACCGTCTCTCTGGCTGCCCGCTTGCTGCGATAGTGAAGGAGACATTCTCGCCCTTTATCGTCTTTAGATCTCTTCTTATTGTCCGAATCGTCATCTGGTTTTCGCTCCCCCGCAGCCCCAGCTGGGCCGCAGCGGACGCGAGGAGAAGGGTCTTCTCTGACCCGTCGTCAAGGACGGCGTAAGTGTCCATGACCTTGTCTTGGTAACTCAGTGTTACGCGGACCACCTTTAAGAGCACCCGGGCGCCCCCGCTGCTGGCGGGGTCAATGTACATAACACTTGCCTTTGTGCTGCTTGAGGGTGCAGGCTTTCTTCTGTTACTGTCGTGTAGGACATCTAGGTGGGCTCCGTCACACCGACTACACCTCTTCTTTAAGCGGCAATCGGCTGCCATGTGACTGCGCGCACATCGGTAACAGCGTCGGTTGGACTTTATCCATTGACTCACCTCGTCGGCGGTCATCTTCTTGAACGTGTCACATTGTGACAACCAGTGTTCCTTTTCGCAGTACGGGCACACCATCTTCCACTTCTCTTTCATCGAGGGGGTGCTGTGGTTCTTGCTGCTCGGTACTGATTCTGATTGGTGCATGACGGTCACCAATCTTCGGCCATCGTTTGCTCTCCTAGGTCCCTCTCTGGAGCTTGGTGTGCTCCGCATGAACGTATCCAACCGTAGGCTGTTGACTTCTCTCGCCAGGAAGTCGGCTAGGTCTAGGAGGGATGGCTCGGGACCGTTAGGGTCACGGTGGTCTCTTTGCCGCCTGAAGCGCTCTTGTCGGGCGGGCGGAAGCTTCTCTAAAATCCTCTCGACATTAGAGTTTGCGTACAGTTCGTGCATACCCTTTTCTCTTTGCGCCCCCAGCATCCCTACCAGGGATTGTACCTTGATAGACAGGTCATCTAGTGAGCGATTGTCTGTGGCTGGGGGTAGGCGGTCAATATGCCTTATCTCTTGTATTACGTAGTCCCATATGCGTCCATATCTTTGGTCGAGTGCTGCTAGAGCCGCGGTGTATGGGGTAGTAGAGGTGGCATAGGCCAGCGCTATATTGTGCGCTCGGGGCACCTTGAGGTGCTTCAATAGGATAGCATATTTGTACGGTTCATCAGCTACATCGGACATCATTGTCTCTATGCACATTCGTAGCTCCGTGTACTGTGCTCTGTTCTCGTGGGTGAAGTCCGGAAACGTCGGTGTGCCAATGTATGATGCCATGGATGGCTGGCACATCGGTGAGCGTTGGAAGAGAGGCCTCCTAGGCGAGTCTCCTCTTACGCCTCTTGGTGGGCTGGTACCTGCTGGGTACCATGGCCCGCGTATCCAGGTGCTGTTCCTCGGGGCTGGTCGTGCGTCAAGCTCACCCGTGAATTGAGTCGGGGGTCTGTAGCGCAGAGCCGCGGGGGTAGAGCCTGGGCTGTACTGGACCTCCTGGTCCTGTGGAGTACTGTGCTGCTGTCGGGCTTGACTCTCCTCCTCTCCCTCTTCTTCTTCCTCTGGCAGGTCCTCTAGATCCTGTAGTCGTCTATTTAGCCTCTCCGCGGTGTAGACCGTTTCTTCCTTGTAGCTGGGTCTCGCTTGGACCGGTCGGGGAAGGAGTTCGGAGGGGGGTATAGGCTCTCTCTGGTGGTCGGGCTCAGGGTCGCTTGATCGGGTAGGGCAGGGTGCCCTTGACCCCTGTCTTGACGAGGCCCTGGAACCCCGTGCGGAGGGAGGGGGTGTTGCCCTGGTGATCAGCTGCTCCATTATCTGCGCTTGTAATCGGTCGCGCTCGGCTTCGCGCTTGGTGAGAGCGAGGTCGCGCTCTGCTTCTCTTTGGGCACCGGCAGCGGCGCGCTGGGCTTCGGCGGCGGCGCGCTGGGCTTCGGCCCGGTCCCTTCCCATATTCTCTTCCGTCTGAAGGCGTCTAATCTCCAGACGTATACGATCTTCGTCGCTCCGTTGCTGCGCTTGAAGGCGTTCTCTTTCCATGGAAGAATGTTCGCGCTCACTAAGCGTCTGTGCTTGGAGTCGATCGCGCTCTGTTGAGGCTGCTAGGCTGGCGAGGAATGCCTGTGCCAGCATCTTGTCCGCCTCGCTGGGGGAAGACGCTGGTTGAGGTGATCCGCTCCTGGCAGTACTCGTTGGAGATCTGTTCTCCTGTGGCGAGTCCTGGAGATCCATCTCCGGGGTGCTCTCCTCTTCTTGTAGCGGGTAGAGTTCCATCCCTGGAGGGCTGTCTTTATCCTGGAGCTCTCCGGGGACTACTTCTTCGGTTTTGGCGGGGGGTAAAGTCATGTCAGGTCCCTCCTGGTCTCCACCGTGAGCTTGGTCAGTTACGTTAGAACCCACTAGGGCCTCTATTGGCGGGGTAGCCTGGTCGATAGGGTCGGACATAATTTTACTATCTACTTTTTCCGCATTTACCGTCTGTAGAAAGCTAGGTAGTATATTGGCAACGTAATCCTCTAAGTACTGAGGTGTCTGCCGTCTACGCTGCGGGCGATCTACTTTAGGAGAACCGTTTTGTGGAGTGTTCATCATAGGCCATGTCAATATTAATACCACTATATTAATATTACGCTAGTTACCCTCCGGCTCGAAGGACCAATTGTAACTGAGGGGTACAATTCCCTGACTGTATTGATAAGTATGGTATCATTAAACCACTACCGCTTTATGTACTTTAATTACTGGCCATACAGTACATGATATATAAATATGATGAACACTTCCCACAATAAATCGGTTCCACACAAAGTTATAATTAAGTATTTATTGCAGCAAAAGGTACATAATATACTTCTCTATTATACTTTGAATGCACTTGTAAGGCAAAGGAATGTGCGTAGGCAAATCAATAATGAATGTCCATTCTCTGGTTACGCAGGAGGTAATTATACGACCTGAATCTTAGGGAATTATATCTATGGTGCACTGGTAATATATATAGCGGGAGATACTGAAGGGTCCCCACGGTTGTAAGCCAGCAGGGGTAGAGGATCTGTCGGTAGTAGAGAGTCTGGTCAACGATGACTAAGGAGACTCCAAGTACAGGAGACGGTGCAATAGTCTCTTGATCCACAGACGAATACAGCTGTTCTCCCTAGACTGTAGCTCCACAGTGAAGAAAGCTAGCCTGCCTCAGGCTCTCTGAGGCGCAGACTCGACGTGGCTCCTCACAGGGTAAATCCCACACACGTGTAGGCGTCGGCGATTCTCCGCTCCATAAATCACAGGACCAAAACAAATATAATCCAGCCGTAAATGGCTATGCAGTCGTCGGGTAGATTAATCCAGTGTACATGTCCACACGATCCTCGTCTAGGTCTCCTCGGGTGAAAGCGCCATGAAAGCAGCCCAGCCTGGGTAAGCACTCTAGCTGGTACGAGGAAGCGTTGGTGATGCTGGTCACTGTAGAACTTTAGCCGCACGATACACTATACACAAATAGACTATTACTGACTTAATAGAAATATGTCGCACTCAACGGTATAGCGCCAAACTCTGACACTTCAGTTATTAATTCGCACGCGGTCTCAATGCTCTCTTTGGGGCCAAACAGGCCATACTTCACCGCACGGAGTATCGTGGGTGAGGCTTCAACTTTAGTTCCTAAGTGCTTCTGTATTCACCTGCGCCATATTTATATGCACGGCGAACAATCTAGTGCCAACCTCATTTCTGTCTCGTATTCTTGGACAAGGCCGGGCATGTACAGACATGTCTTGACGGTGGCTTTGAACCTGACTCTGGAGGCATGGCCCTGGCGCCTGTGGACCGCTGTCCAATAGGAGAATGAAATATTATGGTCTGTACTAGGCTAAAGGGATATTCTGTGTATATGTACAAGGAATATACAAGGGATATCAAATGATATACAAATACTATGCAATATATATCAATCAATAAATATATATATTCGGTTTAATCTGATCCTTTGTAACACTTAGCCTAGGAATTATTCATTCCCACTGACTTTGATACTCTGACATTCTAATATCATTCGCCATAAAAGAGCGACCCAGTAATTATCAGTTGTATATCTGCTTAATAATAAAATACTGTGGGGAGCTCCAGTAGCTCACCGCGTACCTCGAACGCTATTTCGGCGTCGGGGACAACCGTGCGCGTCTCCCGGACAAGCCATACTTTCTCAGAGTGTCTTTCCCCCCATCTATACCCCCATTCAACCTGTTTCTGTCGGTCATACTTGACCAGAAAAAAGCGATAAACGCAAAAAGAACCAGCTGACTGGTCAAAGTTTTAAAAAAAAAATAATAAAATACTGTAAATGATATCTCTTTGTCACCGTGCCGTCTATTTGAGTGTCTGCCATAATAACTGTACTGTCTGGCAAGTAATAATAATAATATGTAGTAGTGGTTTAATCTATCACAATCTTTAATACAGTCAGGGTTTTGTAACCCCTCAGTTACAGTACTAGTAAAAGAGTTATTTATATATATATTATATTGTAGAAATCATCGGAATAGAGAAACGCACAATTTCAGTTGAAAAATGAATCCACAATGAGTGGAAGGCAGTCGGCAGTCTTTGTAGTCTCCCGAGGAGCTAATTACCAACCACTCACAGGTGCATGAGGTAGAAAAGCGGCACGCCCCCTCGTTGGGCAGCATGCAGTCCTCTCCAGCCCTCACAGTACCCCCCCTCCACGGGAGCCACCTGGCGACCAGCCAGGCCCGTAGGGGCGGGAACGCTGGAAAAAAATTTCAGAGAGGCACCAGGGAAACCGACCTTGCTAGCTGAAGGGGCAGTCGTAGCAGTGGGGAACAAGGGATTAGCCGACAGGGCAGCTCCAGGGAAACTGACCTTGCTAGCTAAAGGGGCAGTCCTAGCAGTGGGGAACAGGGTAGCTATCTGGGCATGCTAGCTACAGGGCCTATGCTAGCTGTAACGCTACATTAGCATAGAGGCTGCGCTAGCTGCCGGAGCTAAGCTAGCAGACAGGGCTGGACTAGCATGAGAACACATGGGGTTAGCTGCAGGGGCTAAGCTAGCAGACGGCTGGACTAGCTGAGGAAGCCGGTTAGCTGCAGGGGATAAGCTAGCAGACGGCTGGACTAGCATGAGAACACATGGGGTTAGCTGCAGGGGCTAAGCTAGCAGACGGCTGGACTAGCTGAGAACACATGGGGTTAGCTGCAGGGGCTAAGCTAGCAGAGGGCTGGACTAGCTGAGGAAGCCGGTTAGCTGCAGGGGCTCTCTCATACACTGCCTTTGCCGGCTGGGGTTGTCGACTGGCCAGGTCATACTGTTATGGTTTGTATAGCGACCCCAATAGCACAACACAAGACAGGTATGAGAGTTAGCCAAAAAACAGGGCATTATTTATTTCACAGGGAAAAAAGGGAGCACTGACCCTTTAAGGGTGAAATACACTAGAGTCCATGAACAACAAAAAAATGCAGCGCTGGCCCTTTAAAGGGTGACCGAAAAAACATCCAGGACATCACGGAAATCACGTAGTCAAGAGACTCACCAGGCAAAGGTGCCGACAGGGAACTTGACCGCACGGAAGCGGTGATCACACAGGGAATATCCACAGGAGCATGGCGGTGCTCACACAGGGAAATCCACAGGAGCATGAAAACGTCCCAGCAGGAAAACGGCGCCGACGTCTCACACTGGGAACGCGGCAGTAGGTGGTAGGATGTAGATGGCACGACGTCTCACGCCGGAGACGCGGCAGTAGATGGTGGCAACAAGATGACCTGGCAACGAGTGGAAGGCAGTCGGCAGTCTTTGTAGTCTCCCGAGGAGCTAATTACCAACCACTCACAGGTGCATGAGGTAGAAAAGCGGCACGCCCCCTCGTTGGGCAGCATGCAGTCCTCTCCAGCCCTCACAGATTTCCCACGACCTGTTAAGACGGCACTCTCTTACGTTAAGACAGCACTCTCTTACGCCACCATCGCCAAAACACCAAAAGAGCATCAAATCACTGACCTCTAGGACCATCATTCAGGTCATAGTACCAGTTAGATTAGATTACATTGAAATGTATTGTCATCATACAGCATAAGTACATTACAATGAAAATAAGGGTGGCATCCAACCCCAGTGCAAATGTAACAGTAAAGTGCAATAGTAATATTTATATAGTGATTAAGCTGGGTATAAGATATATACATTTGTTCTACTGAGTATAATGCTAATCACATGTATGTACAGAGTTGTAATATATTTAAATGTTTCACAAATGTTCTTATGTGCCCCAGTTGCTATTGCATGCACATATTTGTGTTTTATTACACGTATATGTACATACATACCAACTATTCGCCTGTTTTATTCTCCACCCATCCATAGCAACACTATTATCACCGACATCTAAGAAGGGAGATCCCCCCTTGAACAGCCCTTCTAAGGTTTCTCTTCCTCCACATCGCCTGTGGTGCTTTTTTCCTATTGCTAGGTTTTTCCTTACCTTCGCTGGGGTATGTCTGGGAGTGTTGCATTTATTTATTTTACATTTATTTTGGATTTCATGGTGGGTTTTTTGTTCTTGATTTATTGGGATGTTTCTTCTTGAATAGTTTAAAAAAGACTTGTCCTGCCCATGGGGACATTAACTTGTGATTTCAGGCTTTACATATCAATTTATATGTCCAGTGATACAGGTATAAAGACACTATGGTCAGGCACACTACTACTGGCCCCTGAGCAGCTAACACTGGAGCGGTTAAAGCTGAGGTGCCTTGCTCAAGGGCACAGCGAGCAGGCACGTGCACACATAGAGCCCAACAGGTGCACAAGCACCTGCCCTTTTGTGCCTCATAAAAAAGTGCCCTTTTTATGCCAATTATTTTGACCATATTTTCTTTTTTACCTCCATATAGAGAGAGTGATCTGCAATCTGCTTGGGTTGGGGATGCAATTCCTAACAGGCTCAACCATATGGATAAAAGTTCCCATATTATGTGCATTACACAAACTAAAAACAGATATTATATTACATTACATTACACAAACTAAAAACAGATATTACATTACATTACACAAACTAAAAACAGATATTACATTACATTACACAAACTAAAAACAGATATTACATTACATTACACAAACTAAAAACAGATATTACATTACATTACACAAACTAAAAACAGATATTGTCTGAATTACTAGAAGAAAGAAATGCACCACCTTTGGCTGATAGTAATTTATTAATTTCTTAGGATTTCTTTTGGTCTAATAAATGTTTAAGGTTCTTAGATGGATCCCCTTGTGCCTCCTCCTCCTCTTCCTCCTCCTCCTCTTCCTCCTCTTCCTCCTCCTCCTCCTGCTCCTAATCCTCCTCCTCCTCTTCTTCCTCCTCTTCCTCCTCCTCCTGCTCCTCCTGCTCCTAATCCTCCTCCTCCTCTTCTTCCTTCTCTTCCTCCTCCTCCTCCTGCTCCTCCTCCTCCTCCTCTTCTTCCTCCTCTTCCTCCTCCTCCTCCTGCTCCTCCTCCTGCTCCTGCTCCTCCTCCTCCTGCTCCTCCTCCTGCTCCTCCTCCTCCTGCTCCTCCTCCTCCTGCTCCTGCTCCTGCTCCTGCTCCTGCTCCTGCTCCTCCTCCTCCTGCTCCTCCTCCTGCTCCTGCTCCTGCTCCTCCTCCTCCTCCTCCTCCACGGGGAGTGGCATACTGGCTCATGTAAAATGGCAGGCCATGCATTATGCAGCAGCTTAGGCCAAAGCACTGGAACTCCATGTCCTCGGCTACAGTCCACTTGTTGCTGCTCTGGTCGTAGCGCTCCACGTTGGAGAGGTGGTTGAGGTCATTGACGCCCCCGACCACGAAGAGGAGGTCGTCCAGCACCGCGATGCCAAAGTCGCTGCGAGGGGTGAGCATGGCGGGCAGGGCGCGCCAGGAGTCAGTCAAGGGGCTGTAGGCCTCCGCACTACGCAGGTGGTGTTCGGGTCAGTCCTCTCCTCCTACCTGAGGACAGGTCACATGAGAGGAATGTTTTAGTGTGTGGTTAAGGCAGGCAGACACTTTATTAATCCACTTAGGCAAATTAGGGCATCACAGAAGCATTGAAAGTCAAATGATACATATCTATAAAAATATCTAGTATAAAGCATTTGTCTCTGTGTGCACCTACCACATAGACTTGTCCTCTGTACGCAGCGGCTCGCACTCCGGCACGCCTGCTGCTCATGGGGGCGATCAGAGTCCACTGGTCTCAGCTGTGAGCAGACACTCCCACCCGGTGAAGCCACCACAGATGTAAACCTGTAATAAGAAAGAATATTCTAATTTAGTTTATATATTCCATTTTATTTCATTCTACTTTAATTGTCTGTTAATGTTGATGCACCAAAGGACCCAGACACATCTTTTGTATGTGCAAGCTTACTTGGCAATAAAGACATTTATGATTTCTGATCTAACGTTCCTTGTGTTCATCTACCACCATGTGTCCCTCAGTTTCACCCACCTTGCCCTGGAGGGCTGCTGCCCCGGTGTTGCTCCTGTGCTCCAGCATGGGTGAGATCACTGTCCACTGGTTGGTTTCAGGCTCGTAGCGCTCGGCGGTGTTCAGTATGTTTCCGTGTTGCCCTCCCATGGCGTAGATACAGCCGTCCAACGCGACCACGCTGGCGAGTGACGGGGTTGAACCTGCGCACACTGCTGAGCCCATTTAGGCCGTCGTGGCCGCCGACGCAGTAGACCAGATTGTGGAGATAAGCGGTGCCGTGGCCACCCTGGGGACTCTCCGCCTCAACGGTCACGTCCCTCCATCCACCGGCTCGGATATCGTAAGCCCCCATGCCATTGGTAATGCCGTAATTGGTAAAGCCTCCGATGGCCAATAGGACCTCCTGGGGCAGGCGCGGACGTGTCAGGGGGTTTGGGAGCCTGTCGGAGCCAGTGGGGTTCAGGACGCTGAGGATGAGGGGCCTGTAGTCGTGGCTGTCCCTCACCACAGGGTTGTTCTGGACGTTGTTCAGCAAGTAGTCAGGCCTCATCAATCCCATGCGAACCTGGGAAGAGAAAAGCAGACAGCGGGTACAACTTAGACATCGGTTGTAGACGGTTTCTGTTGCTATATCTGTATGTCATGCTTGTCTTAAATGTCATGATTAGATTAGTTTAGATGATTAGATTAGATTCTTATATCTGTATGTTGTGTATGTCATAAATGTCATGAATTGAAAATGGGGAACCCTGATGTAAACTAGACGAAAGTCTCTCTGGTCTGCATCCCTTTAACAATTGTGTACATTGAGCTGTACTGTACCCATTCTGAAATCTGTTAATTAAAATGTTCAATCAATCAGTATATATTTGTTATTTATTTTTGGTATAGTGCTTAACAAGCATAATTTAATGTTGCCCAGTTGTGGCCTGTTGAGGGGCAATACATATACAAGTTCCAAAACATCTATTGTGTTTGTATTTGTATGATCCACTATATAAACATAGTAATTATAATATCTACATACATGGCATTTGATTGGAGGCTAGTCTCACTTTGTCCCACAGCAACATTAAAATAGTTTAGATTTGTGTATGTTGTTTATGTAACACATTTACTTGAAAGTAACGCAATAGTTACTTTCTGAAGTAACTAGTTACTTTTATAATTTGTAACTGAGTAAGTATTTAGTTAAAATAAGACAATGAAATAAAGATAATAATTCATTTAAAAGCTATTTTAAAAAGGTACGTTTTGAGCAGTGCCAACCGAGTCTGCTGTCCTAACAGACTTGGGGTCTGTAGGGTAAGCACTTATTCCCTCCGCCCTGAACATTTATGGAGATGTATGGGCCTTTTAAGTCAGTGATAAAAGTGTCTTTCAAGGATAAGTGAGCTCCTGCACTGATTATTATAGTTCAATATTCAATATTTGATCACCAAAACCCCCCAAAAAGCATAAAAAGGCCCCTCCCCGCCCAAAAAGGGCCCCCAAAAATAGCACAGGCCCAGTGCCCTTTTCAGCCTTTGAGCACCTGCCCCTCTAAAGTCCTGTGCACATCCCTGGTCCTGATGGCCTAATCACCTAATGTGTTTTGTCAGAAAATGGCCTCCATCTACCCCACATTTCACATGCATGTATATTATACAGTAGGTACAGCTGTATAAAAGGGTTAAGTTGTCACAAGACCAACGTGTAATAATCCTGATGCGGTTTTGTTTAAATAGTAATGAACTGAGACAGGCTTCTTCTTGTGTGTGCACTGTACACATAAAGCTGACTCTAGACTCTATATTCAGTACATTCAGCCTCTTCACAACCCTGCAATATACCTGAGAATGATTCGATAATGAAGAGGCCTTAATGCTTCCTCTGGCAGGACAAGCCTTTGATAATCTATGGCCACTTATAAGAGGCAATAACTGTCCTCTTTATCTTCCGAGAGACAGAAGGCATTAAGAGCATGCAAACACCTCTGGACATAAATATTCACACTATTGAAATCAACGACCCTGAGACAACAGGGAGAAAGATAGTTGTGTCAGATTCTCTTTAATGGCCTTTTTCTTCCCCTTGTTTGTGCTGACAAAAAGGAAAGTGCATCTTCTTAATTGAAGAGCTCGCTTCCTAACAATTTTCTATAGGGATCTGCTTTATCCAGACGTTTAGATCAATATTTCACAGCTACAATGAGCCCAAAATGATATTGGTATAAACACCAAATTATTTTTAAGTAAGGAAGAAATATATATGAAGCATTATTCTATAGTAATGTTGTATTTCTGCATTATATATATATATATATATATATATATATATATATATATATATATATATATATATATATATATATATATATATACCTGGCTAACTAACCTACTGTATGTATATGTGAATTGTAGGCTTTACGAGTCATCCCAATTTGTGCCCCACTGCCCTGCTGTGTAAGACAAGAGAGCAGGAAGTATTCTGGGTCCAGAGAAAAATATCGCCTTCCTTATACAGTGAAAAGCTACTTCAGAAGATTAGCAAATGTCTGCCAGCTTTGGTAAATTGCAATGAAAAGTGCAGCTGTATCCAGTTTAGAAAATGTAAGTATTATTCATCATCACCACTTTAAGGAGTGTAGTCTCTGCACACATTGATGATTAACGGGTCCCAGTGGTGGAAACTAAGTATTGTAACTACTATAATGTTGAGGTATTTGTACTTTACTTGAATATCTTCATTTTAGGGAACTTATTATAAAGGAAATATTGTACTTTAAAAAAGATTTTGCATAGAAAACATGGCAAAGATTTATGAATATTATGGTATGTACTTTAAAATGTGAAGCCTGCCAACTTCAAGATCAGAAGCCAGAATAACTGGACCACGTACCACTTCAAGGACTGAACACTCCCAAGCACTGGAACACACAAACATTATGTTGAATGCAAACTTTTACTTTTGATACTTAAGTTCTGTATCATAGTGGCTCCGCTCGGCGTCACTCATGCACTGTCCCCGCACGTGCACGCGCACTGAATAAAAGACCACAATGTACCTTTATATCCCAATATTTGTCTGACCACACCCCTATCAGCTTCCCACATAAGCAGGGGTGGGGCCACCCCCTCGCCTCCTTTCTCGCTTTCACCACAAGGAAGTGCCTCGGTAGATCCCCACTTGACGTGATGTGATAGTAGGAGAAGAGTTGGAAAACAAGAGATACGTTGACATCATATCTTTATTTTCTCTCTCACTATATTCGAGAAAATACGGCGATATTGTCTTCGTACTGGAGTGTCTGGAAGATGATGATCATTCTACACCTCCGTCGGGTTTCGTATTGGGAGTTTATGCCGCTACATGCCTCTCAACTGCAGTCCTCATTGCTGTGGCTGGTTGCGGTAAAACCTTCCAGCGACACAGCTGGACTGTAGGACGCGCCGCTGTTGTGAGAAGCGGTGGGTTCCAGGTTGGTGAGTAATGTTTTGCTTGCGAGCTCCACTTGTCTGTTAGTGCTATGGGGGCTAGCTGACAATGTTTGCGAAAACCGGCCCCAGATTAGGGTCCTTTGTTCAGCCTTTAGGCGACGGCGGAAGACCTTTGAAGCCCATTATAGCAACTAGTGGGCCACACGACCAGTAACTGGTGATCCCAGGATCTCTGGACGCGTGGGTACTTCTCTGTCATCGTATAGGCCCCGTCTCTCATATGCAAATGAGAGTTTACCCTAAACGAGGAAATGTGAGCATGGATGTTCGTTATCGGAAAATCCATGTTCAAGTCAGCTACAGCCCAGATGGGACTTGTGCTGGCTCCGCCGGATGTTGGTAAAATCACCGTTGTAAAACTGTGTTAACATCTCGTTTCTCTTCTCTCTTAAAAGGTGAGGAGGGTTTCAGAACGGCGGCCTGTCTGTGTGTGACTTGTTGTATCGTTGTGTACGAGTTCAGGTGGTAGCTGCTTGGCTTGCGTGCTAGTTGTGGCCTACTGTGTTAGCCAGTCAGCTGTGTTTACCAAGCCTGTTGTGTCACTAGGCTAGGTAACGTTAGCTTGCTGCTATCGGCCGAGAGCGGCCGTTAGCTTAATGCTACACTGTTGAACGTGCTGTGACTATAACATGTTTTAAACACTCTTGACTACGACGTCATCTTTGACAGAGGATGTTCGTCGAACCTGCCCTGAGCCAGGCCGGCGAGGACTGCATCAACAAGGAGCACCGTAGCGGCGGGTTGGAGCAGCAAGCTGCCCGTGTCGTCAAACACAGGAGGCTGTGTTTACTTCGGTGCCATGTTAGAGACTGCAATTCGCTTGATCTGCGCTCCCGGTAGGCAAGGTCCTGACCAGACCTTGAACACTTCTTCTTGCTTTCCCTTCTAAATGTTTTGTAAATAACGATGTTTTCCAAAACGAGTGTTGCTGCACTACATTTAGGATACGACGCGAGTTATGTGTGAATTGTCTTGTCACTGGTCTCCATGCAAATCGGGTTATTGTTACAGATGTGAAAATGATCTATTTTGTTGTGTTGAGACACATTGTGTGTTCATGTACCGTGAACTCACAACTAAGGGGGTTAAACTAACCTATAAAGCTATGCTTAGTGACATATGAGTAAAGAATGATTATTTTCTCAGCCTGTAATGACAATGAACAGTGTGTTCACATATTAACAGGTTTACCTGTTTAACTGGCCGTATTAAGGGTAAAGTAGGAGGGTTGTGTTTCCCCCCGGTTCCCTGGGGACTTCTTCATCCTCCTCTCAGACATGTTGTTACACTATATTGTGTCACTGTGTGGTAGGGATACGATGTAACCCTTATCTTAGTTGTTGGGGTTGTGCTAACCGCTTGAGAAACTATATTTTCCTAAAGAAAAGATTGTTTGGTAACTTTTTCGTGTGTGCTTAGCAAGGCCTGTGGCCGATACTAATCGAGAATTGTGTATTCTCTCATTATGAAAAACGGCGTTCCTCTGTTGAGTGTTTTTGCCATTTTTTGTAGGTGATAATGGGTTGTGTGTGTCGTGTGACCTACAACTGGGTTGGGCTGGCCACAGAAGCACATGTGTAAGTCTGGTACCGGGGCTCTTGAGAGGGCCCTCTCTATTCTGTGTTTTTTCCTTAGTAAAAATCAGATAGCAGGTTAGCACATGCACTGTGTGAAGCTGTTAGACGCTTCATGGAACTGACTATGACTGTGTGATACTCTTTTTGTCATTACATCGTATCATGGGTGTGGGGTCGTAAAGGGGTGAACTGGTAACCTTTCCTCCCCCTTTTTTCTGTTGGTCAGGGGTAAACCCACCTGTCCTTCAAGGTTCCTGTCACGTTGCTGTTCGGCACGTTACAGGGTGAGGGGGGGGGGGGGGGGGGGGGGGTTTCCTGGTCCCACGCCCTGGAATATTGGGCGTGTGCACCGCAGAAATTCCCCCGCCATAGAGTACGTCACTGTGCGCGTCTCTGTTGGTAAGGCTTCCGTGTGCTGTTCAGGTCCATATGATGGATCTGTTTCAGGGAGTTGTCAGGGCTCCTCCTCACGAAGCTCCTACTCTGGCCTTCTGTGAGTTAGGACTCTCCTTCCCTGTGAGGGAGCCTCCTCAGAGTTCTGAGCCTCCTCCTGAGATTGTCAAGGTGAGTAGAACTTCAAAAAGGAGTTCTGCTCTATTGTGTGTGTATTCGATTCACTTCGAGTATTGAGTGTGTATGGGTTCAGTGCCTCCTCCTCGGAGAGCTCTAACCCCAATATTACGTAGCTCAATATGGCAATATATTCTTTTCAATCTATACAGCTCGCGTGGGAAGTCTCTCTGGGGATTCCGTCTCCTCCCTATGGGAGGGTGGTGGGATGTAAAAATGTACAACATTTTTAACCTCAGCCTGCGTCGCGAGGGATTCATGTCAGTCTGTGTTCTTTCTTTTTTGAATAAAAAGAGGAAGGTACATGAAGCACGACGGCTCCGTGTCGTTCTCCCAGGCGACTTGGAGGAACAATGTTTGGTGTCTTGATAGACTATCCATTGATGTGTTTGGGTCTCGATGCATACATAGTGCTGGCTCGGTGTGTTTCTGTTACAGGATCACACAGGGGCTACGTGCGCCTTGGTTGCTTGTTGAAACAGCGTTTTTGTAGGGCAACTGGGATGGAGTTTTGTCTCTTCCGAGCGCCAGTTTACTAGGTTGTCTCGATGAATTCTCGTTCATATCTGGGGGATGTTAACGGAATAGATCAGAACATATGTAGAGGGGTCTCACGCCCTTGGGGTGGGCCACTGAGCACGGTCTGAATGGGGACCGTCTGGGTGGCGCCCTCTTTTCATGTTTTAGATCGACACGCATCGACACGATCATAGTAGGCGGGAGAATGACTAGGGCCAATGGGAAGCCTAAAACTACCAGATGCAGCTTCTGCCAAAAGCAGATTTATGACTCTGCGACTTCCCGTTTCTGTAGAAAAAACGGCCCCCAAGGTGTGGGTGTGTGTCTGTGTGTGTATTCCAAGGATTACAGATTAAACATTTAAACTGTGTGTGAGAATTAAGTTACATAATATAGTTTTACAAGGTTGAATACATTTTGTGTATTCCAAAGTCTTAAGATTTTGTGTATTCCAAATGCCAAATGTAAAATACATTTTCTGTATTCCAAATTACAAATGTAATGTGTAATGTGTCTAATGTGTTTAAGCAAAAGTCTAAATAAAAGAAAATACTTTTGAATCTAAAAGAAAATAGTGATAAGTTGTAACCACAATAAGTATGTATGTATGTATGTATGTATGTATGTATGTATGTATGTATGTATGTATGTATGTATGTATGTATGTATGTATGTATGTCTATATTTTAGTTTCTTGGATAAAGACATAATCTTTATACACTTGTGTTTAAGCAAAAGAAAATTACAAATGTATCCCTTAATGCTCTTTGGGTGCCAAAGTGCACCATTTCATTACCCTGCAAGGGTGTAGGGTTTGAATATTTCGTTAATACGGTCCTGCGAAGTGTTTTTATTTAAAATAGATTCTTTAAAAAGGTTGCATTACAGTGTTTTGTATTATGCACTTTAATTATTACACATATATTACACTATATATGATAGCTTAAAGAGTTGGGCTGAAAATATAAAGTACAGAAAAGATCTGTGTGACAGTGAGGCTATGTCTCTGTTCGGGGGTGCGAACAGGGCCCTTCTTAGGTGCTAAAACACCGCATGGGGGCGTGAAGATTAGGGCACATGCATACTTAGAGTAAAAATGTAGAACATTATAGTCACATTTACAGTCATCATTCAAATACAAATGGTTTATATCTTTGTAACATGTACATGTACAAGTATTGTACAACATTTTACTCATAGCATATTTTTTAGTTCACACAATGTTCACATGTTTTCACACATATTTAAAAAAATATCCCCATAAACATGCTATTGTCCTAATAAACTAACCTACACTATAACATACAACACTTTGATGAATATTGTTACACCGCTGACAGAGATGTATTATAATTATAATTTGGATAAAAACGTCAGCTAATTGACTAAATGTAAATGTTGTAATACCAACTATTTGACAGTTTGGGACACGGTGGTGATTCTTATTTTCTTATTTCGTAAAACTAAGACTAAAACTAAAATTAAAAGGCTACAGATCATAGAAAGACTCTAGTCTTGTTTATATCAGAGTTCCCCATTTTCAATACATCAGGGAATACATGACATACAGATAGACATTAATGTTACATCCAGACATTTAGGACATAACAGATTGTAGATACAGCACTGTTTGTGATAACTTGTAAGGGTCTGTCTGTCCAAGCTGTTTTAACTGTTTCAATAGGGTATTTCAACCATCTTTAATTAAGACTTATTTTGGATATAGATCACTTCAAAGCATGAATGTTCATACACTGTAGCAATGCTAAGCCTACATTTTCAGGTCAACTTCCCTTTTTTAGCATGGTTCAAACCTTACCAACCCCATTTAATGTCACAGTACCCTGAAATAGCACAGAGTGTGGGGCAAAGGCCTTTTTCAAAATAAAAAACTTTGAAACTGTACACCATTCACCACCCTAGCTGATTTTAAATTTCCAAATTAAGGACATTTAAAGAATGAGAGGGGCTAATGTCCCTGCATCATTGCATAACGTGGTGTTATATTTTATATTTATGGCCTGACCATCTCCCCCATACCAACATCCTGCAGTTCATTAACTTCCTTCCTCTTTTTTACCCCCAGTGTTTTTTGTATTATTCACATTAATTATTACACTTAAAGATATGATTAGGTATAAAAGTTAAAGATATGATAGCTTAGACTTGGGCTGAAAATATAAAGTGCTGAAAATATCTGTCTTTTTGAGGATCTGGGTGTGAACAGGGGGCCTGTTATAGGTGTCAAAACACTGCAGGGGGGTGTGAAAGTTTAGGGAACGAACAACCTCTGTATATTTGGTGGTAATACTCTGCATTTTACTCTAAACAAAACTAATAAAGTCTGTATTTCAGCTAACTCTTTAAGTTTCAATAGTCTGGATTTAATACATAATTCGTTGGTATGTTCTCTTGAATCTACATTGTGAACTATTCTTACTGCTCTCTTCTGTAATATAAATTATGGCTTTATGTTGCTTTCATACGTGTTACCCCACACTTCCACATAGTAACTCAAATATGGTAGGATGAGTGAACAATATAATATTAGGATAGAATTATAATCAAGCACATTCTATGCCTTGTTCAAAACAAAAACACTCTCGGATACCTTATTTTTTATGTACATTATATGTGGCTTCCATGTCATTTTCTCATCCAACATAACACCCAACATTTTTAACTCAGATACTCTTTCAATATTAACTCCGTCAATACATAATGCCACATTGTCCTTCTTTCGATTAGTAAATATCATACATTTCGTTTTTCCAAATTTAGGGATAGCTTATTGTTATTGAACCATATCTTAAGTTTACACATTTCATTTACAATGTCATCTGCTAATTTTTTAAGGTATTTTCCTGAACTGAAGAAATTTGTATCGACAGCAAATAAAACAAATTGCAATATGTTTGACACTACACATATATCATTATTATATAAAATAAAAAGTTTGGGCCCCAGGACCGAACCTTGAGGGACAACACATTCAATATTCATACATTCAGATGTGTAACCAGAGAGTTGTACATATTGTTGTCTATTTTCAAGATAGCCACTTAACCAGTTCATCGCCACCCCTCTCACACCGTATGTTTGTAATTTAGAAATTTAAATGTGATGATCAATCGTATAAAATGCTTTTTTTTAAGTCAATAAACACCCCTATTGTGTAATTCCTTTCATCTACGGTTGTGGTTATTTCTTCATATATATTCATTAAGGCTAAGGCTGTAGATCGATTTGCCCTGAATCCATACTGACTCTCACTCAGTAGGTTATTCTTTTCAATAAAACTATCTAAGAATCTTGAATGAAGAATCTTGGAAAATTGTGAAAGCAAAGACAATGGTCTGTACTTGATAAAGATGTTTTTGTCACCAGATTTAAATAGAGGAATAATGTAGTGAATTAATAGAATTTTCCCACAGGGATGAGGTTTATCTTATCTAAGTGTGCTAGTGTTTAATAGTGTATAGGGACATAGTGTGTAATAGTGTAATATAGTCATAGGGTAGTCATATAATAGTATGTAATAGTGTTATAGTGTAATAGTGTGTAATACTGCAATAGTTTAATACATTATTTTTAATTTTTTCCTCAAACAGACATGTTCATGTAACTTGCATCAATCCGATCATACTTATTATAATCTATAATCTTTTTTTTTACCTACCAGATAATCTGTAGCAGGCTAAATGTGAATAAAACACATTGAAAGCCAGGTCAAGAGGCTAAAAGTGAGGTTGGGTTTCTTTTTCAGAAACAAATCGTGCTTTTTTTTCTTTGAATGTCAATGATACACTTGAAATCGACATCTAAAACCATGAAACTGACCGATACACTTAAAACAGACATGTCAACCTAGTTTTTTTTAACCTGTTTGCATAATGATAAGGTATAAAAACAAAGTGCTTCAATACAAATGTATTTTTTAGAAGTTTAGTACGATCAAGCCCCAAATGTATTTTCTTTAACCTGATCTAAGGTACATTATACAACTCATTTATGAATTACTTTACAATGTCTAGTTTTTTTTAGCCCCCCAGAGTTTTATGCACTCAATATTATGGATATGCATTAAATCCTACACACGATAGGAAATATTCAATCAACTCAAAGATGATGGTTCTAAGGTAAATAAAATGTAATTCACTCACCATAGTTAGTGTATAGTATGGCTAACATGTATGAAAGTTGTTGATACAATATTATAATTCATAACAATTTTGCAGAAAAAAAGCTAAATGCACGGTATTACCGGCGAGGTTGTTTGATTTTTGTCCCGATGATTGAAGGAAATTCATTTTAAGAACTATTTAGCATGAAACATCTTAATACAAAGATGCATTATAACCATGAAAATAATGCAATGTTAGGTTTTACCATGATTATAGTGTTCACAGATAGGAATATATCCAGGATACATTCAGTAACATCAGTAACCCTGAACAGACTTGTGAAGTTAGAGATAGGAATGTATTATTCACATTCAATTATCCAAATGTACTCTGTTTGAGTCAAATTTACTCTGTGAAATGTACTCTGCGAAATGTAAGGTGTAGCAAAAACAATTCATATTGTTTCAGTGATGGCCTGGTTGATAGGTCTATTGTCGAGTTGTCTTATTTTTTATTCTTATTTCATTGTATAGTGAATCCAGGGGTATAGTGGAGCGATTATATTTTGTTTTTATAATATTTTATAATATCAAAACATGTCTTATGTTCTTATATATCTACATGTCTTATATATCTACAAGTCAGAATGATGTAAAAAGAGTTCTACTAATATATTTCACTTAAAAAACTTGTACAGAAAGATAAATTTCCGACCCCCGGAACCCTGTCAGAGTGTATACAGGTTCAGTACAGTATAACATATGCAAATCCCATATGGTCTAGCGGTAAGGATGCCCTGCTTTCATCAGGGAGGCGCGGGTTCGACTCCTGCTATGGGAATAACACCTTTTTCTATACATAGCAAATGTGTTGGTATGCTTTATTGTAACTGTTTGACTGTTTTAGTGCAACACTACTGTCACCAACATCTAAGAAGGATCTGAGATGCATTTAAGTCCTATTGATAGGTTTTTCCATACCTTTGCAAGGATATGTATGACTGTGTTGCATTCATTTATTTTAAATTTGGCGGACTTTATGGTATTGTATGGTTTATTTATGATTGTGATACTTCTTATTGAATTGTTTAAAGAATATGTGTATGACCCAAGGGTGCATTAATGTATAGTAGGACCTTACAAATATGATTTGATCCCAACAAGTGGTATTGTTTACATAACAGTGTTGACATTTTGAAGTTTTAAAGGGATCACATTCACATACCTGAATATAGTTAGACAACAGGATAATATTTGTATTATTACTAGGATGAACTTAAAATCATTCAAAACAATTATTACATAACAATTATTACAATGAAGCGCAGTTGGTTATATTATAAAATATTTATTAAAGAATATTGCAGATCATACTGTAACCTTTTTTATCAATAATATAAGCGTGCATAACATCAATAATGTGATTAATATCTAAAGTTTCTAAACACTTATGATTTTTCAGTTTAAAAGCCGTAACATCCACTATTACGGTGTATAAACATAACAGGTGTGCTCTGTTAAAATGACCATTCATATGATCTAAAATAGTAACTAAGCCGTTTTCAGATAGAAGACTTTCATCCTCTGAGAGTGTCTCTATCATATATTGCCAATTATTTAACAAGCCTTTCTCTCTCACCAGCTTCAACATATTTTCAAAAAGCCTTAAGCGCAGGCTATTGACATTCCCGGTTACAGTGTACAAGTGGGCATCGTTGACTTTATTAGCTATAGCATGCTTTAAAAGCAATGCGATATCATAGTTTATAGAGGTCGTAATACAGCTGGTAGTCCTACTGAAGAAATTCCCCATTTCCTATGCTACGATCCTGGTACTTTAAACAACAGCTGATACTTCAAAGTTTCTGTCAAAGACTGCGACTGTCAAAAAGATTGTGTGGGTGTGTATGTCTAGGTGGATGTATTTCTGTATGGGGGTGGGGGCGTAGCTGCGGACGGGTCTATATGACGCTATAGATGTGTAGGATAGAAACCTATATATTTAGAGAGTTACCTCTTAGAGAGACCCTAAAAAATAAAATGGCGAGCAGTCTAGCTACAACGGTTAGCCATGTTACGGACAGAGCTACCAGGATTAAAACCATGTTACTTGCACCTTGCAGATATGGTAGAGAGATCTATAACGAACTATGCCCGGTCGTCGGTGGTGTCCTAGGATTTGAATACTGTGACGTACCTGGGTACGTGGGTTGGTCATTACCATTATTACTGTATTTATGACACCTTCTGAACATCAGGTTAGTATATTTAATGTGTTATGTTTTGTATATGATGTGTGTAACTGAGGGGTACAATTCCCTGACTGTATTGATAAGTATGGTATCATTAAACCACTACCGCTTGATGTACTTTAACTTCTGGCCATCCAGTACACGATATCTAAGTATGATGAACACTTTCCCACATATGAAATCAGGTCCACACAAATATAACAGTCGAAGGTTTAATATAGCAAAAGGTATATACAACATTCACTTAATTACATTTATGATTTGAATGCACTTGTAAGGCAAATGAGTATTCGTAGGCAAATCAACACTGAATGTCCAATCTCTGGTTACGCAGGAAGCAAGTATACAACCTGGTTCTTTAGGGAAACTATAGCGATGGTACTTAAGGATTATAGCGGGATACTAAAGGGGTCCTGCTGGTTGTAAGTCAGTAAGGGGGGGGGGTTTGGAGAGCCGTCAGCTGCATCCCATCTGGCCAACGATTCCTGGGGAGAATTCAGGTACAGAAAACAGTGCCCGCAGGATCTTGATCCACAGATGAATACACTTGGGCCCTCTTGTAGATGGTAGCTGTAGGTCCACAACGAAGGAGAAGCGAGGCGGCCTCGGTCTGGGTTGAGCGCCGTCTCACCTGGGCTCCTCTCGGGGGTAATTCCAACACTCACTGGCGTTGGCTGTTATCCGCTCCACAAATCAAAGCACCCAAAGCAAATAGATATTCCATGCCGTATAGGCTCAGCAGTCGTCCGGGTAGGTAATCCAATGTGCAGGTCCACTCGTCCTCGCCCAGAACTCCTCGGATGAAAGCACCACGCGTGGTCTGCCCAGCCTGGTTAAGACTCTAGATAACGCGAGGAACGATGGGGGTGCTGCTCACTTTAGAACTTTAACCGAACGATGCACCATACATAATAGACTATTATTAACTTAATAGAAATACGTCCCACTCGACGGTACAGTGCCAAACTATGACAATTCAGCTATGAATTTACACGAGGTCTCAATGCCTATTCTGGGGCCAAAATAGGCCATACTGCACCACACGTGGGTCGTGGGTGAGGCTTCACGTCTGTTACTAGGTTGGAGGGTAAAGGACTAATGGACTAAAAGAAAGTTCTACTTTACTTGCGCCCTATTTATATGCACGGTGAACAAATAGTACCATTCGTATTTCGGTAGCCGTATTCCTACGCGGAACCGGGGCTAGTTGGGACATGTTCGTCGGCACTATTGAACTTGACTCAAGGGGCCTGTCTGCTGGCGCCAGGTTCTTGTCCAATGAGAGAATGAACTATTATGGGCTGTAGTAGACTAAAGGGATATTCAGTGTATATGTACAAAGAATATACAAGGGATATCAAACGATATACAAATACTATTAAATATATATCCATAAATAAATATATATATTCGGTTTAATCTGATCCTTCACAACAGCCGCCCCCTAATTAGTCCCACCTAATTAGCTAAGCAGAGACAGATTAACCGCACTGTCTACCACTCAAGGTCCGCTGTAAGGGTCAGTCAACTCACAAAGTCGTGGGGTCATGGTCGTCATCGATAGTGTCTGGGAGTCTTGGCAGTTCTATTAGCCTCGCCACGGGTCGTGTGTAAGTTCGCCCTTGGACGAGCACTTCAGCTGCTCGGACCTTGCCATCGGCACCGGTGATCACTTTGCTTACGCGGCCAGCCGGCCACATAGCTCTGGGTAGTGACTGGTCGATGATCATGACGACTGTTCCTTCTGTCAAATTGTCTCTCTCTTTTACCCACTTCTGGCGGGTCTGTAGAGACGGTAGGTAGTGGAGTAGGAAGCTGTTCCAAAACTTATCAGCCAGTACTTGACTGTACCTCCACATTCTTCGGCCGTTCGCTTCTTCAGGCCTGTACATTGTCTGGGGTAGCGCGGGGTCCAGCCGCCCCATCAAGAGTGTGTTGGGGGTGACTGGGTCGACATCTGCTACATCACTTGAGACGTAACCGAGGGGCTTGGAGTTCAATACTCCCTCGATCTCCGTGAGGACTGTCATTAGGACTTCTTCCGCCACAGTCTGGGCCCCAAGCACGGCGTACAGGGCTGTCTTTATAGAACGTACTTCTCGTTCCCAGGTTCCACCGAAGTGGGGTGCGTTCGGGGGATTAAACTGGAAGTCAATCTGGGATGGAGCGAGGTGGGTCTTAAGTTCTGGGCCCATAGCTTGGAAGCTCTCTCTCAGCTCTCTTTCTCCGCCTTTGAAGTTTGTCCCGTGATCAGACAACAATGTAGACGGTTTTCCTTTCCGCGATGTGAATCTTCGGAAGGCCATAAGGAATGAGTCTGTGCTCATGGTTGGAAGGAGTTCGATATGTATCGCTCTGGTGGTCATGCATTTGAATACAATACCCCACCGCTTCTCGGTTCCTCTTCCTTTCTTTATATACAACGGGCCAAAACAGTCCATGCCTGTGGAGTGAAAGGGCTTGTCGCCGAGTCGGAGGCGACAGGGAGGTAGGTCAGCCATCCGTGGTATTCTGGGCTGCGAGCGCCACTTTCGGCAGTCTAGACAGGTTCGCTGGAAGCGTCGCACTGCTTCTCTCCCTTGAAGTATCCAATAGCGACGTCTGATCTCCGCGAAGACTCTCTCTGCTCCTGCGTGGTGCACATCCTCGTCGTATTTCTTTATGATCAGCTCTGTGACCTTGTGTCGGCTGTTCAAGACTATCGGGTACTTAACGTCATCCGGTAGGTCGGGGGCTCTCCGCAGACGACCACCCACTCTGATGAGATTATGGGCGTCACTCTCGGGTGCCAGGTGGAGCAGTCTGCTGTCTGATGGGACGGGCTTTCCTCCCTGTAGACAGTCTAGCTCATCGGGGAACGAGTCTCTCTGGGCTCGTTGTAGTAGAAGAAGTTCTGCTTCTTCGTAGTCAGCTGCTGAAATGTCAGTGGTGGGCTGAATCTCTGGGTGGTGCCACAGGAATGTCTTTATCTGCGCACTCTGTAGGGTGAGGCAATCATCTATGTTGGGGTCTGTGGAGGCAACTGTGCTCAATCCACAGAACATAGGTTTCTTGTTTTCAGCCTCCTCTTTACGCGCCTCCCGTGGGGTGGGCGTAGGCCACTCTTCTTCCGGGAGCTTGAGGAACTCTGATCCGTCACTGTAGATGTTGTGACGGGTGAGGTCATCTAGGGACATTCCCCGGGTGATGACGTCAGCTGGGTTGTGTTTGGTGTCCACATACCGCCAGCTCGCTGCTTCTGTTAACTCTTGAATCTCTGTGACTCTGACTCCCACGAAGACCTTGTATCTGCATGAATCAGACTTGATCCATGTGAGTACTGTCGTAGAGTCTGACCACAAGATTGTTCTTTGCACCGGGATGGTGAGTTCACGTTGGATTAACGTGGCTAGATGCGCTCCTGCTAGGGCTGCGCAGAGCTCTAGACGCGGGATAGATTGTTGCTTTCGTGGGGCTATTCTTGAGCGAGCCAGGATGAAAGCGGTGTGTATCTCTCCTCCCTTCTCTTGGGCACGCAAGTAGGCCACAGATCCATAGGCTACTTCGGAGGCGTCGCTGAAGACGTGTAGATCCATCTTGCATGTCTCTGGCCTCACTGTGGGTGGGAAGTAGCTGCAGCGTATGTTGACGCCTGGGAGTGAGCGGAGTTCCGTCTCCCACTCTCTCCATGTGGAGGCAAGGTGTGCGGGTATTGGGTCGTCCCAGCCCTGGTCCTTGTCCCATAGTGCTCGTACAATCATCTTTGCCCTGGTGGTGTAAGGTAGAATACATCCCAACGGGTCATATTGTCTGGCGAGTGTTCTGTACACACTCCGTCTGGTGGTCGGTATCGCCGTCGACCTTCCCTGCTCCGTGGTCAGGGGTTTGTGTCTATAGTGGAGCGAGTCTGTTTTGAAGCGCCAGACTAGTCCTAGTGTCATTTCTTGGGCTTCTCCTGGGATGGTCGCCATCCAGGTCTCGCTACTGGCTGCCTTGTCCGCGGGGGAGAGGCTGCGCAATACTTGCGGGTCGCTGCTGGCCCACTGCCTGAGATCAAAGCCGCCTTTGATCAGGGAGGCGCGTAGCTTGAGTAGGAGAGCCTCGGCTTCTTCTTGGGTCGAAACGCTTTGTAAACAGTTGTCCACGTAGAAACTGTTCTTCACACTGTGTCGGACCTCTTCATCTGCTGCTGGGTCCTCTGCGACGTGTTTCTGCAGTGCAAATGTAGCACAGCACGGGCTGCATGTGGTTCCGAAGGGGAGGACTTCCCATTGGTAGATGGCTGGGTGCTCATCTCCGATCCTCTCTCTCCATAGGAACCGCAGTAGGGGCTTATCCTCCTCCACTGGTCTCACCTGCAGGAACATCCCTTTGATATCCCCGCTGATAGCCACCTTGTCCTGGCGGAAGCGTAGTAGCACGCCTAGTAGAGAGGGGCCGAGTGTGGGGCCGGGCAAGAGCTCTTTATTCAGATTCTGGGATCCGATCTGGTAGCTGCAGTTAAACACAATGCGATCCTTGCCGTTGTGGTGGACCTTGTGGTGCGGCACGTACCATGATTCGGTCGTCTGATCGGCCTCTTTAATGTCAATCTTCATTACGTGTCTCGCTGTGATTAGCTTCTCAATCTCAGCGCGGTACACACTCTCTTGAGCGGGGTCTTTGGCTAGGCGCCGCTCTGTGTTCAATAGATACCGCTCCGTGGCTTCTTTCGTGGCATGAAAGGTGGGCATTCCCTCTCGCCTCAGGAGTGGAGTTGCGTATCTCATCACTCCGCCGACTGTGACTCTCTTTGTCCCTTGCTCGAGGAGGTTTATGGCGTAAATGTCTTCTTTAGAACGAATGTCTTTCTTTTCGTTCTTAAAGGGCATTGTCTCTAGTGTCCATAGCCTCTCGACATGCTGCAGGAGAGTGGTGTCTTCTTCTGTCACTCTGGAGTGGAGGCAGCTAGTGGCTGCTGTTCGGTTGAGAGATTTAGCGAGGGGGCCTTGTAGTGTCCATCCTAGGCGGGTCTCGACTGCTGCAGGATAGCCTCTGGGTCCTGTATGGACCCGGTCTATCGGGACTATGAGGTCTGCATGGTCGGAGCCTATCAGCAGGGTCGGGGTGGCGCCGTCTATGAGCGGGATAGGTAGTTGACGCAGGTGCACATATTTATCCATCAGTTTGGCGATGGGGTAGGTGTACTGTGATAGTCCTATTTCTTGGCTGGTGAAAGCATTTGTAATCCTATACCGTCTCTCTGGCTGCCCGCTTGCTGCGATAGTGAAGGAGACATTCTCGCCTTTTATCGTCTTTAAATCTCTTCTTATTGTCCGAATCGTCATCTGGTTCTCGCTCCCCCGCAGTCCCAGCTGGGCCGCAGCGGATGCGAGGAGAAGGGTCTTCTCTGACCCGTCATCAAGGACGGCGTAAGTGTCCATGACTTTATCTTGGTGGCTCAATGTTACACGGACTACCTTTAAGAGCACCTGGGCGCCGCTGCTGCTGGCGGGGTCAATGTACATGACACTTGCCTTTGTGCTGCTCGATGGTGCAGGTGCAGGCTTTCTTCTGTTACTGTCGTGTAGGACATCTAGGTGGGCTCCGTCACACCGACTGCACCTCTTCTTTAGGCGGCACTCGGCTGCCATGTGACTGCGCGCACATCGGTAACAGCGCCTGTTGGACTTTATCCATTGACTCACTTCTTCTGCATTCATCTTCTTGAACAGGTCACATTGTGACAGCCAGTGTTCCTTCTCGGAGTACGGGCACACCATCTTCCACTTCTCTTTTCTCGAGGGGGTACTGTGGTTCTTACTGCTCGGTACTGATTCTGATTGGTGCATGACAGTCACTGATCTTCTTCCATCGTTTACTCTCCTAGGTCCCTCTCTGGAGCTTGGTGTGCTCCGCACGAATGTATCCAAGCGTAGGCTGCTGACTTCTCTCGTCAGGAAGTCGGCTAAATCGAGGAGGGATGGTTCGGGACCGTTAGGATCACGGTGGTCTCTTTGCCGCCTAAAGCGCTCTTGTCTGGCGGGCGGCAGCTTCTCTAAAATCCTCTCGACGTTAGAGTTGACGTATAGCTCGTGCATACCCTTTTCTCGTTGCGCTCCCAGCATCCCTACCAGGGACTGCACTTTTATAGACAGGTCGTCTAGTGAGCGATTGTCTGTTGCTGGGGGTAGGCGGTCAATATGCCTTATCTCTTGGATTACGTAATCCCATATACGTCCATATCTCTGGTCCAGCGCTGCTAGAGCCGCGGTGTATGGGGTCGTAGAGGTGGCATAGGCTAGCGCTATATTGTGCGCTCGGGGTACTTTCAGGTGCTTCAGTAATATTGCATACTTGTGGCGTTCGTCAACGACATCCACCATCATTGTCTCTAAGCACATCCAGAGCTCCGTGTACTGTGCTCGATTCTCATGGGTGAAGTCTGGAAACGTCGGTGTGCCAATGTATGACGCCGTGGATGGCTGGCACATCGGTGAGCGTTGGGAGAGAGGCCTCCTAGGCGAGTCTCCTCTTGCGCCTCTCTGTGGGCTGGTACCGGCAGGGTACCATGGCCCGCTGGTCCAGGTGCTGTTCCTCGGGGCTGGTCGTGCGTCATGCTCACCCGTGAATAGAGTCGGGGGTCTGTAGCGCAGCGCCGCGGGGGTATAGCCTGGGCTGTACTGGACCTCCTGGTCCGGTGGAGTACTGTGCTGTCGTCGGGCTTGGTTCTCCTCCTCTCCCTCTTCTTCTTCTGTCAGGTCCTCTAGATCCTGTAGTCGTTTATTTAGCCTCTCCGCAGTGTATGCTGCTCCTTCCTTGTAGCTGGGTCTCGCTTGGACCGGTCGGGGAAGGGGGTCTGCGGGGGGTATAGGCTCTCTCTGGTGGTCAAGTTCAGGGTCGCTTGGTCGGTTAGGGGATGCTGCCCTTGACTGTTGTCTCGACGAGGCCCTTGAACCCCTGGCGGAGGGAGAGGGTGTTGCCTTGGTGATCAGCTGCTCCATTAGCTGCGCTTGTAGTCTGTCGCGCTCGCCCTGTAGTCTGTCGCGCTCGCCCTGTAGTCTGTCGCGCTCGGCTTCGCGCTGGATGAGAGCGATGTCGCGCTCTGCTTCTCTTTGGGCACCGTCAGCGGCGCGCTGGGTGTCGGACCGGTCTCTTGCCATATTCTCTTCCGTCTGAAGGCGTCTCATCTCCAGGCGTATGTGCTCTTCTTCGCTCCGTTGCTGTGTTTGGAGTCGATCGCGTTCACCCTGAAGTCGATCGCGTTCACCCTGGAGTCGATCGCGTTCGGTGGAGGCTGTCAGGCTGACGAGGAACGCCTGTGACAGCATCCTCTCCGCCTCGCTGGGGGAAGACGCTTGTCGAGGTGAGCCGCTCCTGGCTGTACTCGTTGGGGAGTCCTGGAGCTCTATCTCCTCGGCGCTCTCCTCATCTTGTTCCGTGCAGGGTTCCACCTCTGGAGGGTTGTCTTCCTCCCGGAGCTGGTCGGGGACTACTTCTTCGGTATTGGCGGGGGGTAAAGGCATGTCTGTTCCCTCCTGGTCCCCACCGTGAGCTTGGTCAGTTACATTAGAACCCACTAGGGCCTCTGTGGTCGGGGTAACCTGGTCGTTAAGGTCAGACATAATTTTACTTTCTACTTTTACCGCGTTTACCGTCTGTAGAAGGCTAGGTAGTTGACTGACAGCGTAATCCTCTAAGTACTGAGGTGTCTGTCGTCTGCGCCGCGGGCGTTCTACGTTAGGAGGACCGTTTCGTGGAGTGTTCATCATAGGCCATTTCAATATTAATAACACTATATTAATATTACACTAGTTACCCTCCGGCTCGAAGGACCAATTGTAACTGAGGGGTACAATTCCCTGACTGTATTGATAAGTATGGTATCATTAAACCACTACCGCTTGATGTACTTTAACTTCTGGCCATCCAGTACACGATATCTAAGTATGATGAACACTTTCCCACATATGAAATCAGGTCCACACAAATATAACAGTTGAAGGTTTAATATAGCAAAAGGTATATACAACATTCACTTAATTACATTTATGATTTGAATGCACTTGTAAGGCAAATGAGTATTCGTAGGCAAATCAACACTGAATGTCCAATCTCTGGTTACGCAGGAAGCAAGTATACAACCTGGTTCTTTAGGGAAACTATAGCGATGGTACTTAAGGATTATAGCGGGATACTAAAGGGGTCCTGCTGGTTGTAAGTCAGTAAGGGGGGGGGGGGGGTTTGGAGAGCCGTCAGCTGCATCCCATCTGGCCAACGATTCCTGGGGAGAATTCAGGTACAGAAAACAGTGCCCGCAGGATCTTGATCCACAGATGAATACACTTGGGCCCTCTTGTAGACGGTAGCTGTAGGTCCACAACGAAGGAGAAGCGAGGCGGCCTCGGTCTGGGTTGAGCGCCGTCTCACCTGGGCTCCTCTCGGGGGTAATTCCAACACTCACTGGTGTTGGCTGTTATCCGCTCCGCAAATCAAAGCACCCAAAGCAAATAGATATTCCATGCCGTATAGGCTCAGCAGTCGTCCGGGTAGGTAATCCAATGTGCAGGTCCACTCGTCCTCGCCCAGAACTCCTCGGATGAAAGCACCACGCGTGGTCTGCCCAGCCTGGTTAAGACTCTAGATAACGCGAGGAACGATGGGGGTGCTGCTCACTTTAGAACTTTAACCGAACGATGCACCATACATAATAGACTATTATTAACTTAATAGAAATACGTCCCACTCGACGGTACAGTGCCAAACTATGACAATTCAGCTATGAATTTACACGAGGTCTCAATGCCTATTCTGGGGCCAAAATAGGCCATACTGCACCACACGTGGGTCGTGGGTGAGGCTTCACGTCTGTTACTAGGTTGGAGGGTAAAGGACTAATGGACTAAAAGAAAGTTGCACGGTGAACAAATAGTACCATTCGTATTTCAGTAGCCGTATTCCTACGCGGAACCGGGGCTAGTTGGGACATGTTCGTCGGCACTATTGAACTTGACTCAAGGGGCCTGTCTGCTGGCGCCAGGTTCTTGTCCAATGAGAGAATGAACTATTATGGGCTGTAGTAGACTAAAGGGATATTCAGTGTATATGTACAAAGAATATACAAGGGATATCAAACGATATACAAATACTATTAAATATATATCCATAAATAAATATATATATTCGGTTTAATCTGATCCTTCACAACAATGTGTGTGTGTGAACATGAGAGTTAATGCTGTCTCTTCTCTCCCTGTCAGGTGCTGCCCATCCCTACTGAAGAGTGCTGATTGCCTAATGAATAACAGCTGATGGCAATCACATCAAGAGGGATGGGTAGCCAAATACCTGACAGCACACACACGTCTCGGCGCCTCATTCTGTCAATTGCTAGCGACTAGGGAAGAGTGAGGTTGCCATTGTTCACCACGGTTGTGTTTACATATATATATTGTTGACCTATGTGCCACTTCTCTAGCTGGGTGAGTGTTATCTTGTTGGCCTTTGTGCCTGTTTCCACTGAGTGTGGACTGATACTTCACTGCCCTTTTTGCTGTTGTTTCATTCAAGTAGAGCTGTATATATATATATATTGGTAGGCTGTATGCCATTGCCACTTTGCGTGGACTTGTACCTTTGGTACGTTTTAGCGTCGGTGGACGTGGGTTTCAAGCCCCACCACAATAAATATTATTTACCATTTGAAAACGTCTTTGTTTACTATCTGCCTACCCGGGACTGTTTTGACAAGCATTTTTCTACTGAGGGGGTTGTTTCTGCTCATGTACCACCTGCCCAGTTAACTATCCTGTATGGTCGTTAGACCTCTGTACATGACAAATACGATGCTAGAGCTGAGAGAATACTGTTCTACAAGATGACAGTGGAGGATTTCCAGGGCGTTGCAAGCAGGCCTGAGATGTATCTAAAGGAGACGGAATTTGGGAAATGAAAAAGGCTTCGTTTAAGTCTATGGATGGACTGATGGGTAGAACGCTTAAGGATGGACAGCTAATCACGCTGTTAATAGGCCATAGCCGGCTAGGGTACGGGTATGTGCATTACGAGGGTAGGATATCTATAAAAAGTACTCCGACACTTGATGTAGAGCCTGATCTAGCCATCTCCAGGCGGTATAATTCAACTCTTGAGCATTTCATCTTCTCACTTCCGGTAACCAAATGGCTGCAATGTCTCCAGACATGCGGGGAGGTCCTTCAAGAGGTGTTCGAGGCGAGAAGGCTCTTACCGAGCGAATCAGGGGACCTGGAGTACGATTGACCCATTGAGGGGGCGCCGGAGGGGGCGTGTCAACCCTAAATCCTCCTTTAAAAAGACTTACAGTGCATTTTGTACTTTTAGATAGCAATCATGGCTTTGTATGTGGCACATGAGGCTGATCCTGCTAACTCTGCATTGGATACATTAGATAGCCTGTCTCCACTAAACACGCCTGACGAGGAAATTAAGACACTATCCGCTGGCGGTTATAGATTCATGGACCCTCCTTCACAGCAACCAAACTTTGCTTGGTATGAGGCTGATCCTTCTAAGAATGCATTGGATACACTAGATAGCCTGTTTCCACTATATGCTCCAGACGAGGAAATTAAGACATTACCCGTAACTATGTTTGGTTCAACTATAACTCCTTCATTGCAAAGCCTCCTAGACACCCCTAGGACTAGTTACAGCCCTCTTTCAACGATTTGGGAGACTTCATCGCTGGATTCACCACCGTCAAACCCCGTCAGGGGTACGAATAGTAATAGCCCCTGGTACACGGGTCCTTGGGATACTTCGTCGCCGGATTCATCACAGCCAACCCCCTTCATGCGTATGGATGTCCCTCCTAATAGCCCCCGGTACACCCCTCCTGCATCAGAATCTGATGTATTCCACCCTGACCCTGAAGAAATACCTATCGTTGATGTAACCAACATAGCATCATCAATGCCATCCCCAACCGGGGGTACGGTTAAGAGACTGTGTCCTACTAGAAGAAAAACCTTCCACTTCCCAATCAAAGTAGCTACTCTTAAAGCCTTAGTGACAGCCGCGGAGCTGTCAGGACAATTGTACATCGATGGGTAACCGGGAATGTCAATAGCCTGCGCTTAAGGCTTTTTGAAAATATGTTGAAGCTGGTGAGAGAGAAAGGCTTGTTAAATAATTGGCAATATATGATAGAGACACTCTCAGAGGATGAAAGTCTTCTATCTGAAAACGGCTTAGTTACTATTTTAGATCATATGAATGGTCATTTTAACAGAGCACACCTGTTATGTTTATACACCGTAATAGTGGATGTTACGGCTTTTAAACTGAAAAATCATAAGTGTTTAGAAACTTTAGATATTAATCACATTATTGATGTTATGCACGCTTATATTATTGATAAAAAAGGTTACAGTATGATCTGCAATATTCTTTAATAAATATTTTATAATATAACCAACTGCGCTTCATTATAATAATTGTTATGTAATAATTGTTTTGAATGATTTTAAGTTATATATCGTATTTGCTTTCGCGTCCCGCTCTGAGCCTTATGAGGTACCCCTTATCTCCTATGATACCTATTGTATCCAACGAAACAACTACATGCACCCCACCTGTCTGGGGCCCCGCCCCTATGGTGGCATAGCCCATATAACCGTGACTCTGGTCACACCCTTCCTCTATTTTCGTCCCAGCGTAATGGCTGCGTGCACCATACGTAACTAGCAGGATGAAAAAGATCAGAGTCATAATGTTGAAAGCTTACCGGAGGTTGCTGGCCCCTGGCATCTTCGATGCATGTTTTCGGCGACACGACGGGCCTATGTTGATGTTCCTCGTTTGATGACAGCACATTGAGGTTCAGCTGTACAAGATTGGCTGTCGGGCCAGCTTGTACTCAGGTAGGC
This sequence comes from Notolepis coatsorum, assembly GCF_963971535.1. Taxonomy (NCBI): domain Eukaryota; kingdom Metazoa; phylum Chordata; class Actinopteri; order Aulopiformes; family Paralepididae; genus Notolepis; species Notolepis coatsorum. The sequence goes on along the minus strand of NC_140166.1, from coordinate 44,562,035 downwards.
CCTGTGTCTTCAGGCATGGGTATTAGTGTTAGTAATGCTGGTTTGTTTTGTTACACAACCATGTTGTGTGTTGGCGCCGGGGGCAGGATGGTTTGGTGAACGTTCACTGCAGGGAACGGTTTCCAAGCTGTCTTGGGCATGCTACTAAACATCTAATGCTATGCTACATCCTATCGCTAATGCTAATTGTTCAATAACAATAAGCTATCCCTAAATTTGGAAAAACGAAATTTATGATATTTACTAATCGAAAGAAGGACAATGTGGCATTATGTATTGACGGAGTTAATATTGAAAGAGTATCTGAGTTAAAAGATTTGGGTGTTATGTTGGATGAGAAAATGACATGGACGCCACATATAATGTACATAAAAAATAAGGTATCCGAGAGTGTTTTTGTTTTGAACAAGGCATAGAATGTGCTTGATTATAATTCTATGCTAATATTATATTGTTCACTGATCCTACCATATTTGAGTTACTGTGTGGAAGTGTGGGGTAACACGTATGAAAGCAACATAAAGCCATAATTTATATTACAGAAGAGAGCAGTAAGAATAGTTCACAATGTAGATTCAAGAGAACATACCAACGAATTATGTATTAAATCCAGACTATTGAAACTTAAAGAGTTAGCTGAAATACAGACTTTATTAGTTTTGTTTAGAGTAAAATGCAGAGTATTACCACCAAATATACAGAGGTTGTTCGTTCCCTAAACTTTCACACCCCCCTGCAGTGTTTTGACACCTATAACAGGCCCCCTGTTCACACCCAGATCCTCAAAAAGACAGATATTTTCAGCACTTTATATTTTCAGCCCAAGTCTAAGCTATCATATCTTTAACTTTATACCTAATCATATCTTTAAATGTAATAATTAATGTGAATAATACAAAAAACATTGGGGGTAAAAAAGAAGAAGGAAGTTAATGAACTGCAGGATGTTGGTATGGGGGAGATGGTCAGGCCATAAATATAAAATATAACACCACGTTATGCAATGATGCAGGGACATTAGCCCCTCTCATTCTTTAAATGTCCTTAATTTGGAACTTTAAAATCAGCTAGGGTGGTGAATGGTGTACAGTTTCAAAGTTTTTTATTTTGAAAAAGGCCTTTTCCCCACACTCTGTGCTATTTCAGGGTACTGTGACATTAAATGGGGTTGGTAAGGTTTGAACCGTGCTAAAAAAGGGAAGTTGACCTGAAAATGTAGGATTAGCATTGCTACAGTGTATGAACATTCATGCTTTGAAGTGATCTATATCCAAAATAAGTCTTAATTAAAGATGGTTGAAATACCCTATTGAAACAGTTAAAACAGCTTGGACAGACCCTTACAAGTTATCACAAACAGTGCTGTATCTACAATCTGTTATGTCCTAAATGTCTGGATGTAACATTAATGTCTATCTGTATGTCATGTATTCCCTGATGTATTGAAAATGGGGGACTCTGATGTAAACAAGACTAGAGTCTTTCTATGATCTGTAGCCTTTTAATTTTAGTTTTAGTCTTAGTTTTACGAAATAAGAAAATAAGAATCACCACCATGTCCCAAACTGTCAAATAGTTGGTATTACAACATTTACATTTAGTCAATTAGCTGACGTTTTTATCCAAATTATAATTATAATACATCTCTGTCAGCGGCGTAACAATATTCATCAAAGTGTTGTATGTTATAGTGTAGGTTAGTTTATTAGGACAATAGCATGTTTATGGGGATATTTTTTTAAATATGTGTGAAAACATGTGAACATTGTGTGAACTAAAAAATATGCTATGAGTAAAATGTTGTACAATACTTGTACATGTACATGTTACAAAGATATAAACCATTTGTATTTGAATGATGACTGTAAATGTGACTATAATGTTCTACATTTTTACTCTAAGTATGCATGTGCCCTAATCTTCACGCCCCCATGCGGTGTTTTAGCACCTAAGAAGGGCCCTGTTCGCACCCCCGAACAGAGACATAGCCTCACTGTCACACAGATCTTTTCTGTACTTTATATTTTCAGCCCAACTCTTTAAGCTATCATATATAGTGTAATATATGTGTAATAATCAAAGTGCATAATACAAAACACTGTAATGCAACCTTTTTAAAGAATCTATTTTAAATAAAAACACTTCGAAGGACCGTATTAACGAAATATTCAAACCCTACACCCTTGCAGGGTAATGAAATGGTGCACTTTGGCACCCAAAGAGCATTAAGGGATACATTTGTAATTTTCTTTTGCTTAAACACAAGTGTATAAAGATTATGTCTTTATCCAAGAAACTAAAATATAGACATACATACATACATACATACATACATACATACATACATACATACATACATACATACATACATACATACATACATACATACTTATTGTGGTTACAACTTATCACTATTTTTTTTTAGATTCAAAAGTATTTTCTTTTATTTAGACTTTTGCTTAAACACATTAGACACATTACACATTACATTTGTAATTTGGAATACAGAAAATATATTTTACATTTGGCATTTGGAATACACAAAATCTTAAGACTTTGGAATACACAAAATGTATTCAACCTTGTAAAACTATATTATGTAACTTAATTCTCACACACAGTTTAAATGTTTAATCTGTAAACCTTGGAATACACACACAGACACACACCCACACCTTGGGGGCCGTTTTTTCTACAGAAACGGGAAGTCGCAGAGTCATAAATCTGCTTTTGGCAGAAGCTGCATCTGGTAGTTTTAGGCTTCCCATTGGCCCTAGTCATTCTCCCGCCTACTATGACACCTACGGGGGCTGTCACTATCAGAATTTTCAGAGAACCTGCAGCGTTTCATTTCAATCTGCTGAGAGACATTTGAGAGAACACACAGCCTACAGAGTGGAGTCAAACAGAGCTTGGGGAGTATTCTTTCTACACACCAACAGCAAAGAGACATAAGATAGACTTATTGTAACTGAGGGGTTACAAAACCCTGACTGTATTAAAGATTGTGATAGATTAAACCACTGCTAGTTATGTACTTTAATTACTGGCCAGACAGTACATCAAATATAGATGGTGAACACCCACAAGAACACGGCATTGACACAGAAATACTATTGGAGGGTAATTTATTATTATTAGGCAACGTTAGGTTACAGAATGAGAATTAGGGTCGCGCTTGTATGGCGAAGAATATACGTAAAGTCAGTCAAGAGCATAAGTCACTAAGAATAGCAGGAATCCTATGATGGGTCTAAGCTGACGCCACCTGTTGTATAGTAGCAATTATATAGGGCAACACCGGTACCAACTGGAGACAATGGGTTCCCTCCGGGGTGTAAGGCCTGGAGGGTAGAGGAATGTTCGGGTACTCCGTCTGATTCAATGGGGAATAAAGAGACTCCAGGTACAGGAGTCGGTGCTTGTACTCCCTTGATCAGCAGCAAAGCAATAGTTGTAATCCAAGATGCTCGACAGCATTGACGACAGCTAGCCAGCCACGTCCACGAGGCAGGCCCGAGTGGTAATCCTCACGAGGTTAAATCCCAAACGATAGTGGAAATCAACGGTGCTCTTCTCCGGTAGTCACGTCCCAAATCAATATAATCCAACCAGGAATGGTTCTGCAATCGCCGGCGCCGATTCTCCTGTGTACATGTCCAACGGTTCTCACCTAGGACTCCTCGGGTGTGGGCGACGTATTTAGGCCACACAGCCTGGATAAGTGCACTAGCTAAAGACACGACGAACCGATGAGTAATGCTACACACGGAAGAACTGTGGCCGCACGATATACAATAAATGATCGACTATTGACTTCACATTAGATTAAGTCGAACTCAACGTTACTTCATTAAACTCTGACACTTTAACATTCTATTCGCACGCGGTTCTCAATGCTCTATTTAGACGCAAGGTTGCTCACTTCACTGCACGTTGACTCGTGGTGAAGGTGGGTAAGGTTTAGGTAAGGTTTAGGTAAGGTACTGCTGTTTACACCTGCGCCGTATTTATACTTAAGTGAATATCTAGTCCCAACCTCAGTCCTTGTCTCGTATTACTACGCTGACTCTGGGCATGTTCTGACATGCCTGCAGTTGTCTTTGAACTTGCCGTTGGGGGCTTGCGCGTTGGCGCCTGGGGGCGCTGTCCAATAGGAGAGCGAATATTACTCTGGTCTGTACGCAGGTAAAGGGATATTCTGTGTATATATATAAATAATATACAAAGTATATCAAACGATACATATATATATTCAGTTTAATCTGGCCCTTCACAACACTTATTCTTAAGATACATTTATTCTGAACACAGACATATTGAACATTTCTGAAGAATAAGAGATTCTTAAGAAATACACAAAATGTATTTTACATTTGGCATTAAGAAAACACACACACATTTGAAATAAATGCACTTTCTGGAGAAAACACACATTGTATTTTACATTTAGCATTTGGAATACACAAAATGTATTTTATTCTGAAGATATACATATATTCTTAATTGTGTAACTTAAACCACACACATTTATTCTTAAGATTGTTGTGAAACTATATTCTGAAGATACACTAATACATATTGTGAAATGTTTTTTCTGAAAACCTTGGAATACACACAATCTGAAAATAAACACATTTATTCTTAAGACTTTTGGAATACACATAAAACATATTGTGAAGAAACACTAATACATATTGTGAAATGTTTAATCTGAAAACCTTGGAATACAGAAATACATATTGTGAAAACCTTGGAATACACACAATCTGAAAATAAAAAAAACTTTTTAATCTAAAAAAAAAAATGTAATATTTTATTTTGAAGGACTTTTTTTTTTTGAAAAAGAAAATAAAACTTGTATTTTGAAAAAAATCTGAAAACTCCTCCCCTTCCGTAACCAGATGGCCCTCCCCTTCCGAAACCGGATGTCCGTCCCTCAAAACCGGATGTCCCGCCTCCTTACATCCTCGACCAATCAGAGAAGCCCTAGGGGTCATAAATCATCTAAAAAAGGGGCGTGGCTACAATCCATCAAACTTTGATATAACCCCTTATAAGGTATGACCTACCCCTAAGCCCTGCCCCTTAAACCGCTCGACCAATCAGAATGCTCCAACTTTTAAAAAAGGGGCGTCAATCAAACTAAAAGGGGCGTGTTTTGCATAATGAGACAGGTGCCGAATCCCACTTCTCTCTCTCTGGTACCCTGAGGGACTTGTGCTTTTTTCGGGGGGGAAAATACCAGGTCGGTCCGGGTGTCACAGGGTTAGGCGCTATGGAGACCCTTGTTGGGTACATATTGTACTCTGCACTATTGTAATGGCTTACGGCCATGCCAACCTGTACACGCCCGTTCTTGTCGGATCTCGGCCGCTACGCAGGTTCGGTCCTGGTTAGTACTTGGTTGGGAGACCGCCTGGGAATACCAAGTGCGGTGTGCTTAGGGCTGGTTCTCCATTCTTTTCGCTCCTCTCTCACGCGTGGCGAAGAGGGGCCTGTTGGGGTGGTCTTCGACCTCCTCTGGTAATCCTGTGTACTTCCCGTGCCGCCAGGCCCGGTCCGAAGTGATGTTCGTCGACCCGTAGGCCTGGAATAACCCTTTTTTGAAAACTGAAACACTTGTACTGCGGTATAGCCGGTGTATACCCGCAGGTGTGTTTTGGTGTCTTTTTCTTGAGGGGTTATAGGAACAACCACCGCATTGGGTAACACCAAGGTGGTTGATTCCCTGGTGTGTTGGAGCAGTGTCAACTCCCGGGTTACCCGGTTGAGGGTGCCCCTGCACGTTCATGAAAGGGCCCGCTCTTGGAGAAGAGGGGCCTTATCCGAATACGCTGGCGATGTGGGGGGCGGTGTCACTAAGTGACCGCCTGGTGGGGTCTTGATGCCTGGCGTCATTGACCTCTCCGGGCCCCCGTTTTCCAGGGGATCCAGTCCCTTCAGTGGGTCTGGGTCTTCCTTCGCGCTCCGCTGCTACGGCCTTGCCACGGGGTTGGGTTTGCCCTTGACCCCGTGATTCTGGGGGCAGTAACGAGGTTGTTCCCTCCGTTCGTTCCCGGGTGGCATGCGGGTTGTGCGTGTGTGTAGTCGTGGGGTCAGGCCACGGTCTGCTCACCCTGTGCCAAGTGCAAGTTGAGCAAGTTGAGTTGCTTGAGTGCCTCTTCGCACGGTCGGGTCCGTCGCCCTCCCGAGGACCTCCAATAGGGGGGGTGCCCTCCATTAGGGGGGGTCGGGGGGCTCGGTCCTCCCTGATCTGATGGTTGTGGGGGGCCTCAGCGGGGTATATTTGTCGGCCTATGGCTCTCGCTCGGCCTCCCTTGTGCATGAGTGCCGCCGAGCGGAGCCACTATGATACAGAACGATAGGTTATGACTATAACCAAGTTCTGTTAATAGTGGTGACACTCGGCGTCCGACGCCGCTGCAACCCTTGATCTCGCCTTGTGGTGAAAGCTTGGGAAGGAGGCGAGGGGGTGGCCCCACCCCTGCTTATGTGGGAAGCTGATAGGGGTGTGGTCAGACAAATATTGGGATATAAAGGTACATTGTGGTCTTTTATTCAGTGCGTGTGCACGTGCGGGGACAGTGCATGAGTGACGCCGAGCGTCACCACTATTAACAGAACTTGGTTATAGTCATAATTAATTAATTCGTTAATTCAATATAAAATACTTTTACTCTAAAATACTCCTTTTATATACTTTTACTCAAGTAGAATTTTGAATGGAGGACTTTTACCAGAGTACTTTTTTATCTGGGTATTTCTACTTTTACTTGAACTGTGTACTTCCACCACTGCTATTTCCTATAATCATAACAAGAGGACAAATCAGGGTGTTGGCTTTAGTCAAGTTTATTTGTCACACACACACACACACACACACACACACACGCACGCACGCACACACACACGCACACACACACACACCCACACATTATACATGTACAACGGCATCCTCCTCTTCCTCTTCCTTACTCTCAGAGGTTGGTTGAATGAATGGAATGCACAATGAATGGAAGCGGACAGTGCCGCTGGTTAGCCTAGGCATTGTCCAACTAACACCTCTCCCGAAGGGGATATTAACGTGTGATTTGCGGGCTCTACAAATAAATGTTATTTGATTTGTGCTAAGCTAGGCTAACGTGCAGCCAGATAGCTTTCTACTGAACACACAGAGAGGAAACTGGTATCTATCTTCTTGTCTCTCTCTGGAGAAGACGGTAAGCTAATTTCCCAAAATGTTGGCGTGTTCCTTTTAAGTGCTGACATTCAACACTCATCCAAACTATCAGATCGTCTGAACAACAGGGGAAATGACTGAGCTGTCAATGTTCTCTCCCACTGCAAGGGCTTGTTTAGTGAAATTAATGATATTGATAACTTAGACGCTTCACAAAACCCCAAGACACATAGAAAATAGTAACTTCAATGTCATTGAATACTCTCTCTGTATGTATTTAAAACAAAATTATTTAAGCATGGAATCAGAAAAAAAAACATTTTATCTGTCAAACAAATGAACAGGAATTTGTCTCTGACATTTGGTGTATACGCACAACAACTTTCAAAGTTTCACACTTACGCACATTACCATTGTCTAATTATTTACTTATTTGTGTATGTATATGTTTTACCTTCATGGTTAATGCTCTGCCAACCCATTCATTGATTATTGAGGCGATTACATATTACTCTCACTTTTGAAAAAAGAAAAAAGTTCTCTCTAAAAAAAACATCCCAGCTTAGCTTTTCAAAGAGAGTCACTTTAAATGAAAGCTCATCAATGGAGAAGCTATTTTATGGTTACAGCTCTCTTTAACGCCAAGCCTTCAATCCGTCTTTCACCTCTCAATAAGCTAATAGTTCTAATGTGTGAAAATTGATTTCTAGGGACTTGCTGTCTCCTCCTTCCTCTGCCCTTTTTCATTCACTTTCTGTGCTCACCCTGCCTGAAAGGTGATTTACAGCCTTGTTGGTATTGATAAAACCCTATATTGATCTTTTCCCCTGACCGTAAACCTTTTGTTTTGTGTGAAGTTTGTGATGCAAGGAAAGTGTATTTGCTGAACGTAGTGAATCAGAGAAAAGCTTTAAGGATGCCACATGGACACAGTTGAAAGACTGTCTACACTATATTTACAGAGGAAAAAGAAAACAAGAGAAAATAGAAAAGGCTTGTCCTGAGAAGCACCCTCTACCCTAGAGTTCTGCCAGACTGTACTGTTGCAGCCTGTTACACATTTGTTGAAGTGAAATAAATGACACAGAAATATGTATATCCTGGTGATGTAATGTTATGCTTTATGTTATGTTATTTTTCCCTTGCGATACATATATTATATATTATTATATTTATGTTACATTTCCCCCTTGAGATATAGATGTTATATTATTATCCGTTATATTTTCCCCATGTGATATAAAGATGATATATTATTATATTTAAGTTATATTTTCCCCTTGTGATACATAGATGAAATATTATTATATTCTTGTTATATTTTGCCCTTGTGATACATAGATGATATATTATTATATTCTTGTTATATTTTGCCCTTGCGATACATATTATAAATTATTATATTTATGTTATATTTTGCCCTTGTGATACATAGATGCTATATTAGTATATTCTTGTTATATTTTGCCCTTGCGATACATATTATAAATTATTATATTTATGTTATATTTTGCCCATGTGATACATAGATGCTATATTATTATATTCTTGTTATATTTTCCCCTTGTGATACATAGATGATATATTATTATATTCTTGTTATATTTTCTCCTTGAAATACTTATGAGCTATAGTGTAGTAAAAGCCAAAAATAATATATTACAGCTAGAAATCTACCTATCTTAGCTTACTTGAATAAAAAGTAGGTGTTGTTGTACTTAGTCTTAGGCAGTACAGACAGTCCAAGTAATAGGAAAACTATGAAAGGTACCACCATAATGACCCTTGTGCAATAGTATATCTTGAATTAGAATAGAAAGAATAGAAAACTTGCCTTAAAAGAGAATACAATGAAATAAGGCAGTAGAATAACATGTGTGTGTGTGTGTGTGTGTGTGTGTGTGTGTGTGTGTGTGTGTGTGTGTGTGTGTGTGTGTGTGTGTGTGTGTGTGTGTGTGTGTGTGTGTGTGTGTGTGTGTGTGTGTGTGTGTGTGTGTGTGTGTGTGTGTGTGTGTGTGTGTGTGTGTGTGTGTGTGTGTGTGTGTGTGTGTGTGTGTGCGTGCGTGCGTGCGTGCGTGCGTGCGTGCGTGCGTGCGTGGTAGCAGGCTGTTGGGTTATTTGTTCATGAGTCTGACTGCCTAGGGGAAAAACTGTTCTGAAGTCTGCTGGTCCAGGCCTTGAGGCTATACGGTGAAGTTGTTTTCGGTTGGGATCGTCGATAATCCTGCAGGGCTTTGCTGACACACCGTCCGTTGTATATATCCTGGATGGAGGGAAGCTCACAACCACCGATGTTCTGGGCTGTTCTCACGACCCTCTGTGGCGCTTTGCGGTTGAGGGCAGAGCAGTCCGGATGCTCTCGGCTGTGCCTCTGTAGAAGGACCCGTAGGATCTGGGGCCCCGTAGGATCTGGGGCCCCGTGCCCAATGCCTCTGCCTGAGGCGAAAGAGGTGTTGCTGTGCCTTCTTCACCACCTGGCCAGTTTGCTCGTATACAGATGAGGTCATCTGCGATTTCATAAAACAAGCAATGGTTTAAACATCTACGTTTATTGCTACTGTAAAACTCAAGTGGGTATATAGACCTAAGGCTAAGTTAGCTATAATGCAGCACTTTTAAGATGAGCCATTTACAAAGTGCTCTGACCTACAGTATGTCGAGCAGTAAAGAATAGAGGATTTATTTGTACAATGACACTAATGTCGTTGATGCTATTGTATCATTGTATCAGTCCTTTATACCGGCAGCCATCAGGCTCTACAATAAGGGGCTCGGGCAGCCGGCTCTGCTGCCAGATCACTGTCACAACTTGGGACTTGAGAACTAGAGACTCACATCACCGACTATCTTGATTCTTTGCACTAGAGACTCATACCACTGGACTGTTTGTACTTTTATATTACTATTTTATATTACTTTATTTTATATTACTTTTTATATTACTTTATTATTATACTTTATATTACTATATTGTATTTGTACTGTGAAGCTATGCATCTCCCCCCCCCCCCCTGTACCCCCCCCCCCCATGCTGCTTTGACACCCGAATTTCCCCAAGGGGATCAATAAAGGATTATCTTATCTTATCTTATGATGTTTTTGTTGGCATGTACAGTATATGAGCTTCATAGTCGAGCACAAAAATTTACACACTTTTATATTACATATGTGGTGTTTGGGTCTGCTGGACCTGAGGGTAATATAAAAGTGTGGAAATAATGGAAAGTAAACGTGGTAGAAAACAAAAGGTTCCCTTTGTACCTTCACACATGCAATCAAGTGCAATATGTACATTTGCAACACACACACACACACACACACACACACACACACACACGCAGGGGTGTAGCTCCAGATTCTGGGCCCCATGAAAGAATGTATTTGTAGGCCCCCAGTGAATGCGAGCGCGCGTAAGCGGAATTTTTTTTGGCAATTTTTTTATTGATGAAAACGCATAATATGGTTTTTACCTATACATTCGGATCAGCAGTTCAGCACCTGCACTGTTGGTGGGTGAGCCTAGTAAAGGATGTCGCATTGCGTTCATCTTCAATGAATGGACCAATGCAATAGTCTACCAAAGCCCCCCCTCTCTCTCTATATATCTCACACACACACACACACACTTCAGAAACAAACATAGTATCAATGAGAGCATCAATAATACACCTGAGTGATGTCTAGTAAAAAAAAAGTTTTTGGGCCCTTGGAATCATCCTAAGCTACCCCCCCCCCCCCCAGCTGCGCCCCTGCACACACGCACTAAAACTCTGACCCTTATGTAGTAGACCGGGATGAATTTGTGTTTATTGGGGCTTATTTATAATTATCATACAATTATGTAATCTTTTCAATTCATTCAGTTCAAAGCAATAAGCATCAGTAGTAGTAGTGATGAAAACCTTGCTTTGTTTATATTTGTTCAAGATAAACTATCATTCAATCTATTATAATACATTTTCATTTACAAAAATCTAATTTTATCACAAAGGATGAATAGCATTTTTATAGATAAATGTGATCTGGCAGAGGTAAATGGCAAATATTAAACATAATATCACTTTGTATGTGAGATAAAGTTATCAACTGTTAATTATTTTTACCTAATTGCTATGGCTGTATTGTTTTAAAATCCCAATAATGTTGTGCAACAAAAACGTGAACATCACACAAAGCTTAAACGAGACTAGGTTAAGCCTATAAGGCCGGATCCAGAGCCAGTGGGGAACCAGGATACATGTATGATTAATGTAACCAGGATATATGTATGATTAATGTAAACAACCATGTGGTACCGTATGTCCGATGTCTAACACCACAGCTATACTGCATATATATAGCACTATAGCTGGACGCTATACAGGAAAACCCCTCCCACCCCCTCTATGAGAAGCTAGCCAAGATGAGGAGCACGTACAGCCATAGACTTATCAACCCCCCGACACACCACTAATGGCCTCGGCCAGACCTTCATGCCAGCCCAGTAGCCATCAGGCTTCACAACCGTGGGCATGGAATGCTGCCAAAAGTTGGAGAACTAACGGCTGGAGAAATTGAGAACTGTTAGGACTACTAAACAATGCACCTATGGCACAGAGTGCTATTATTACTGTGTATACCATGTAGGCTATACTATTAGCGATAGAGTATACATAGTCAGTGTATTGCCATTCCATTATTATTCTGTTCTGTTCTATTATTATTATTATTATTATTATTATTATTATTATTATTATTATTATTATTATTATTATTATTATTATTATTATTATTTATATTATTGCTATGACACCTGAATTTCTCCAAGGGGATTAATAAAGGAACACTTGAACTTGTAGTTTGGAGGCTCTTGGCTAGCAAAGTTTAAGCCACTAAAGCGCTAACCACCCACCACACAACCACCATGTGCTTTGCTGCTAAGATGCAAAAGAAAGCAAAGCTATAAAATGTATGATGAATTGATAATACACGTTAATTAAGCAAAGATTCAACAGGAAACAAAGCAATGAAATTGATGATGAATTGATATCCAATGCAAGCAACTGACAGAAGCATCCAGATGATGCAGAGTGCATGTAGCGTTAGCTACTATCAGAAATGCACTACACTGCTGTGCTAAGTTAAGTATCTAGGGACATCTATGGACCTCAGTGAATGTACTCCCAGTGTCAGAAATATTGTGTCTACTAGGCTTGCTTAAACAAAGGAGAATATGAATTATGATTTGTCTTTGCATCTTTGACAGTGAATAACACCATGCTAAAAATGACCTTGAAAGTACCTTCTTGAGATCACGTGTACAAAAAATCTAAGGAAATGAATAAAGGGAAGATGATTAAACAGAAGGTTTTGTAGATACAGTACTGAATTCTGCCATCCGGACCCATGCAATTTGAAATAGTATTATAGAATATAGAATATGAGGCCTATAAATTACCTTATTATAGCCAACTTGCACACTATGGATCGGGCCAAATCTACTCTTTCCAATGGCAGAGTTCAATTTGGATTTGGTATCCCCTCGCTGACAGGGCTCCCGGTGTAGGTTCGACTAACATCCTCGTAGTCAGAGTGTTTAAGGCATGTTATAGTCATAGCAACGTTCAACAGTGTAGCATTAAGCTAACAGCCGATCTCGACTGATAGCAACAAGCTAACGTTTCCTAGCCTAGTGACACAACGGCCTAGCGCCGCAGCTAACAGCTGACTGGCTAACAGGTAGGCCACAACTAGCACGCAAGCTAAGCAGCTATCACCTGAACTGTACACAACGACATAACAAGCCACACTTCAGACAGGCCGCCGTCTGAAACCCTCTTCATCCTTAAGAGAGAAGAGAAAAAGAAATTTCAAACACAGTTTTCAACTGTGATTTTACCAGACATACGGCGGAGCCGGCACAATTCCCATCTGGGCTGCAGCCAACTTGAACATGGATCTTCCGATAACGAAAATCCATGCCCACATTTCCTCGTTTAGGGTGTACTTCCACTCAAGTGAAAGATGGGGCCTGCACGGGACAGAGAAGCATCCGCTTGTCCAGAGAATCCCGGGTTTTAACCAGGCCTCTGTCGCGGCCCACTAGTTGACCATCATGGGCTTCAGACCAAGATCCTCCGCCGTCGCCAAAGAGGCCGAACAGAGGACCCCAATCTGGGGCCGGCTTTCGTAAAAATTGTCAGCTAGCCCCCATAGCACTAACAGACAACTGGCGCTCGCAAGCAAAACATTACTCACCCAGGCTCGAAAACAACCAGTCTCTCACAACAGACGGTGCCTTCCACAGTCCAGCTGTATAACCGGAGGTTCAATTACCTATCCAGCCGCAGCAAGGAGGACTGCCGGTGGGGAGTATATCAGCGACGCGAGCCCCTAATACGAAAAAACCGGTGGAGATTTAGAATGATCATCATCTTCCAGACACTCCAGTGACGAAGACAATATCGCCGTATTTTCTCGAAAATAGTGAGAGAGAAAATAAAGATATAATGTCAACGTATCTCCTTGTTCTTCTGTTTTCCTTTCTCCAGCTAATACTTTCTTCCTCGCCAAGTGATTGGTATACAGGCACTATATTGTGGATGAAATTTGAGAAGGAGATGAGTGTGTGGCCCCACCCCTGCTTATGTAGGCAGCAGATGGGGGTGTGGTCAGACGGATGTTGGTATGTAAAGGTACATTTTGAAATTTATTCAGTGCATATCCACTGAAGCGAAATATATGCATTATGATGCTGAGCGGAAGCTAGCATGAAACAAAACCTTCTGTAGTGTGGTAGTGAAAGGTTAACCTTCTGTAGTGTGGTAGTGAAAGGTTAAGCTTCTGTGGTGTGGTAGTGAAAGGGTTAACCTTCTGTAGTGTGGTAGTGAAAGGTTAACCGTCTGTAGTGTGGTAATGAAAGGTTAACCTTCTGTAGTGTGGTAGTGAAAGGTTAACCGTCTGTAGTGTGTTAGTGAAAGGTTAACCTTCTGTAGTGTGGTAGTGAAAGGGTTAACGTAAGGTTATGTATATAACCAAGTTCTATGAGTTATGGTGACGCTCAGCACCAGTTGCATAATATCTCGCTTCAGTGGATATGCACTGAATACATTTCTAAATGTACCTTTACATACCAACATCCGTCTGACCACACCCCCATCTGCTGCCTACATAAGCAGGGGTGGGGCCACACACTCATCTCCTTCCCAACAAATTTCACCACAATGAAAAATCAAGGGCCGCAGCGGCATCCTGGTGCTGAGCGTCACCATAACTCATATAACTTGGTTATATACATAACCTTACGTTCTATTTCGTTAGGGCTTACGCTCAGCACCAGTTGCATAACAGGAGCTGAGCGGGAGCCATAGCTCGACAAATGTACCCCGCTGAGGCCCCCCACAACCATCAGACCGGGGAGGACCGAGCCCCCCGACCCTCCCTAATGGAGGATACCCCCCCTATTGGAGGCTTACGGGAGGGAGACAGATCCGACCGTGCGAAGAGGAACTCAAGCAACCCAACGCACAGGGTGAGCAGACCGTGGCTTGAGCCCACGACTACACACACGCACAACCCGCATGCCACCCGGGAACGAACGGAAGGAACAAACCTTGTTACTGCCCCCAAAATCACGGGGTCAAGAGCAACCCAACCCCGTGGCAAGGCTGTAGCAGCGGAGCGCGAAGGAAGACCCAGACCCACTGAAGGGACTGGATCCCCTGGAAAAAGGGGGCCCGGAGAGGTCAATGACGCCAGGCATCAAGACCCCACCAGGCGGTCACTTAGTGACACTCAAAAAGGTTAACCAACGGAAGCAGGCAGCGCACCGGGGAAACCAGGCAGCAGGCTGTAACCTGAGCCTGGAGCACTGCGGATGAGACAGGCGCCAAGGAGTCAGCTGAAAACAGCCCCCCCGGCGGAAGGGGCGTATGCTGGCGTTGTTGGTCACCATGACAAAGCCTCCATTAAAAAAGCTCCACCCTGAGGGGTCGAGGCAGAGAAGGCTGACATGATTGGCAGACGTCATGAACGTGCAGGGGCACACTCAACCGGGTAACCCGGGAGTTGACTCTGCTCCAACATACCAGGGAATCAACTACCCTCTCGGTACAGACGGTGGTTGTTCCTATAACCCCTCAAGAAAAAACTCAAACACACCTGCGGGTATACACCGGCTATACCGCAGTACAAGTGTTTCAGTTTTCAAAAAAGGGTTATCCCAGGCCTGCGGTATCAACGAAACTTTACTTCGGACCGGGCCCGGCGGCTCGGGAAGCACACAGGGTTACCAGAGGAGGTCCAGAAGACCACCCCAACAGCCCCCTCTTCGCCATGCGTGAGAGAGGAGCGAAGAAAGGAGAACCAGCCCCTTATGATAGTGCCAGGTACAAAAAGAGTAACCAACAAAGGGTCTCCAAAACGCCTAACCCTGTGACACCCGGGCCGACCCGGCATTTTTCCCCCCGAAAAAAGCACAAGTCCCTCAGGGTACCAGAACAGCAGATCTGCATCCCCGGCGGACAACGGGTTTAACTGACCTGGACCAGCGCGACCAGACCAGTCCCGTGTCCTAACCACGCCGACATGCCCACTCCAGAAGAGGGGGTAGGTATGCGTGTCGATCTAAAACATGAAAAGAGGGAGCCACCCAGACGGTCCCATTTGGACCGTGCTCAGTGGCCCACCCCAAGGGCGTGAGACCCCTCTACCTATGTTCTGATCTATTCCGTTAACATCCCCCAGGTATGAACGAGAATTCATCGAGACAACCTAGTAAACTGGCGCTCGGAAGAGACAAAACTCCATCCCAGTTGCCCTATAAAAACGCTGTTTTAATAACAAGCAACCAAGGCGCACTTAGCCCCTGCGTGATTCTTAACAGAAACACACCGAGCCAGCACTATGTATGCGTCGAGACCCAAACACATCAATGGATAGTCTAGCAAGACACCAAACATTGTTCCTCCAAGTCGCCTGGGAGAACGACACGGAGCCGTCGTGCTTCATGTTCCTTCCTCTTTTTATTTAAAAAAGAAAGAAACACAGACTGACATGAATCCCACGTGATGCAGCTGAGGGTAATTTTTTTTTAACATTTTTACATCCCACGACCCTCGCCATAGGGAGGAGACGGAAATCCCCAGAGAGACTTCCCACGCGAGCTGTATAGATTGAAAAGAATATATTGCAAAATTGAGCTATGTAATACTTGGGTTAGGGCTCTCCGAGGAGGAGGCACTGAACCAATACCCACTCAATAATCGAATTGAATCGAATACACACACAATAGAGCAGAACTCCCTTTTGAAGTTCTACTCACCTTGACAATCTGAGGAGGAGACTTTGAACTCTGAGGAGACTCCCTCACAGGGAAGGAGAGTCCGAACTCACAGAAGGCCCGAGGAGGAGCTTCGTGAGGAGGAGCTCTGACAACTCCCTGAAACAGATCCATAACATGGACCTGAACAACTCACGGAAGTCTTACCAACAGAGACCCGCTCAGTGACGTACTCTATGGCGGGGGAATTTCCGCGGTGCACACGCCCAATCTTCCAGGGCGTGGGACCAGGAAACCCCCCCCCCCCCCCTCTTACCCTGTAACGTGCCGAACAGCAACGTAACAGGAACCTTGAAGGACAGGAGGTTTTAAGTTTCAAGTTTCAAGTTTCTTTAATAGTTGTCATACAGAAGTACAGAATACTTTCATACAAAATGCTTCTTACTGTTACGCTCCAGAGACTGTGCTAGACAAGATAGTATCAAATAACATAGTATAGCATGTAATTTAGAAGAAGAAAATGAGGTCACAGTGTTCGGTATAGACATATGTACAATGTTCTGAGTTACCATATAATATACAATACTATGCAGTGTACTAATGTACAGTACTATATAGTGCAAAGCAGAAATGGGATGAGGTACAATTTAGGTACAATTTACAGTAAGGTGTACGAGTTGTAGTGCAATCCTTCATCAATAAATATAAAGTGTGGGGAGTGGGTGCTACAGTGTGTTTGTTTAAAGTGGGTGTGTGCTATAAAGTGTGTGGAGTGGGTGCTACAGTGTGTTTGTTTAAAGTGAGTGTGTGCGTGTGGATGTGTGTGCTATGTGCGTTTGGTGGTTGTTGTTGTGTAGTGTTCATTGTTCGTTTAGCAGCCTGATGGCCTGGGGATAGAAGCTTCTTCTGAGTCTTTCTGTGCTCGCCTTGAGACTCCGGTATCGCTTGCCTGACCGCAGCAGTTCAAAGAGGCAGTTGTTCGGGTGACTAGAGTCTTTAATGATTCTCTTAGCCTTGCCCTTGCAACGCTTGTTGTAAATGTTCTGGAGGGTGGGGAGCCCCCCTCCAATTGTGCGTTCGGCTGAACGTGTCACTCTTTGTAGTCTGCTTCGGTCTTGTGCAGTGCTATTCCCAAACCAGGAGGTGATGTTGCCGGTCAAGATGCTCTCTATTGTACATGAGTAGAAGTTCTTAAGGATCTTCTGACTGACTTGGAACTTCCTTAGGCGCCTGAGGAAGTAGAGGCGTTGTCGTGCCTTCTTCACAACACTGTCAATGTGTGCGGTCCATGTCAAGTCCTCGGATATGTAGGCTCCGAGGTACTTAAAGCTGTTGACTCTCTCAACCGGTGCCCCGTCGATGCTGAGGGGGCTGTAGTCCTTGACCCCTGACCTCCTGAAGTCCACAATCATCTCCTTTGTTTTGCTGACGTTCAGGGAGAGGCTGTTTTCCTGGCACCATCCCGCCAGGACCTTGACCTCTTCCAGGTAGGCCCTCTCGTCGTTGGCAGAGATCAGGCCCACCACCACTGTGTCGTCAGCAAATTTGATGATTGTATTGCTACTCCGCTGAGCCACACAGTCATGTGTGTACAGGGAGTAGAGGAGGGGACTCAGAACACAGCCCTGGGGGGCCCCTATGTTGAGGGTGATGGATGAGGATGTGCAGTTGCCTGCTCTCACCACCTGGGGTCTGCCAGTCAGGAAGTCCAAGACCCACTGGCAGAGGTCATAGTTCAAGCCCAGGTCCCTGAGCTTGGCTATGAGTATGGAGGGGACTATGGTATTGAATGCCGAGCTGTAGTCGATGAATAGCATTCTCACATAGTTCCCCTGCCTCTTGTCCAGGTGTGATGCTGCTGTGTGCAGCACATGGGCTATGGCGTCCTCCGTGGACCTGTTGGGGCGGTATGCAAATTGCAGGGGGTCCATGTTGATGGGGAGGGAGGAGCAGATGTAGCCCTTTACTAGCTTCTCAAAGCACTTCATGGCTATGGAGGTGAGAGCTACAGGGCGGTAGTCGTTGAGGCAAGCAGGCTTGGATTTTTTGGGTACAGGGATAATAGTGGACTTCTTCAGGCAGGTGGGGATGACAGCCTGTTCTAAGGACAGGTTAAATATGTCAGTGAATACTGGGGCCAGTTGGTCGGCACAGACTTTTAGGACGCGGCCGGGGATGCCGTCCGGACCTGCTGCCTTCCTGATATTCACTTTTTTAAAGGTCCGCCTCACCTCATGCTCTGTTACCCTGAACACTGCGCCTCCATCAGCAGCCGACCCCCCCCCCCCCCCCATTGCCGTGGCTTGTGAGCTGGTGTTGTTATTACCAGCATCAAACCTCGCATAGAAGGTATTGAGGTCATTTGCTAAGGAGATGTCACTGTTCAGTTTGAGGGAGGCGCCTTTGTAGTCTGTCATCGTTTTGAGCCCCTGCCACATAGCTCTAGAGTCAGCTTGTTCAAACTGGAGTTCAATTTTATCCCTGTAGCGCCGTTTGGCCTCTGACACTGTCCTCCTTACGTTGTATCGCGCCACCTTGTGGTCATTCATGTTGCCTGCCACTAGGCCGTCGTTGTATGCTTTGGTGCGCTCTCTCAGAGCTTCACGGACGGATTTGTCTACCCAGGGTTTTTGATTTGGGTAAACTCTCATTTTGGTAGTGGGGATTGTTTCTTCCACCAAAGTACAAACATAGTCCAGCACTGTCTCCGTGTAGACATTAATGTTATCTGTGTCGCGGAACACATTCCAGTCTGTGCAGTGAAACGCAGACAGGAGCGTCTCCTCTGACGTCAAATCCCATTTCTGCACCTCTCGCGAGACTACAGGAGTACTTTTGATTCTCTGTTTGTACATTGGTGAAAGAAAGATGGACGCGTGATCTGATTTACCAAAGCCACTATCAGAATGAGCCTTGTAGCCACCTTTAAATTGCGTGTAACAGTGATCTAGGATGTTACCGCCTCTGGTGTTGCAAGTCACATGCTGATAGAAGTCAGGTAATACCTTTCTCAGATTGGCGCTATTGAAATCACCCAGCACCAAAATGGCGGCGTTAACGTTCGCCGCTTGTATTCTATTTACCTCGTCGTGGAGTCTGGAGAGCGCGACGTTGTTGCTGGCTTGCGGTTGCGGTGGAATATACACTCCTACAAGGATGATCGCCGTTAACTCCCTCGGGAGGAAGAAAGGACGACACTTGATGGTTATATATTCCAGGTCTGGGCAGCAGTGGTTGGATAATTCCTTCACGTTAGTTGGATCGCTCCAATTGTTGTTAAACATGAAGGCAATACCTCCTCCACGTTGTTTACCGGACTCTGCTGTACGATCCTTGCGGTGGATAAAGAAGTGTTCAGCTGGTTGGATTGCGTGGTCTGGAACGTCCGACGTGAGCCACGTTTCGGTGAAGCAGAGAACGTTGCAGTCCCTAACGTCTCTTTGGTATTGAATCCTTGCTCGGATGTCATCCAGTTTATTGTCAATTGATTGTACATTGGCTAGCAATATACTGGGCAATGGCGTTCGGTGGCGTCTGGATCTCAGCCTGTTACGGATCCCAGCTCTCTTCCCACGCCGTCTGGTTCCTCTGTTCCTGGGATCAAGGAACAAAGGCTCTGGTCCCATTCTCCGGAGAATCTCCTCAGGCCATTGTTGCGGTTCGGAAAGCTGGTCCAGTGAGTAATCCAATCGGTAAGTTTCCCGTAATCCGATGTCTATAAGTGACTGACGGTCATACACATTAAATGCACCTACTGTTGGTACAGACAAAACTCTTAAAACTATAAATATTAACAAAAGTAAGCACAGTCTCGACGGAGCGAACAGAAAGGCAGCCGGACGTTGCAGCGCCATTCTAGCGACCAATCAGAAAAGGGGAGGGAAGGATTACCAGTTCACCCCTTTACGACCCCACACCCATGATACGATGTAATGACAAATAGAGCATGACACAGTCATAGTCTGCTACATGAAGTATCTAATAGCTTCACATAGCTCATGTGCTAACCTGCTATCTGATTTTTACTAAGGAAAAAACACAGAATAGAGAGGGCCCCCTTAAAGAGCCCCGGTACCAGACTTACACATGTGCTTCTGTGGCCAAACCTAACCCAGTTGTAGATCACAAGACACACACAACCCTTCATCACAACAAAAAATGGCAAAAGTACACTGCCGTTGTGTCCTTGGGCAAGACACTTAACCTACTTGCCTCGTATGAATGTGTATGCATGTGAATGAATGTTGGTGGTGGTCGGAGGGGCCGTATGTGTTGATTATTCGCCACGCTTCCGTGAGTCTGCCTCAGGGCAGCTCTGGCTGCAATTGTAGCTTACCACCACCGGTATGACTGTGTATGAACGAATAATGGACTCTGTGAAGCGCTCTGGGTCTCATGAAGAGCGCTATATAAATCCAAGTCATTATTATTATTATTATTACAGAGGAACGCCGTTTTTCATAATGAGAGAATACAGAATCCTCGATTATGTATTGGCCACAGGCCTTGCTAAGCACACATGATAAGTGACCAAACAATCTTTTCTTTAGGAAAATATAGTTTCTCAAGTGGAAAGCACAACCCCAGCAATTAAGCTGAGGGTTACATCGTATCCCCACTAACACAGTGACACAATATATTGTAAACAACATGTCTGAAAGGAGGGTGGGGAAGCCCCAGGGAAACCGGGGGGATCACCCCTCCTTCCTTACCCTTGATACGACCAAGTTGAACAGGTAACCCTGTTAATATGTGAACACACTGTTCATTGTCATTACAGGCTGAGAAAATAATTCATTCCTCAATCACATGTCATTAAGCATAGCTTTATAGGTTAAATAACCCCCTTAGTTGTGAGTTCACGTTACATGAACACACATGTTCTCATCACAACTAACCAGATCATTTTTACACATGTAAACAACAACCCGATTTCTATGGAGAGAGAAGCTATACCAGTGACAAGACAATTCACACACAACATGCGTCGTATCCTCAATGTATTGCAGCAACACCCGTTTTGGAAAACGTCGTTATTACAAAACATTTAGAATGGAAGGAAAGAAGAAGTGTTTAAAGTCCGGTCGGGACCTTCCTACCCAGAGCGCAAGCCAAGAGAACTGCAATCTGGCTAACGGGACACCGAAGTCGAACACAGCATCTCCTGTGCCGGCGACGAGGGTAGCGTCGCTGCGCCACCCAGCCGCTACCTTTCTCCATGTTGCCGCAGTCCTCGCTGGCAGGGCTCCCGATGTAGGTTCGACTAACATCCTCTGTCAAAGATGACGTCGTAGTCAGAGTGTTTAAGGCATGTTATAGTCATAGAAAACGTTCAACAGTGTAGCATTAAGCTAACAGCTGATAGCAACAAGCTAACGTTTACTAGCCTGGTAAACACAGCGAGCTAACGCCGCAGCTAACAGCTGACTGGCTAACACAGTAGGCCACAACTAGCACGCCAGCTAAGCAGCTATCCGACTGATAGCAACAAGCTAACGTTTACTAGCCTGGTAACACAGCGGGCTAGCGCCGCAGCTAACAGCTGACTGGCTAACACAGTAGGCCACAACTAGCACGCCAGCTAAGCAGCTATCACCTGAACTGTACACAACGACATAACAAGCCACACTTCAGACAGGCCGCTGTCCAAGTCCCTCCCCTAAGAGGGAAAAGAAAAAGAATGTCAAAATACAGTTTACAACGGTGATCCAGACATACAGCGGGGCCAGCACAGTTCCCATTTCGGGCTGCAGCCGACTTTGAGCATGGAACTCCCGATAAAGAAGATCCTATGCCCACATTTCCTCGTTTAGGGTGTACTTTCATTTTATATGAAAGATGGGGCCTGCACGGGACAGAGAAGCATCCGCTCGAGAATCCTGGTATCACCAGGTCCTGGTCGTGGCCCACTAGATTGACCATCATGGGCGTCAGACCAAGATCCTCCGACCGCCGTTAAGCCGAGCAGAGGACCCCAATCTGGAGTCGGCGTTTCGTAAAATTGTCAGTTAACCCCCACAGCATCAACAACAACCAGAGCTTGCAAGCAAAACAGTACTTACCCCACCCTGGAATACAACCGCTTCCCACAACAGTCGGTGTTTCCCACAGTCCAGCTGTATGGCTGGAGGGCCAACCCATCCAGCCGCAGCAAGGAGGACTGTAGATGGGGAGCATGTCAGCGGCGTGAGCCCCTAATACGAAAAGCCGGTGGAGGTCACACAGAATGATCATCATCTTCCAGACACTCCAGTGACGAAGACAATATCGCCGTATTTTCTCGAAAATAGTGAGAGAGAAAATAAAGATATAATGTCAACGTATCTCCTTGTTCTTCTTGTTTTCCTTTCCTCAGACTAATATTTTCTCCACGTCAAGTGGTGTATACAGGCACTTCCTTGTGGATGAAATTTGAGAAGGAGATGAGTGTGTGGCCCCACCCCTGCTTATGTAGGCAGCAGATGGAGGTGTGGTCAGACGGATGTTGGCATGTAAAGGTACATTTTGAAATTTATTCAGTGCATATCCACTGAAGCGAGATATTATGCAACTGGTGCTGAGCGTAAGCCCTAACGAAATAGAACTGTCTGTAGTGTGGTAGTGAAAGGTTAAGCTTCTGTAGTGTAGTAGTGAAAGGGTTAACCTTCTGTAGTGTGGTAGTGAAAGGTTAACCTTCTGTAGTGTGGTAGTGAAAGGTTAACCTTCTGTAGTGTGGTAGTGAAAGGTTAAGCTTCTGTAGTGTGGTAGTGAAAGGGTTAACCGTCTGTAGTGTGGTAGTGAAAGGTTAACGTAAGGTTATGAATATAACCAAGTTCTATGAATGCTAGTGACGCTCAGCGTCATATTGCATATATCTCACTTCAGTGTATATGCACTGAATAAATTTCAAAATGCACCTTTACATACCAACATCCGTCTGGCCACACACCCATCTGCTACCTATATAAGCAGGGGTGGGGCCACACACTCATCTCCTTCCCAAAAAATGTCACCACAATGAAAAATCAAGGGCTGCAGTAGTGTCTAGACGCTGAGCGTCACTAGCATTCATAGAACTTGGTTATATTCATAACCTTACGTTCTATATCATGCTAGCTTCCGCTCAGCGTCATATTGCATAACAGGAGCTGAGCGGGAGCTAAAAGCTCGACAAATGTACCCCGCTGAGGCCCCCCACAACCATCAGACCAGGGAGGACCGAGCCCCCCGACCCTCCCTAATGGAGGATACCCTCCCTATTGGAGGACGGGAGGGAGACGGATCCGACTGGGCGAAGAGAAACTCGAGCAACTCAACGCACAGGGTGAGCAGACCGTGGCTTGACCCCACAACTACGCACACGCACAACCCGCATACTGTTCATTGTCATCACAGGCTGAGAAAAAGATTCATTCCTCAATCACATGTCACTAAGCATAGCTTCACAGGTTAACTAACCCTCTTAGTTGTGAGTTCACCCACATTACAAACGTTACATGAACACACATGTTCTCATCACAACTAACCAGTTCATTTTTACACATGTAAAAAACAACGCCGATTTTCTATGGAGAGAGAAGCTATACCAGTGACAAGACAATTCACACACAACACGCGTCGTATCCTCAATGTATTGCAGCAACACATGTTTTGGAAACATCGTTATTACAAAACATTTAGAAGGGAAGAAAAGAAGAAGTGTTTAAAGTCCGGTCAGGACTCCTACCTTCACCCTGAGCGCAGGCCGAGAGGACTGCAACACTGGTCAATGGGACACCGAGTCGAACCCAGCATCTCCTGCGTTGGTGACGAGGGTATGTCCGCTACGCCACCCAGCCGCCGTTCTCTATGTTGATGAAGTCCTCGCTGGCATGGCACCCGGGTGTAGGGTCGACTAACATCCTCTGTCAAAGATGACGTCGTAGTCAGAGTGTTAAAGGCATGTTATAGTCACAGTAACGTTCAACAGTGTAGCATTAAGCTAACAGCCGCCCGACTGATAGCAACAAGCTAACGTTTCCTAGCCTGGTGAACACAACGAGCTAGCGCCGCAGCTAACAGCTGACTGGCTAACAACAGTAGGCCACAAACTAGCACGCAAGCTAAGCAGCTATCACCTGAACTGTACACAACGACATAACAAGCCACACTTCAGACAGGCCGCTGTCTGAAACCCTCCTCATCCTTAAGAGAGAAGAGAAAAAGAAATGTCAAACACAGTTTTCAACAGTGATTTACCAGACATACAGCGGAGCCGGCACAATTCCCATCCGGGCTGCAGCCGACTTGAGCATGGATCTTCCGATAACAAAGATCCATGCCCACATTTCCTCGTTAGGGTGTACTCTCACTCATGTGAAAGATGGGGCCTGCACGGGACAGAGAAGCATCCGCTTGTCCAGAGAATCCCGGGTTCAACCAGGTCGCGGTCGCGGCCCACTAGGTTGACCATCATGGGCGTCAGACCAAGATCCTCCGTCCGCCGCTTAAGAAGCCGAGCAGAGGACCCTAATCTGGGGCCGGCCTTCGTAAAATCGTCAGCTAGCCCCCATAGCGTTAACAGACAACTAGTGCTCGCAAGCAAAACAGTACTCACCCAGCTCGGAAGCAAAACGGTTTCTCACAACAGCCGGTGCCTCCCACAGTCCAGCTGTATGACCGGAGGTTCAATTACCTATCCAGCCGCAGCTAGGAAGACTGCAGGTGGGGAGTATATCAGCGGCGTGAGCCCCTAATACGAAAAAGCCGGTGGAGGTCAGAATGATCATCATCTTCCAGACACTTCAGTGACGGAGACAATATCGCCGTATTTTCTCGAAAATAAAGATATAATGTCAACGTATATCCTTGTCTTCTGTTCTTCCTCTCTTCCTTTTCTAATTCAAGTGGTGGTATACAGGCACTTGTTTGTGGTGAAATTTGAGAAGGAGATGAGTGTGTGGCCCCATCCCTGCTTATATAGGTAGCAGATGGGGGTGTGGCCAGACGGATGTTGGTATGTAAAGGTGCATTTTGAAATTTATTCAGTGCATATACACTGAAGTGAGATATATGCAATATGACGCTGAGCGGAAGCTAGCATAATATAGAACCTTCTGTAGTGTGGTAGTGAAAGGGTTAACCGTCTGTAGTGTGGTAGTGAAAGGTTAAGCTTCTGTAGTGTGGTAGTGAAAGGGTTAACCGTCTGTAGTGTGGTAGTGAAAGGTTAAGCTTCTGTAGTGTGGTAGTGAAAGATTAACCTTCTGTAGTGTGGTAGTGAAAGGTTAACCTTCTGTATTGTCGCAGTGAAAGGGTTAACCCTTTGGTAGTGAAAGGTTAACCTTCTGTAGTGTGGTAGTGAAAGGGTTAAAGAATAGCTTGTGCTCAGGACTGGCTCCATGAGGTACAATGGCAGTGAACACTCTGACAAAACAAACACATTTACTCTCAATAGCTGTCAAATTAAATGACTGTGCGCAGAGTGCTAGATTTCTTGGACTTGTGTGAGATTATGTGCAAAATAAATCAGCAAGTGTCCCTTTCATTTAGTTAATATAGGTAAATATGGATGCCTGGCTTTAAAGGGACAACACCGGTCTAATTTGGACTTATTTCCCCTGCCTTCAACACATTTTGTATTTGTAAGTATATGGTGTGTGTTTTAGCTGGTATCGGCTTACCTTACTAAACGCCATTCAAACTGCCAGTGATGAAGAGGAGTGGAAAATACTCTGAAGGTTGCTAGGTTACCTACACTATAAGAAAAAAATCTGCAAGAAAACGGTAAATGTCTGGCATCAATGGTTGCCAAATACTTACTGTCAAATTACAGTAAGGTCAAATACATTTACAGATTACAACCTTTATTTAAAGGGGAACTATTTTACTATTTCTTTCACTATTTGGGCACTTAGTGTAACGGGGAAGTCCGTGGGTATGTCCACAGTCACTGAAACAGGTGTGTTGACGGGTGACTGTGGCAGTGCGGGCTGGTAAGTTAAACTCACTTCCTCATAACAGGGTTAACAGACGCATAGGGACGGTAGTTAGGAGTGAATTCACTTCTTAGTGCAGCGGCCTGTGTCGTCGCCCGCAGACGTGGGAGCCCCCTGTTCGACTCCCCCTCGCCTATTCTTTATTCCCAGCGGAAGAGTGCTGCCGAGTGCTTTGGCGTTTTCCCTGATTGGCTGCGACACGCCCCGCGGCAGCGCGGGCAGAGCAGCAGAGCTTGCGGCATTATGTAGCCGTAATCCCAGATGTTTTTCATTCGACGCTTAGCTCAACTGGTATGCTGCCGTGCTGTGGAGCCTGCTGTGCGGTTGGTCACAAGTTCCAATCACTTCAATTTTTATTTTTATTTTTTTTACGTTTATCATCTCTCGCTATAAACGTGCATTCTTCCGCTGGTTAAGTTTAGGCATTCTTTCGGAGTTGGTTAAGGTTAGGGTTAAGTTAAGGTTAGGCATTATTTCGGAGTTGGTTAAGGTTAGGGTTAAGTTAAGGTTAGGGAGGGTTAAGGTTAGGCATTCTTTCGGAGTTGGTTAAGGTTAGGGTTAAGTTAAGGTTAGGCATTATTTCGGAGTTGGTTAAGGTTAGGGTTAAGTTAAGGTTAGGGAGGGTTAAGGTTAGGCATTATTTCGGAGTTGGTTAAGGTTAGGGTTTGTCACAGAGAATGCCTGTCTGTCTTTCTTGACGTGGAGGATGCAGCCTATTTCCGCACTGCCGCTCTCTCGCGCTGCCGCGGTCACATGGGCGTCATGGCCAATCAGAGAAACGCGACGCACTCTTCCGCTGGGAATAAGCTACATGCCTCCCCCTCGGGACATTCTCATTTAACATCAAAACACAACGCAGACCCAGTATGATCCATCACAGTGGTGCCCAGTGACCCGGACATCCTGAGGGGCGTGAGTTTAGGGAGGTGAGTGTAACGGGGAAGTCCGTGGGTATGTCCACAGTCACTGAAACAGGTGTGTTGACGGGTGACTGTGGCAGTGCGGGCTGGTAAGTTAAACTCACTTCCTCATAACAGGGTTAACAGACGCATAGGGACGGTAGTTAGGAGTGAATTCACTTCTTAGTGCAGCGGCCTGTGTTGTCGCCCGCGGACGCGGGAGCCCCCTGTTCGACTCCCCCTTGGGACATTCTCATTTAACATCAAAACACAACGCAGAGCCAGTATGATCCGTCACACTAGGTTACCTCCTACACTATAAGAAAAAAAGCTGCAAGAAAACGGTAAATGTCTGGCATCAATGGTTGCTAAATACTTACTGTCAAATTATAGTAAGATCAAATACATTTACAGATTACAACCTTTATTTAAAGGGGAACTATTTTACTATTTCTTTCACTATTTGGGCACTTTTACACAATCCCTGTGAGTCTATGGAACACCTCTGTAATTTTATTTTTTATTTTATTCATTGTTTTGTATTTCTAATGAAGTCCTCAAAAACAGCATTTTTCTACCTCAAGATCTTAAGCCGTTTTGAGCCTGGGCTCCAACCACGGTGGGAACTGTGTGGAGTGTGTGTGAGTCTCATGCAGCTGAGTCTCTCTGACATCACAAATCAGCACATTTTCAGATGACTCAGTTCAGTGAGGGTGAATATTGTGAGAGGAGAATTGGAAGAATGCGCCAATATGAGAATTAGAGACATAGATCATATTAATATAAGTCCATATAGCTAGGAAACAATGCTAAACACTGAAAAAGGCCATTTATAAGATAGTTCCCCTTTAATGGTTACTATTTTGATAAAAGGTAATCTACTGTATTTCTATGGTATTTACACTTAAAGTAGAAAAACAAAAGTAATCTGTAAAATAATACAGTGAATTTCCCGTGAAAAAACATTTATTTTTTACAGTGTAGGTATATTATGTGACCTTCTGAAAACGACTGTATCATGTTTTATGCCTAGTGACTTTCAAGTTTCATAGAGCATATTTTCAACCCTTTTCAACATCAATGGCAGTGTGAAAGGTAGGCTGAGATCTACCAAATCATACACTTTATACATACTTTTTTTTTTTTATCTTTTCCCCCCTCCTTTTTCCTCCGATTTTCTCCCATCCCAATGTTAGTCGTTATGCCAATTCCCAATCCCCTTCCTGGTCGCTGCGCACTTACCCCCCACAGTCGGTCTGGGAGAGTGGAGGCTATCACGTGCTTCCTCCGACACACATCTAGCCAATCAACCGCTTCTTTTCACCTGGCAGCGCGGACTCTCACTGAGAGGGTGTAACGTGTGGAAGGATCACACTACCCCCCTTAGATCCTATCCGCGCTGAGCAGGCGCCCCGACCAAACTGTAGGAGTCGCTGTTTACAACGACCCGGACCCACCCCGCCAGCTTTCCCACCCTCTAATACAGCCAATTGTATTAGTGTGAACGGCCAGCCAAGCTGGTGACAACGCCGGAGCTGTGAGCTGGATTCGAACAGGCGAATCCAGCGTCTCCGGCGTTTGGTGACGAACGCAATCTCCGCTACGCCACCTGACCGCCCTACACACACTTTTTTTTAATCTTCTTTGTTCTTTATTCTTTACCTGATGAAGGTAAACTTAAAATAAAGTCTATTACAAGTAAAAAAAAAAAAAAAAAAAAAAAAAAGAAAGGACAGTGTGAGATATCTCTTCTCTTCCCTACGGACCTGTCTACGAGAAACTGCAGGTGTGTGTGTGTGTGTGTGTGTGTGTGTGTGTGTGTGTGTGTGTGTGTGTGTGTGTGTGTGTGTGTGTGTGTGTGTGTGTGTGTGTGTGTGTGTGTGTGTGTGTGTGTGTGTGTGTGTGTGAGCCTTTACAAATGGTGAGCAGTCAGAATTACTATGGTGTTTTAAATTGGCCTACCGAGAGTATACCATCTAGCCCTAGAAGGCTTTGGGGCTGCAGCTCTGGCTCTGTGTATAGGTTTTAAGGAGGTATAACTGGTGCGTATCGGGAAACGTATCAAAATGCACATGTGTCTGAGATGTGTAATGTGAATTTTACTCTCCCACCTCTCGGGAGGGGGTTCTGAAAGCCTTGGGAAATGCAAGGAATGCTCTGCGTCGCCTTGTGAATCCCCCGCCTCAAACACCCACTCCGCCCGGGCAGCCTGAAGGTTACGCTCCACCGGGCCCTCTCCTCGTACACCGCACTTAACCCTTTCACTACCACACTACAGAAGGTTAACCCTTTCACTATCACACAGACGCGACAGGGTTAACCCCTTTTGTCGTGTGGCAGTGAAAGGGTTAACCTTCTGTATTGTCGCAGTGAAAGGGTTGGTAGTGAAAGGGTTAACTCTTAGGAACAAAAGTAAGGATCACTGATATTTTAATGGTGAATAATATCCTCATTTGGCACATTTATGAAAGGATAAACAGGAATACATTGACGGCCTTTAACGTTAGGTTATGACTATAACCAAGTTCTGTTAGTTAGGGGCGATGCTTGGCATCACTACTGCACTATCTCGCGTACGTGCACGCGTACTGAATAAACCACAAATGTACCTCTAATACCAGTATTAGTCTGACCACACCCCTCATCAGCTTACCTTCATAAGCAGGTGTGTGGTCACCTGCTCTCCTCCTTCCCAAGCTTTCACCACAAGGTGAGGACAAGGGCTGCAGCGGCCGTCTGATGCCAAGCATCGCCCCTAACTAACAGAACTTGGTTATAGTCATAACCTAACGTTCTGTATCGTTAGTGGCTTAGCTTGGCATCACTACTGCACAAGGGAGGCCAAGCGGAGCCACTTGGCTGACAAATACACCCCGCTGACAGCCCCCCAAAACCATCAGAACAGGGAGGGCCGAGCCCCCCCGACCCCCCCTAATGGAGGGTAGCCCCCCTATTAGGGACGTCACGGGAGGGCGACGGACCCGACCGTGCGAAGAGGCACTCAAGCAACTCAACGCACAGGGTGAGCAGACCGTGGCTTGACCCCACGACTACACACACGCACAACCCGCATGCCACCCGGGAACGAACGGAGGAACAACCTCGTTACTGCCCCCAGAATCACGGGGTCAAGGGCAAACCCAACCCCGTGGCAAGGCCGTAGCAGCGGAGCACGAAGGAAGACCCAGACCCACCAAAAGGACTGGACTCCCTAGAATGGGGGCCCGGAGAAGTCCATGATGCCAGCATCAAGACCCCACCAGGTGGGCACGTAGTGCCCCGCCCCCCACATCGCCAGCGTATTCGGACAAAGGCCCCTCAGTTACTGCACCTGGTATTCCCAGGCGGAACCAACCAGGCCAGAACCTGCCCAGCTTCCGAGATCAGACGAGATCGGGCGTGTTCAGGTCGGTATGGCCGTAAGCTGAGCGGGCCCCGTCCCCCCAATAGTACACCGCCTGGCACACTGACCCTGCAGAACAGGCAGTCAGCATGGCCGTAAGCACACAAAAAAGGTTAACCAACGGAAGCAGGCAGCGCACCGGGGAAAAACCAGGCAACAGGCTGTTAACCCTAGCCTGGAGACTGCGGACGAGACAGGCGCCAGAGGGGACAGCTGAACACAGCCGCCCCGGCGGAAGGAGCGTAAGCTGGCGGTGTTGCATGACCAAGCCTCCATTTAACAACCCCCACCCAGAGGGGTCGAGGCAGAGAAGGCTGACACGATTGGCAGACGTCATGAACGTGCAGGGGCACCCTCAAACGGTGAACCCGGGAGTTGACACTGCTCCAACACACCAGGGAATCAACCACCTCGGTGTTACCCAATGCGGTGGTTGTTCCTATAACCCCTCAAGAAAAAACTCCAAAACACACCTGCGGGTATACACCGGCTATACCGCAGTACAAGTGTTTCAGTTTCCAAAAAGGGTTAACCCAGGCCTACGGGTCGCAAACATCACTTCGGACCGGGCCTGGCGGTACGGGAAGCACAGGGTCACCAGAGGAGGTCAAAAAACCACCCCCACAGGCCCCTCTTCGCCATGCGTGAGAGAGGAGCGAAAAATAATGGAGAACCAGCCCCTAAGCACACCGTACCTGGTATTCCCCGGCGGTCTCCCAACCAAGTACTAACCAGGACCAACCTGTGTAGCGGCCGAGATCCGACAAGATCGAGCGCGTACAGAATGGCATGGCTGTAAGCCATGACGACAGTGCTGAGTAAAAACATACCCAACCAGGGTCTCCATAGCGCTTAACCCTGTGACACCCAGACCGACCTGGCATTTTTCCCCCTGAAAAAAGCCCAAGTCCCTCAGGGTACCAGAACAGCAGATCTGCATCCCCGGCGGACAACGGGTTCAACTGATCTGGACCAGCGTGACCAGAACCAGTCCCGTGCCCTAACCACGCCGACATGCCTACTCCAGGAGAAGGGCAGATATGCGTGTTGATCTTAACATGAAAAGAAGGCGCCACCCAGACGTTCGGACGAACCGCGCCTGGTGACCCACCCCAAGGGCGTGAGACCCCACTACATATGTTCAGATCCATCCCGTCATCATCCCCCAGACATGAACGAGAATCCGTCGACAACCCACCCAGGTCATGGGATGTGGTCGTCGGAAGAGGAAAAACCCCCATCTCAGTTGCTTTATAAAAACGCTGTTTCAACCACAAGCAACCAAGGCGTGCCAGTCAATCGCCTGTTTACAGCGAGCTAGCACTATACGTGCGTCGGGACACACCCCCATCAATGAACAGGCTATTTAGACCTGTCATTGAATCCCCAAGGCGCCCAGGGGAACGACAAGAGGGGTGTGACACTCCCTAACTCCAACACTTCTGGAATAGAAAGAAGGAAGCATCAACAGTATGTATCCCAGTCTACACAGCCGGGGTAAAAAATGTTCACATTTTTACATCCCACCACCCTCCCATAGGAAAGAGACGGGGATCCCCAGAGAGACTTCCCACGCGAGCTGTACAGATTGAAAAGAATATATTGCACCTTGAGCCATGTAAAAAACTGGTTTTAGGGCCTCCGGGGAAGAGGCACTGAACCCATACACACTCAATAAACGAATTGAATCGAATATACATACAATAGAAAAGGACCCTTCTAGAGGGTCCACTCACTTTGACAATCTGAGGAGGAAGGCTCTGTACTCTGATGGAGGCTTCCTCACATGGAAGAAGGAGTCCGAACTCACAGAAGGCCTGAATAGGCGCTTGGTGAGGAGGAGCCCTGACCACCCCCCCTGAAAACAGATCCATCACATGGACCTGAACAGCACACGGAAGTCCTACCAACAGAGACGCGCACGGTGACGTACTCTATGGCGGGGGAATTCCTGCGGTGCGCACGCCCAATATACCAGGCCGTGGGACCAGGAACTCCCTCCCCCCCCCCCCCCCCCCCCCCCCCGTAACGTGCCGAACCGCCACGTGACGGGAACCTTGAAGGACAGGGGGTGTACCCCTGACCGACAGAACAATGGGGAGAGGAAAGGTTACCAGTTCACCCCTTTACGACCCCACACCCATGATACGACGTAACGACAAAAAGAGAATATGACACAGTCATAGTCAGCTCTATGAAGCGTTTCACAGCTCCACACAGCGCATGAGCTAACCTGCTATCTGATTTTTACTAAGGAAAAACACAGAATAGAGAGGGCTCTAAGAACCCCGGTCCAACATACACATGTGCTTCTGTGGCCAGTACAACCCAGTTGTAGGTCACATGACACACACAACCCATCATCACCTACAAAAAATGGCAAAAAACACTCAACAGAGGAACGCCGTTTTTTTCACAATGAGAGAATACATCATTCTTGATTAGTATCGACCACAGGCCTTGCTAAGCACACATGACAGCAACCAAACCAATTTCCCTTTTAGGAAATAAGTTTCTCCAGCAGATTTAGCACAACCTCAGCAATCAAGCTAAGAGTTACATCGTATCCCTACCACACAAAAGACACAATTAATGCACAACATGTCTGATAGGAGGTGATAAAGTCCCCAGGGAACCGGGGGGGAAAAACACAATCCTCCTATTTTACCCTCAATACGGCCAGTTAAAACCTGTTAATGTGTGAACTCACTGTTCATTGTCATTACAGTCTGAGAAAGAACATTCTTTTACTCACTTGTCACCAAGCATAGCTTCATAGGTTAGTTGCCTTAGTAGTGAGTACACGGTACACATAAACACCATGATGTTTCTCACACAACAACCAGATCAATACATCACGACCTGCACGGAGAAGCTAACTGCCAGTGACAAAAACAGCTCACACATAACCCGCAACGTATCCCAAATGCATTGCAACAACACACGTTTTGGGAAAAAACACCGTTATTCACAATACATTTAGCAAAGTAAAACCAGAAGACGTGTTATGAGGTCTGGCCAACCCCGTACCTACCCGGAACGCAGATCAGCGAAGTGCAGTCACAAGACACCGTAGAACACAGCCGTCCTGTGTTGTTCGATCCGGGCAGCGTCGCCGCTCCAACCAGTCGCTACAGTCCTCTTTGTTGACGCAATCCCCGTCCAGGTTCAGGGCAGGGTCGACGAACATCCCCTGTCAAGGATGACGTCGTGGTCAAGAGTGTAAAACATGTTAAAATCAAAGCACGTTCAACAGAATAGCATCAAGCTAACGGCTGCTCCAACCGTTCGGGTGCTATTGCTTCCGCTCGCGAGACGCCGATCTAACGACGCACGCGATCAGAAGCGAGCTCCCGGCGGCGCGCGAGAAGCTAAGCTACCCCGCGCCAGGCCACTGACCGGCTAACCGTAAGCTATGAACATGTAAACAATGACATAACACTCACCCAGACAGGCCGCCGTTCTGAACCTCTCCTCACTTTTTAAGAGAAAAGAGAAAACAAGACGTCAACACCGCTTCACAACGGTGACATTACCACGTCCGGCGGAATCAGCACAGTACCAACTGGCCTGTATAGCTGACTTTGAACATGAATCTGCCGCTATCGCACATTACATGCACATATCCCCTCGTGAAGGAATACTCTCATTTGGATATGAAAGATGGGGTCTTAACACGGTGACAGAGAGAATCCACTCGTCCAGAACACACAGGGATCACCAGTGTTAATGGTCGCGGCCCACTAGTTAAAACTATAATGGTCGTCAGACCAAGGTCTTCTGTCGCCTAGGAGGCTGAACAAAGGACCCTAGCCTGGGGCCGGTTTCCATAAACTTTGTCAAGTAGCCCCCATAGCACTAACAGACAAGTGGAGCCCGCCAGCAAACACTACTCACCCAACCTGGAACGCACCGCTCCTCACAACAGCGGCATGTCCGACAGTTCAGCTGTGGCCTGACAGGTTTCACCCCAACAAACACAGCAAGGAACTGCAGTTGAGAAGCATGCAGCGGCGTGCTCCCAATACGAAAACCGGTGGAGGGTTTTTAGAATGATCATCATCTTCTAGACACTCCAGTACGAAGACAATATCGCCGTATTTTCTCGAAAATAGTGAGAGAGAAAATAAAGATATGATGTCAACGTATCCTTGTTTCCCAAGCTGTTCCTAATCCAATTTCTTCCATCATGGTGTCAAGTGTGGGGATCTACCGAGGCACTTCTTCCTTGTGGTGAAAGCGAGAAGGCGGAGAGCAGGTGACCACACACCTGCTTATGAAGGTAAGCTGATGAGGGGTGTGGTCAGACTAATACTGGTATTAGAGGTACATTTGTGGTTTATTCAGTACGCGTGCACGTACGCGAGATAGTGCAGTAGTGATGCCAAGCTAAGCCACTAACGATACAGAACCCTTTCACTACCACATTACAGAAGGTTAACCCTTTCACTACCACACTACAGGCGGTTAATAGTGTGGTTGTGAAAAGGGTTAACCCTTTGTCGTGTGGCAGTGAAAAGGTCATTAACCTTCTGTATTGTCGCAGTGAAAGGGTTAACCATTTGGTGGTGAAAGGGTTAACTCCTAGGAACAAAAGTAAGGATCACTGATATTTTAATGGTGAATAATATCCTCATTTATGAAAGGATAAAACGGGAATGCATTGACGGCCTTTAACCCTTTCACTGCCGCACTACCAAACGGTTAACCCTTTCACTGCGACAATACACAGATGGTTAACCCTTTCACTGCCACACTACAGAAGGTTAACCTTTCACTACCACACTAGAGACGGTTAACCCTTTCACTACCACACTACAGACGGTAAAAAGGGTTAAAGCTCAGTTATTCTAGGAACTATAGGACAGCAATAGTCTACGTCAACTTTATAGAGAAATAAATGGAAGAATGATTACTAGAGTGAATCCAGAGATGACTGTCGTCTGTGTGAAGCTCCCGACAACACACTGCATGTCAAATGACATTGTAACAACATATAAAGACTTACTTTTAAAAAACGTTATCATGTTAGTTATTAGAGATATGAATCTCCTTGGAGTTGGTCATGTGGAGAGTATTATTGATATGATGGGAATAGGAAAACATGCTGTGTACAATTGAGAAACATCTGATCATGACTGGCTGCCTATACTCTACGGCTCCTCTTCCAGTCTGCTCCACCTCTAGGACTGTGGCTGTGTGTGTGTGTGTGTGTGTGTGTGTGTGTGTGTGTGTGTGTGTGTGTGTGTGTGTGTGTGTGTGTGTGTGTGTGTGTGTGTGTGTGTGTGTGTGTGTGTGTGTGTGTGTGTGTGTGTGTGTGTGTGTGTGTGTGTGTGTGTGTGTGTGTGTGTGTGTGTGTGTGTGTGCACGCGTGTGCGTGTGCGCACGCGTGTGTGTGTATGCGCCCGCCCTTGATATCAACTCTAGGACCATCTCTTTTAGCACCTCCGCTGTGCTGTTTAACTACATTCCTCCCACCTCTGAAGCCCAAATATGTTCAGTCGCACTAAGGTGCTACCATTCAACCATTCATCAACGCTGGACTGGCCAAACAGCAGAGGTGTCAGGGAGACGGTGTGGCTGGGAGCTCCAGTGACTCTGCTCTTGGAGTGGGATTCCAACTCGCCAGACATGGAGGCTCGCAGAGAGAGGGAGAACTGAGAGACACGTTCATTATTCTAAATTTGCATTATGGGAATGTTCTCACATTCATTCATTCATTACATTTATATGGCGCTTTTATAGACACTCAAAGCGCTCCCCACAATGTAGGGTGGAAATGGCCTCCTTCGCCACCACTGGTAGCACCCAACCTTGGTCTACGCAGGCTCAGTGGCTGCTATACACTGGCACCAGGCACATATCACACTACACAATGGCTGAACGGCTCAGGAGACAGGGATTGATACCAGCCAATTAAGGGGAAGGGATGATTAGGTGGCCTTGATGAATTTGGCCGGGAACGTCGGGGGAACCCCCTACTCTTTGCGACAGGTGTCCTGGGTTCTTTAACGACCGAGATTCAGTCAGGACCTCGGTTTAGCGTCTCATCCGAAGGATGACATTCAAGTTAAGAAGTCACCGGTTTGGATGTGAAATATAGACTCATCGCAGGCACTTAGAAGTCTGCCTTGCTATGTCAGTAGATTCCATGAGTAACTTTTAGGTTTTTATTTATTTATTTTCTTTTATCTGCCTTGGCCTCACTGCAGTGTGATGACAATCAGCCTGGAGCGGCGGTCACTAGTTTCAAGTTTCAAGTTTCAAGTTTCTTTAATAGTTGTCATACAGAAGTACAGAATACTTTCATACAAAATGCTTCTTACTGTTAGGCTCCAGAGACTGTGCTAGACAAGATAGTATCAAATAACATAGTATAGCATGTAAATTAGAAGTAGAAAATGAGGTCCCAGTGTTCAGTATAGACATATGTACAATGTTCGATGCAGAATAGACGTAACTGAGTTACCATAATATACAATACTATGCAGTGTACTAATGTACAATACTATATAGTGCAAAGCAGAAATGGGATGAGGTACAATTTAGGTACAATTTACAGTAAGGTGTACGAGTTGTAGTGCAATCCTTCATCAATAAATATAAAGTGTGGGGAGTGGGTGCTACAGTGTGTTTGTTTAAAGTGAGTGTGTGCTATAAAGTGTGGGGAGTGGGTGCTACAGTGTGTTTGTTTAAAGTGAGTGTGTGCGTGTGGATGTGTGTGCTATGTGCGTTTGATGGTTGTTGTTGTGTAGTGTTCATTGTTCGTTAAGCAGCCTGATGGCCTGGGGATAGAAGCTTCTTCTGAGTCTTTCTGTGCTCGCCTTGAGACTCCGGTATCGCTTGCCTGACCGCAGCAGTTCAAAGAGGCAGTTGTTCGGGTGACTGGAGTCTTTAATGATTCTCTTAGCCTTGCCCCTGCACCGCTTGTTGTAAATGTTCTGGGGGGTGGGGAGCCCCCCTCCAATTGTGCGTTCGGCTGAACGTGTCACTCTTTGTAGTCTGCTTCGGTCTTGTGCAGTGCTATTCCCAAACCAGGAGCTGATGTTGCCAGTCAGGATGCTCTCTATTGTACATGAGTAGAAGTTCTTAAGGATCTTCTGACTGACTTGGAACTTCCTTAGGCGCCTGAGGAAGTAGAGGCGTTGTCGTGCCTTCTTCACAACACTGTCAATGTGTGTGGTCCATGTCAAGTCCTCGGATATGTAGGCTCCGAGGTACTTAAAGCTGTTGACTCTCTCAACCGGTGCCCCGTCGATGCTGAGGGGGCTGTAGTCCTTGACCCCCGACCTCCTGAAGTCCACAATCATCTCCTTTGTTTTAGGCACTGCGTCCTCTCACCTCCTCTCTTGACTCGCTGCTTCTATAACGTTCCTTAAGCATCGTGGGGGAAGTTGAGGATCCTGTCAATCAATCACAAATATCGACGAGAGATTGTGAATCAGGTAATGACAAATCAGCATTGGGTGATGATGACGACGGCTTGGTGCTTAAACTCCCCAGCGCCCTGTGGAGTTACATGCTGTCCCATGCACCGCTCAGATCTTATATGTGACCCAGATGGCCACCCATCCAGTGATGTGGAGGCTTTTTTTTAAGTTTTTTTTACAGTCTACGTTCGTGGGCAAGGGACCCAGTGGACATCTTTGGGGTTTATCCTCAGTGACGGGTTTCACACGCAGCAGCCTGTGTGTGGCCGAGACCACAAATAACAGCCAGGCGTGTTGTTTGCCGCCATTCTCTGTCCTGTTTCTCAGATTACTCACTGGGTCTTTTGAAGTTGGCTGACTGATGGGACAAGCAGGGTCGTCCGTCCCCCCCCGCCCCCCCCCCCCCCCCCCCCCCTCCAGCTTCCCTGCCAGAAACAGATTGGGTCATCACCAGCCCTGCCCGCCCATCCACTGCATACTGCATATATCCTGTGGAACCCTTCTGAGTTTAACCCATTCACTGCCGCACTACCAAACGGTTAACCCTTTCACTGCGACAGTACACAGAAGGTCAACCCTTTCACTGCCACACAACAGCAGGTCAACCCTTTACTGGCAGTGAAAGGGTTAAGAAGTATGCTTATCTTTAGGGATTTGATCAAAGACACACCCGGACAGCTATACGACAAAGGGGGGGGGGGGGGGGGGGGGTGGCATCCAGGCCCTTGGTGGTGATGGTGCCACGCACGCAGGATCAGCAATCATCTTAATCCGGATCACAGCAAAGTGTCGATTTCTTGTGTATAGAACGCCGATCGAAACGCCCATCAATGAATGAATGAATGAATGAATGAATGAATGAATGAAAACTTTATTTAACAGATTGCAGAATGGGTACAATACAGTACGGCTCAATACATACAATTGTTAAGGGGATGCAGACCTGAGAAAGACGTTTGTCTTGTTTCCATCAGGGTCCCCCATTTTCAATTCATATAGACATATATGACATACATGACATACAGATAGTCAGTACTGCTACATCTATACATTTATGACATACCAGATTTGCAAATACAGTACTGTTTGTGATACAGAAGGAGTCAAGAAAAGGGAGTATATACATTTGACGTAGAAACTGTACATTGGAGGAGGTTGGGTGGGGGGGGTTGGGTACATTGGGATATTGACAACCATACTGGGTAATTTACATTGGAGGTGGTTGGGGGGGGGGGGGCCGGGGTTGGCACACTGTATAAACAAGTAACACTGTACATTGAGTGGGGGGGGGGAGGAGACACTGTACAAACAAACACAATTGTACATTGAACTATTGACAAAACCATACTAGGTAAATGACTGTACATTGGAGGGGGTTGGGTTAGGATATTTACAGGGGCCAGTGTTGAATTGCAGTCTCCCGTAGGTGTCCCTTGAGAGAGGTTTTGAAAGTGGGTAGTGATCCACATTCCTTTACAGCTTTGGGTAGGGCGTTCCACATTGATGTGGCATAATTGCAAAACGTGTTTAGTCCCTTATTTGAGCCGAATCTGGGTTTAACATGATTTGTGGAGCTCCCTCTGGTGTTGTGATCGTGGTATTCACTGACCTTTGGGAAGTATTTTGACATGTACATGGGTACTTTGGTCGTGTAGTGTATCTTGTAGACCAGGCCCATTGCAAGTTGCTGTACTCTGTCGTCTACTCTAAGCCATCCTAGGTTGTCAAAGTGGGCAGGGGTGAGGTGGGTTCTAGGAGTAAGGTCAAGCAGTAGTCTGACCAGTTTGTTTTGAGATGTTTGTAATTTTGTTTTTAGCGCCTTTGAGGTGCTTTGGTACCATGAGGTGCAAGCATAGTCGTAGTACCCCTGAATGAGTGCTCCTGCCAGAGTCTTCAGGGTGTTCTTGTTTACCAGAGAGGAGATCCGGTACAAGAATCGAGTTCGTTGGTTGACTTTTTTTATTACATTGGATGCCATTTTGTCACAGGAGAGATTAGCCTCTAGGATGGAACCCAGGTAGGTAATTTCATCTTTCCTTGTGACAATATTGTCACCCACTGTAACTGAGAAGCCGTCGGTCTTGCTGAGTTTGTTATTTGAACCGAAGAGAATGGACTCTGTTTTGCCCATGTGTAATGATAGTTTGTTATCAGCGAGCCATATGCAGATTCTGCCTAGTTCCGAGCTGAGGGTTTTTTCAACCTGTAACTTGTTCTTGTCAGAGACCAGCAGGGCTGAGTCGTCCGCAAACAGGAACAAGTTGCAGTCACAAGCTGACGACATGTCATTTGCATAAATTAGGAACAGTAGCGGTCCTAGTATGCTTCCTTGTGGAACACCACAGCTCACTGTGAGGGGGGGGGGGGGGGGGGGTAGGGTACCGTTTACCTCCACCATCTGTTCCCTCCCCTCAAGGTAGGATTGCATCCAGCTCACTGATAGACTATCAAAACCAATTGCTTTTAGCTTGTCAATCAGAATGGAGTGATTGACCGTGTCAAAGGCCTTTTGTAGGTCCAGCATGACCATGCCGCAGTATATAATCAATGAAGCTACAACGTTTTTTTAAGATACCGCGAGTGGCTTTATGTTTCAATGACGTGCAAAATGGCCAATTATTCTAAGAATTATTCTAAGAATACTCTCTAGGTCCAGGAGGCACGCACGCCGTAAAACCAAAGTGTGCTTCACACCACATTGTCCAGAGCTGGCAGGATGTAGCCGGGGGTCACCGTACCGCACCTCGACAACAAGCCAGATACATATAGTTCCTGTTGAAAATGCTCCACATCAAGGGTGGCGGACATGTATCCTGAACCTGCCGCTCTCACTCACTATGGAGAGGTTTCACTACGGCGTTCCTGGGCTGCCTCGGACCACTGAGCAATAAAAACCCTGTAACCAAATCCAGAGCCTAATCCAGTCTGGACAATCGTTGGCAGACCTTGGGGCTGCGCTGGAGCAGAATCCCCGTGGACTGTCCCCACAGCCAGCGCTGTTCTCATGTCATGAGGCAACAACAGCATGGGCTCAGGAAACCCGCGGGGCATTGGAATGATGTGGGAACACTGGAGCTGTGAGTGAATGTTGTACGTGCCAGTGTTTTTTAAGGGTCGTCACTCATGTTTCATTGACAGCGCAGTTGTGGTCTTGAACATCGACCGATAGATGGAACGTCTCAGATATAATATGTTATGGGTAACATCATACTGGCTGAGAAAGATGGGGAGGAGGAGGCGACGGACGGAGGACTTGACCTTCGAAGTGAATATTATGGAGGAGACCTCCTATTAGCTCCAACATAATAATAGCTACTTTATAAGTGGTGTAATATGCTGTGGTGTAATATAATGTGGTGTAATAGACTGCTGTGCTGTATGGATACTTCGGCCAACGTCAGTGTGCCTAATAAAAGATAAATGCTTTCGCTGTGATCAACAGAGGTGGTAGGTCTGATTAAGGACCGAGATCTTGGGACAGCTGGGGAATTTGATTAGGCAGGCTAGATATGCAGCTTACATCAAATGTAATACCAGAGGAAACCACACCCACCGCTGGGTGGCATATAGCCTCCTGAGTCCTAACGTGTCGAGAAGCAAATCAATTCCGACACGGGCGAGCGAGAGAAGCAGAGGCGCTCTGTTGCACGTTTTCAGGAGTAAAAGAAAATGCATCGAGATCCATAACGAGGGAAAGAGATGCAACCATTCTAAAGGGTTGGCCATTTAGAACGCGACGCTGACAGCGCTGTATAGGGGCTCATACAACATGTTCAAGACGCAGAACGTTTTGTCATGCGTGCGTGCTATACAACGAGGCGTCAGCGTGTGCGCAACCCGCGCGTAACTGTGCGTAAAAGTCACTATTTCAAGGATGCACAGCTTCACAGACCCGTGCGTCCACCACGGCGATATAATAACGCACCCCTTTTCAAGAGACAGAGGTGCGGGCGTCGCCTTTGGGACGATGCTGGCTGGACCAGAGCTGTTCCCAGCGATCGCCTTTACTTCTTCCCACGGATCTCTCCGTTTGCCTGTTGTGCCAAGGAATCCCCACTTGGATCCGTGTGCCGAACCAATTGTCCACATCACGCCACTAGTGGAGCAGACTGTCATACGGTCAACGAATCCCAGGCCTCCGGACACATTGGAGAGAGAGGAGGCGACAGAGGTGGACCCGAAAGTTAACTTGGAATCAAGGGACCTTTGGGGACAGTTCCACAAGTGTGGCACCGAGATGGTCATCACAAAGTCCGGCAGGTAAAACATTCAAAACACGAAGCTAAATCGGCGTTTTTAACCTGTCCATTTATATGTGTGTGTGTTATGTACAATAGGACAGACGTCC
Source organism: Notolepis coatsorum (assembly GCF_963971535.1). Classification (NCBI taxonomy): domain Eukaryota; kingdom Metazoa; phylum Chordata; class Actinopteri; order Aulopiformes; family Paralepididae; genus Notolepis; species Notolepis coatsorum. The sequence goes on along the minus strand of NC_140166.1, from coordinate 44,519,560 downwards.
CCTCCTGAAATAAACTCGCATATATATCGCTTTTTAATATAATATCCCACTGCTGTTTTAAACGAAATAATGTCAGTTCATGCATGTGTAGGGCTAATCGATCTGCTACTTTCCACTTGTAAAGATGCTATACACTTGATCAAATGCGTTTGTGTGGCGCCGTTTTATTTTCTCCAGTGACTTTTTGTTTACCTTTATATTACGATCCGTGCAGGCAATCCGATATTCTACTTTCTCTTTCAGGCGCATGTTCCCTCCGTTCAGAGCGAGGTGTTCGGGCTTAGACAAAAAAGCCACTTATATTTTGCTGATGGATATTGTGGCGGCTGATGATTGCAGATATAAATTCCATCACTCGCGCTGGATGGCGGCGGGGAAGGCAGACCCCGAGATGCCCAAGCGCATGTACCTCCACCCGGACAGCCCGGCCACCGGCGAGCAGTGGATGTCCAAAGTGGTCAACTTCCACAAACTAAAACTGACGAACAACATATCTGACAAGCACGGATTTGTAAGCTTCAAGTTTATCTTTATATTCTTGTTGTTGTTGTTGTTGTTGTTGTTGTTGTTGTTGTTGTTGTTGTTGTTGTTGTTGTTGTTATAATTTTAAGTAGGCCATTTCGCATGTCACTTGAGGGGTCATAAATAATAAGACAAGGGAGTGGCTCTTTGATTTCCGATATACAAACATGAGATAAGTTGACTAATATGGTGTAAAAAAAATCGAGTTTGTCATTTTGTATCGCAGACAGTGAGTGGCCCATTCATTTATTTATTTATGTATCTATTTATTTTGCTCGTTACAGACTATTCTCAATTCAATGCACAAATACCAACCAAGGCTTCATGTTGTGAAGGCGAACGATGTCCTGAAACTCCCGTACAGCGCCTTTAGGACCTATGTCTTCTCCGAGACTGGCTTCATCGCAGTGACAGCATATCAAAATGACCAGGTAAGAAGAGTTCACTGCATCGTGATGAAGGACTGTTTCCTTTATTTGGCTTCTGAAAAAAAGACTTCACACATACTGTATTATAGTGTGCTTCCAGTGTTTAATTGTTGAACTATTTTAGGCCTACATTTGCTTGAATATAATGTATAATTTATTATAAAAAAAAATGTATTAATAAATAAAGATAAATATAGAAAGCGTATATAATATGCTAAATTAGGCCAGAGTCTTGCATGTTAACAAATGATTTGTTTAATTTGAAATAGTATTTTACAACCTATTAAGTATAAGCACATTATTTTTAAATGTGTCATGTTTGTTTAAACAATTCTTTACATTAATTTCCAGATCACACAGTTGAAAATAGATAACAACCCGTTCGCCAAGGGATTTCGTGACACCGGCAATGGGAGAAGAGAAAAGAGGTAATATGTTACAGCTAAACAAGTCAGGCAACACACTAGATCTGTACACTATAATGGGTCTCTAGATACGTTTTTAATAATGCCATCGTTCATGTTCAGCATTATCTTACAAAAGGCGTGTTTAACTCAAACATCAATTGGCATTGGTTTACAAAAGTCTGTACTGTATACCTCTCTGGAGCTGAATTACTCGATTCAAATGAATCGTTGCTGTTATCCTTTAAGGCTAATTGTTTATTTAGTGTGATTACATTTTATAGTCCTATTTTTGTCAATGGTACAGTATGATTAATTGTTATTTGCTTCTTTTATCTCAATTCGTGCTATATGTCCTGGTACTTTAGTTTAATGGTTTCATCATGTATTCTCTGGGTTGATAGTTGGCGTATGCTTTTTAAACGAATCAATCAATCATAATATGTAAGTCAATTCCATTAATTTAAAATATTTTCTCTGTTATCGAATTGTAACGCTTCAGGAAACAGCTAATAGAGTCATCATCACAAAACTCAAAAGAGTTGCGGCTGAATGACGTGCCAACTGACCCTTTGAAGGACTCGTCACACTCGGAGAACTCCAAGTCATCAGGTGACAAACGTTCTTATTATTTAATTTGTATTGTTTTAATGACGGCCAAGATATGTCGGTAATTGTTTTTGCCTATATGTGTATTTATTTGACCTATATATTTATCAACCCGTTGTTAGTTTACAAACATGAAAACTAAGCAAACATTCCCTTTTGCCTTTTTTCTTTTAAAATATTAGATGACCACGACAGTGAGAGTGAACAAGACGGCAATGATGAGGACAACAATCCCCGACTAGGCATGCGTAAAACTCCATCCCCGGAGGACATGAGAACAGAGCCACATGTTACCATTACGCACGACGCAGAAGAGAGACATGTGGGGCCCGAGAGGGGAAAGAGGGGTCAACAGGGCCGTGCTGTGCAGGTCGACATGACCAGCGGGGATCGCCCCTATGCGATACAGGACCCTGCAGAGCCAGTGAGACGACGCCTTGTGGGAATAGACACATTACGCAGCACCTTTTCACACATATATCCGTATCCACCGGAATTATTAACTAGACCTCTCAATCACGGGGCTATGGCCCACAATCTCTTCCAACCCGCCCACGTAGGAGCGACGTTGTACAGTTGTGCGACCATGGACCACGCACTGGCAGCCATCTCTGCTGGAATGAGCACAACAAGAGAGGCGTCAACCGTGACACCGAGGTTGCCTGTGAACTTCCAGCACCATGCGTTGGCAAAGGTATAGTGTACACTGAACAAATGGCACATTGTATATATATTCAGCCATAGATTTGGGACGTATACATTTCGCAGAGTAAATTTTACTCAAACTGAGTACATTTTGTACATTTTACTCAAACTGAGTACATTTTACTCAGTTTGAGTAACATTTTGAGTAAAATGTACTCAGTTTGAGTAAAATGTACTCTGCGAAATGTACTGTGTATAGCAAACGAATACATACCATGTCTGACCTAATTTTTTTTTTATCATTTCTATTTTAACAGGACCTGGTAGGCCTATCTCCGTTTGGAGGATTCTTCCTTTATCCGTATGCCTGTTTCTCTGCGCCTACCTCCGCAGCGCAATACCTGCCTATTCGAGCGCACAGCGATTATTTCAGACCGTACTACCCGTGTGGCCAGCTGCAAGATAGTCGCGTGGCATTCCCACCACCCCCCTGCCAATCAATCAATCAATCAAACCCCTGTTTTCCTCTCGTGGGTGACACTGACAGCGGGATGCCGTGTCAGAGTTTACGTTCTTCTACGTCAAAGGTCAACGACGGCGACACCGTGCCAACTTTGCCAAGGGATGACGTGCCTACGCGAAAAAAAGCAGGCCGCGAGGATTCAGCAGATGATGAAGATCAAGACCTGGAACATGTCCCTTCAAGACGTCCCCTCCTGAAATAATAAACTCGCACATATAATAATTGTAATAAAGATAATATCTCACTGTTGTTTTAAACGAAATAATGTCACAGTTCATGCATAGGCGAAGAATCTATCTGCTACTTTCCACTTGTAAAGATATATATATATATATATATATATATATATATATATATATATATATATATATATATATATATATATATATATATATAGGCTACACTCGATAAAAGGCGTTTGTGGCGCTGTTTTCTTTTCTCCAAGGCCTTTTTACCTTTCACCGAAAACTAAAGAAAGAAAGAAAGAAAACGGACCTCACTAAAAACTTGGTATCTCATGTATAAACCCATATTCACGGTCGCCGTCGGTTGTGTGATAGTAAAGGGTTAACCTTCTGTCGTGTGGCAGTGAAAGGGTTAACCGGCTGTTGTGTGATAAAGGTTTAACAGTTTTGGTAGTGCGGCAGTGAAATGGTTAACAGCCAATTTGACACGCGCTGCATGACGCGGGACATGATACCACATTTGTGTCAGTCCTAAAGAAAACAAGCTGTAACAAATAATCTACAGTATATAGACATTGAAGACTTGAATCATCTTTAAAATATTAAGCATTTTAAGGTTTCTATACCTATAAACTTCCAACTAATTATAGTGCCAATATTTCCTTTAAAATATAGTCAAGAGCTTTCATTATTTGCAAGGTACATTTTGGACCATCTGTATTGGCATGGGAAGTTGTCTGAAATTAATTGAAAATATTGATTAAACTGAACGAATTTAAGTGCTCTTACTAATTAATGTAAATGTAAGCTAGTTTTTCTGTGGGTCTATAGTATAACTTGGTTTTGCATTATTCTGTGTTTTTTATTTATTTTTTATCTTTTGGTCTGTATTTCTTCCAAATCAAACAATGTAATGTCTCTCCTTGATTTGTTGACATTGGATTAGGCCGCGGTTGATATTGATAAACCCCAAGGTCCATAGGCTCTAGTTATCTAAAGTCCCTTTAAAATGCATATTCAATCGTATTAGTTATTAATAGTAAATATGCAATAAGGACAGACCAATAAGCCTATTACAGGATATGATCTCTACCCCCCCCCCCCCCCCCCCCCGTGAGGCCTATACGGTAAAGGAAACCAAGGACAAGAGTTGGTTTGCAGCACCTTGAATTGCTCCAATCATAAATGGTGTTTTTACACTTTATAATATAATCTGTCGTTCTGCTCTAAAAGAAAGCCACATATCAAACTCCCTGTGAAAGTTAAAATGTTTTTCTGATGTCTGAATTTCACTTCTATCAGATGTGCGTTTTGGATGTAGCTTACAGTTTAATAACTTTTTTTGTAAGGTAAAAATAGACACGATTTTGTCTAACTGGTTCACGTGAGGTTAAACAATGGCTGTAGGGGTGGTGTTACAATTGTATGCTCAATGATTTTACTTGGTGATCCCTTCAAAAGCGTCTTCCATTGGCCTCTTTCAAAGATGAATAGAAAAAAACAATAGGGTTTGCAAACTATGGATAGCCACTACAAATTTGTAATACCAATAATTATCCAGGAAATTAATGTGAATGTAATTTATGTAAATCTGAAAAAAGGTTAAAAACCAGTGTTAATGAGATAAAAAAAATTATTTTGAGACTTTTGACGATTAATTAGGTATATTTCAGACATGTTACATGCATCCCTGATTGGTCGCATGACATTTAGCCTCAATTACAATAAATTTAGCAACAAATACAACTTTTGTAAAAACATTTAAATGCATTTCAGTAGCAGAAACGTTGGATTTTATAATGGAATACTAAAAACGGGTCGTCCTGTGAACATGGTTTTAGAATTTGGGTGGGAAATAGCTAAAGGTGTTACAATGGTCTCCCTAAGTCACATGGCCAAGTTCACGACTACTACAAGTTTAGGCTTTCAGTATAGACATACCAAACAATTGTATTCACAAATAGCCTAGTACTAGTAGGCAAAAATAAACAACAATTCTTATCATTTATTTTCCAAAGTTTGCCCAGATAGTCGAGGCTTGCAGAATCCGTGTACTTCGTGTCAAGTCATCCTAGGCAGTGATGTCAATCCTAACCACGAGGGAGCGCCAAAAACGTAAAATGTAGAATACGGTCAGCGCATCTAAATGACGTCATATGCCGCCATTAACACCAACGAAGAAGAAGAATGACGTCATATATATGGGACAACGTACGAGATCAAAACAAACCCTTAGCGAATGGTCGTCGTCTTTAATTAAACACAGCCGCCAGACGATGTCATTTGGGGTTTAAAATAGCACTTTAGGGATGGGGCGGATATCCGTAAACTACATTCTGTTGTGTGGTGCATCTTATTCTCTTACATGTGGTGCTGTCTTTACTGCTCTTTTCTTCACTCCCTTCTTCTCACCCTGTTTTCATCTCGTGTCAGTCTCTTCCTCTGCACAAGTTTTATGACTAATTTCCAATTCTCCATTATTTTCCTCACTTTGTTCTCTCTTCCTCACTTATACAGATATTCTCTTCTGTCCACCAATGCTCCTCCTGGCTTCTCATACATTGTTCTCTCTCCTTCTCATAACTTCTTATCATGTCTTGTTTTCACGTATTTTTTCTTGATCCTCCTAAATTGTCTTCACATTCTCCTTTATTCCCCTTCAGGGCTGTCCCTAACGATTATTTTTATAATCAATTAATCAGGACAGCTCTATTCCCATTTATTTGTATCCCTCTCCCACTGGAAATTGACAAACTTAAAATGTCAGAAATGTAATGAATGAATTCAAATAACTATATAGTAAATGTAATAAAAAAAAGTCAACCAACGAACTCGATTCTTGTACCGGATCTCCTCTGGTGAATGAATGAATGAATGAAAACTTTATTTAACAGATTGCAGAATGGGTACAATACAGTACGGCTCAATACATACAATTGTTAAGGGGATGCAGACCTGAGAAAGACGTTTGTCTTGTTTCCATCAGGGTCCCCCATTTTCAATTCATATAGACATATATGACATGCATGACATACAGATAGTCAGTACTGCTACATCTATACATTTATGACATACCAGATTTGCAAATACAGTACTGTTTGTGATACAGAAGGAGTCAAGAAAAGGGAGTATATACATTTGACGTAGAAACTGTACATTGGAGGAGGTTGGGTGGGGGGGGTTGGGTACATTGGGATATTGACAACCATACTGGGTAATTTACATTGGAGGTGGTTGGGGGGGGGGGCGGGGGGCACACTGTATAAACAAGTAACACTGTACATTGAGGGGGGGGGGGGAGGAGACACTGTACAAACAAACACAATTGTACATTGAACTATTGACAAAACCATACTAGGTAAATGACTGTACATTGGAGGGGGTTGGGTTAGGATATTTACAGGGGCCAGTGTTGAATTGCAGTCTCCCGTAGGTGTCCCTTGAGAGAGGTTTTGAAAGTAGGTAGTGATCCACATTCCTTTACAGCTTTGGGTAGGGCGTTCCACATTGATGTGGCATAATTGCGAAACGTGTTTAGTCCCTTATTTGAGCCGAATCTGGGTTTAACATGATTTGTGGAGCTCCCTCTGGTGTTGTGATCGTGGTATTCACTGACCTTTGGGAAGTATTTTGACATGTACATGGGTACCTTGGTCGTGTAGTGTATCTTGTAGACCAGGCCCATTGCAAGTTGTTGTACTCTGTCGTCTACTCTAAGCCATCCTAGGTTGTCAAAGTGGGCAGGGGTGAGGTGGGTTCTAGGAGTAAGGTCAAGCAGTAGTCTGACCAGTTTGTTTTGAGATGTTTGTAATTTTGTTTTTAGCGCCTTTGAGGTGCTTTGGTACCATGAGGTGCAAGCATAGTCGTAGTACCCCTGAATGAGTGCTCCTGCCAGAGTCTTCAGGGTGTTCTTGTTTACCAGAGAGGAGATCCGGTACAAGAATCGAGTTCGTTGGTTGACTTTTTTTATTACATTGGATGCCATTTTGTCACAGGAGAGATTAGCCTCTAGGATGGAACCCAGGTAGGTAATTTCATCTTTCCTTGTGACAATATTGTCACCCACTGTAACTGAGAAGCCGTCGGTCTTGCTGAGTTTGTTATTTGAACCGAAGAGAATGGACTCTGTTTTGCCCATGTGTAATGATAGTTTGTTATCAGCGAGCCATATGCAGATTCTGCCTAGTTCCGAGCTGAGGGTTTTTTCAACCTGTAACTTGTTCTTGTCAGAGACCAGCAGGGCTGAGTCGTCCGCAAACAGGAACAAGTTGCAGTCACAAGCTGACGACATGTCATTTGCATAAATTAGGAACAGTAGCGGTCCTAGTATGCTTCCTTGTGGAACACCACAGCTCACTGTGAGGGGGGGGATAGGGTACCGTTTACCTCCACCATCTGTTCCCTCCCCTCAAGGTAGGATTGCATCCAGCTCACTGATAGACTATCAAAACCAATTGCTTTTAGCTTGTCAATCAGAATGGAGTGATTGACCGTGTCAAAGGCCTTTTGTAGGTCCAGCATGACCATGCCGCAGTATTTGCCTGCGTCCACCTCTTGTTTGATGTGGTCATTCAAGAAACAAGAATACCCCGAAGACTCTGGCAGGAGCACTCATTCAAGGGTACTACGACTATGCTTGCACCTCAAAGGCACTAAGACTACTGCTTGACCTGACTCCTAGAACCCACACTTTGCCAACCTAGGATGGCTTAGAGTAGACGACAGAGTACAGCAACTTGCAATGGGCCTGGTCTACAAGATACACTACACGACCAAGGTACCCATGTACATGTCAAAATACTTCCCAAAGGTCAGTGAATACCACGATCACAACACCAGAGGGAGCTCCACAAATCATGTAAAACCCAGATTCGGCTCAAACAAGGGACTAAACACGTTTTGCAATTATGCCACATCAATGTGGAACGCCCTACCCAAAGCTGTAAAGGAATGTGAATCACTACCCACCTTCAAAACCTCTCTCAAGGGACACCTACGGGAGACTGCAATTCGAAACTGGCCCCTACAAATGTCCTAATCCAGTTGTACAATAAAGACCAAGCATGGCTTTGTCAGTATTCCAATGTACCCAACCCCCCCCCACCTCCAATGTACAGCCCCACCCAACCCCACCCCACCTACCCAACCTCATCCAATGTACAGTTTCTATGTCAAATGTATGTCAGTATTCCAATGTACAGTGTTCCCCCCCCCTACCCAACCCCCCCCACCTCCAATGTACAGCCCCACCTACCCAACCTCCTCCAATGCACAGTTTCTATGTCAAATGTATATACACTCTTTTTCTGGATTTTTTTAGTATCACAAACAGTACTGTATTTGAAAATCTGGTATGGCATAAATGTATAGATGTAGCAGTACTGTCTATCTGTATGTCGTGTGTGTCATATGATGAATTGAAAATGAGGGACCCTGATGGAAACAAGACGAAAGTCTTTTTCAGGTCTGCATCCTCTTAACAATTGTATGTATTGAGCTGTACTGTACCCATTCTGCAATCTGTTAATAAACTTTTCAATCAATCAATCAAAACAATTAAACATCAACATTATATCCATTTTACTCCTGTTCTCCTTTCTTCTTCACAATCCACTCCTTCCCTGTCCTATGTGCACCCTTTGTTCCTAGTTTTTTCCCCCTCATTGCACTCCTTTCCAACTGCTATCCCCCACCCCTCTCTCTCCCATCCCATTTTTCTACTTCTTTTGTTGTGGTGGCAAAATAAGGCTGTGCCGGCGTGGCTTTAATTGAGCAAATCTGTCAATAATTTTGTCAGGGGTTATGGCATCCAGGTTGTCCTTCTCGATGGATATGATGGCCAGGTCATTGAGCCTGTCTTGGCCCATCGTGCTCCTCAACCACGTGTGCAGCCGGCGTAAGGCGCTGAAGGAGCGTTCACAGCTGCAGCTGCTTACCGGCATAGTCAGGGCCACTTGAAGGACAGCCTTCAGGGTGGGAAACATGTCTCTGTCAAGGATCTTGAACACAGTGGCTATGTCAGGGTCTCTCTCTCTCTGTGGTTGTGTCAGGGACTTTCTCCAGCCTTCTCTTCTCTTTCTCCAGCCATCTCTTGAAGAAGTTCTTTGCCACCACAAGTTCTTCTGGCTTCAGGTTAATGCTATAATGGGTAGCAAGGCTTTTGAGAGCATCTTCGGAGAGAAAGGCCGCTGTGGTTGGGTTGCAGGCTTGAATGCCTGACATAAGCTCATCTCCCACATCTGAAAAGCGATGGGTGAGCTCCTGTATCATCCTGTCCAGGCAGGGATAAAAGAGCTGGTCTCTGAAATCACCTGGGGCTGGGGTGGTCTGATTGGAGGTTGCTCCACAGGCTGACTCCACCACAAAATCCTCCAATCTTTTTTGTTTCTGCCGCCTGGGACCAACAGGGAGCTGGATGTGATGTTCCTCACATATGGTCATGGCACTCTTTTTTTTTGATCCACTTTTTCTCCCATTTTTCTATATTTTCTCCCATCCCAATTTTTCGTATCATCCAATTTCAACCCTCCCCTGTCACGAACGCTGTTTCTTGCCTCCCACAAGCCGGCTGCAATGTGGACTAAGTCATACATAGCACAAGTCCCCTCCGGTACTTGAGGTAACAGCAGTCGCATCTTTTCACCTGCGCAGCTCGATCTCTCAGTGTCGAGGAGTAACGCGTGGGAGGCTCACGCTGCCCCCGACACTTCCTGATTCTACTGCGCAGGCGCACCAACCGACTTGTAGGAGTCGCTTGTTCACAACGTTCGATCCCCACCCTTCAGTTTTCCCTCCCCGTAATACGGCCAATGTGTATTACTGCGGACGACCAGCCAAACTGAAAAACAATGTGGAGAGCTGGATTCGAACACGCGAATCCTAGCGTCTCCACACTGGTGGCGAGTGCCTTAGACCACTACACCACCTAGCCGCCCTGGTCATGGCACTCTTGAACACATCTTCAGCCCCAGGGTCTGTGCGGAGACCCGTCAAGGTTTCAACCACTGCAGTCTTGTACTGCACTGCTCTTCCCAAGTCCAAACTTCCCCCCTGCAGGTACTGGTGGAGCCCTTCGGTTATCCCCAGGAGTTTGGCAAACATCACCAGCATATAGATGGTCTCCGACTTGCAGAGATTTGACAGGATCCCTTGGGCTGTGGCTGTTTTCATTGTCCCGAGACTTGCTAGAATGGCAGGGAGGTTGTTTACAATAGCTTTTACAGACCTCACCTGGCTTGCCCATCTTGTTGTGGAGAGCTGTACAAGTTCAGATGGCTTTGCTCCTAGTTGCTTCTGGATTTCAATGAACTTGTTATGGTTAACAAGGGACTTACTGAAAAAAGTGTACACATTTTCAAGCAGGTCGAAGAATGCGGCAGCTTCAGGTATGGCTTTGCATGTGTTGCACAGGACAAGGTTGAGCCTGTGTGCATAACAGTGTATATACACTGCTTCAGGGTGTCGCTCTCTGAAGCGGGCCTGGACACCCCCCACTGCTCCACTCATCACTGATGCTCCATCATACGTCTGTGCAACACACATGAGGCCCCCTAGGTCGTGGGACTGCAGCACTGCCTCTATTCCATCTGCAATGGACTTTGCATCAAATTTGTCTAGCTTGTGTAGCCCAAGAAAAGCCTCTCTTGGGGAACCTTCCACTGTGACGTAGCGAACACATACTGCCAGCTGCTCTGTCTGGTGATCTCTGGCTTCATCTGCCATCACAGAGTACATTTTGGAGGCTATAATTTCTTTTGTGACATTTTCTGTTATTTCTTGTGCAATGCTGGTAATCATTTCATTCTGGGACGAATGGGAGAGGTACGTGGCATTTTTAGGAGGTGTATATTTTTGGAGAAATGGGTCAAATTGTTTGAGGAGTTTCAAGCATTCTAGGAATTTGCCTGGATTCTGGCTAGCCTCCTGCTCATCATGCCCATGGAATGGGATGCCTTGCTTCCCTAAAAATGTGGTTACACCCACAATGCGCTGAAGGTATTGGCGCCTCTCTGATATTTCTTCTGCGCTTGCAGTATGTAGCTGCTCTACCACATCTCCATGAGTTCCTGTGCTGTTAAAGCCCTGCCAACATGTCATGCTTGACTTGTTGTGGAGGTCAGTTTTCTCATGCTCACGGAAGGAATCCAAAGGCAAAGCCCCTTTCCAGTTGGAAAATCCAGAGGTACTGGTGGCGATGTTGTTGTCTGCAGCAGTTCGTGGCGCCTGCTTTGATGAAAAAAACGTTCTAATATCCATCACATAGGTAGGTTTTCCAAATCGCGCCTCGAATTTAATAAACTCTTCTTCTTCAGGGCAGGGCAGACTATGCAGTATCATGCAGGCTGCTTTCCAGCCGCTGCTGCCCCTCTGTTGGACTTCGGTACTGCACGTTACTCACAACACGTCAATTATTTTTAATTCTTTTTTAGGTAAAGCATTATTATCTGATTCGGGGCTTTTCAGAATAGATCCGGGGCTTGAGCCCAAGTAGCCACCCCCTATGCAATTGTTGCATGCCCTTAACAATTGTGTGTACTATTGAGCCGTACTGTATTGTACCCATTCTGCAATCTGTTAATAAAGTTTTCAATCAATCAATTCCATCAGTCTGCTATATCCTAATCATATAGAACATATATATATGATCCTAATGACCTGCGGGAGAGTGTTCCAAAGTTTTGCTTCCATTATGTAGTAGTAGCTGAAAGCACGGTACTAATGCCTTATCAGTACCACTCCAACACAGCAGAGGGCGCCACATTAATAGCACGGAATCTTCGGAACGAATATGATTGGATGACGACGTGTGTGAGACGGTGGGCGGTTTATTTTGATTTCTACTTCCGGTCCACCATCACACACAGTGAGCTTCAAGCGACTTTAGTTAGGTTTGCATGCACAATCAATAATCACATTGATACATCCGAGATAACGTTTCAAGTTTGTATCACAAACAGTACTGTATTTGCAAATCTGGTATGTCATAAATGTATAGATGTAGCAGTACTGTCTATCTGTATGTCATATATTATGTCCTGATTAATTGAAAATGGAGGACCCTAATGTAAACAAGACGAAAGTCTTTCTCTGGTCTGCATCCCCTTAACAATTGTGTGTATTGAGCTGTACTGTACTGTACCCATTCTGCAATCTGGTAATACAATTTTACTGGTAATACAATCAGGCGGTATCTCGGGAAGCATGGACGACTCCACGGAACGTTTAACTACGTTACTACAACGACTGATAAGACGGATCCCCGCACAGATGCTCCAGGCAACACTGGAGAAGTGGGGCAGACTGACCCAGGAACAGCTACACTCACTGGACTTCACGCAGCCAAAGTTACCTCTAACGGAAGATCTACTCGCCCTCTTTCAGGTAAACCACCATAGATATCTTTGATTGTCTTTAGCAGGGGTGTAAAAAAAAAAAAAAGTACCCAGAAATTATACTAATGTGAAAGTATGGGTCAGACGAAAGTCTTTCTATGGTCTGCCATCCCTTAACAATTGTGTGTATTGAGCCATACTGTATGTACCCATTCTGCAATCTGTTGATAAAATGTTCATTCAATCAATCACTGCAGGTGATCAAATCAACAGATTGCAGAATGGGTACAATACAGTACGGCTCAATACACACAATTGTTAAGAGATGCAGACCAGAGAAAGACTTTCGTCTTGTTTACATCAGGGTCCCCCATTTTCAATTCATAATGAATTGTAACTAAGTAAGGGTGCAATCCATTCTTTGTGGATCTAGCCCCATGTCTTAAGACGGCTTCTCGCGTTTGAGAGGATACACGGGGAAAACGGCTTGTGCCACACAAGTGAAGTGAAGAGACATGACATTGGCTATTACTGTTCACAAATATTGATTGAACTCACATAGGCCATCAAAATAAGTTAAATAACACATTTAAATTCTTAATTTGAGCGGCATTCCCTTTTTTTTAAAGCTTCAGGACACTGAAAATAGTTTTAACTTTTTCAATCTCATTGCATTCTTTTAGAGTGGGTGTGTTGACTTGATGTAAATAACTATTTTACCATTATAGTAGGGCTGGGCGATATGGCCTCTAAATGATATCGCGATATTTTTTGGCCATATCACAATACACAATATATATCGCGATATTTTGACATTTCCTCTAAAGCACTTAAAAATGCTTGATTTAACCCTTTGATGCATACAGTCATGCCAATATGATGATTATAATAAGTCCCTGCAACATATGTTTGCATTATTAAACCATGAAGATGCTTTAAAAAATAATTTAATGAAAATGTACTAAGAGTAGTCTACTGACACACTAATAAAAAAATGTATTTACATCTAAGACCATTTATATAAAAACTCTTGGGTGCCTTTTTTTGCACAGTACTGTGTTTTCTATCCACTTTAGCCAAACACACACACACACATATATATATATATATTCAGATTCAGATTCAGACAACTTTATTGGTCCCCGTGGGGCAATTCATATTTGCAGCTTCACCACAAGCAACAAAGACAGACAAAGAAACAACAAAACATCTCAACGACAGCACGGAAAATAAAAAGAGAAACACTCCATGTGATACAATCCAGCAATAAAAGTAAAAACAGACAACCAAGTGCAAAAGGCTACTTAAAATGACTACTGTCTGTGTTTAAAAGTCTGATAGCCGAGGGGACAAAAGATTTGGCGTAGCGGTTGGTCCTACTTGGTGGGACGTCATAACGGCGGCCAGAAGGCAACAGTGAAAACCGCTGAGACAGAGCATGGAGAGGTTGATTTGTGATGCTCGTCCCCTTCTTGACCACCTGGTCCGTCCAGAGAGAACATAGGTCTCTCTGTTTTACTCCAATTATTTTGGAGCACACTTTCACAATATACTGTAGGCTGTTCCTATCTTTAATAGACAGGCCACTGAACCAGCAGATAAAAGAAAAAGTTAGGAGGCTTTCAATAAAAGAACTATAAAAAGTGCTCAGGATCTTCGCACTAACATTAAAAGAGTTCAGCTTTCTTAGCAGGTAGATCCTCTGCTGACCTGTTTTAACAATAGACTCTGTATTTAGGTTGAACTTCAGTTTACAATCAAACACAGTTCCCAGGTATTTGTACGATTCAACAGTCTGGACGTCCTCATCGTGAATTACACTAGCTACACTGGCTTGATGATCGGGGTTGTGTCTGAAGTCAATTATCATGTCCTTAGTCTTAGAGACATTGAGGTCCAAGTAATTCTCATCACACCAATTCACAAAGTCGTACATACACACACACTACTGTGAGAAAATAATAATCACACACAAAGGGATAATGGCTTATAGCAGACTTAATGATTTTAGAATATTTCAGATAATGAAATTAAATGTTTATATCATCAACTATCCAGTTAGTATTTATACTGTCTATAACGTTTGGCTACTTTAAATCATTGAATGTAGAGAGAGAGAGCGAGAGAGGGAGAGGGGGCGAGAACGAAACGAGAGAGCCCCCCCCCCCCCCCTCGGGTTGTTCTAGGTTCGCGTTTTGATCGACTAAGCTGCCGTAGGTGATGACGTCACCAGGGGCGGATTTAGGATTATAGGAGATCCGGGGCTTAGCCCAGATAGGTGCCCGCCTTTTTTTTTTTTTCTTTTTTTTTTTTTTGTGCAGATTTTTTTTAATTTAATTAACCTGTACATGCAATTTCCTGCAATATAGAGCCTTCAATCTTGACCAATAAAGCTGCTCTTTTCACTATAAAACTCAGTTAACTCAGTAGTTATGGTTAGATTTATATATTGGGGGGGGATATATCATATTTTTCATATGATCAAAAAGTGGTGGAGCAAGAGCATACCTTTGCTCCCCCAAGTTCAATAGTGGGAGAGCAGAGATGCTCCGAATGCTCTTATGGCCAGGCGTCTATGATTCACTGATACAAAGTAAAATAGTGCAGTGCAATAAAATAGTTAGTAAAATAGAATAAAATAATGCAATAGTGCATTGCAATAAAATAGTTATCATCGTATTTCTTCGGGAGGCCGGTAAGGAGTGCATTACAGTAGTCGAGTTGGCTTGAAATAAAGGCATGGATCTGGTTTTCAGCGTCCTTTTGATTTATAAATGGCCGTACTTTAGCTATGTTTCTAAGGTGGAAGAATTAAGTTTTTGTCAACTTGTTGATTGTGATTTAAAGCTTAGGTCTGAGTCTACCATGACACCAAGACTTAACTCACTCAAATACAGTTAGCAGCTGGATAGACCACAGATGGAAATTAGCTTCTGCTAAATCTGGTGCAAACATATTTTCATGTAACAATGATGAATTGTCAAAAAAAAAAAAAAAAAAATTTTATTTTTATTTTATTTTTTTTATTTATTTTTTAAATAGATTCTGGGCTTTTCAGAAAACATTCGGGGCTTGAGCCCAAGTAGCCACCCCCTAGCTCCGCCCCTGGACGTCACACTCGAATGTAAACAGGAAGACACGGAGATGGAAACTGGATGATATACAGAAACGCGGAATAACCAATAAATATGAAGTTATGTTTAAACTTCTGTTGTCACGCGTTGTCAATATAACCCACCCCCTTTCCTCACGAATGCAACTAGTGTTGTGGAGTCCGCTTTGACCGTTGTCCAGGGTTAGCAGCTATCACTAGTTAGCTTAGCATAGTCCTAATGGATACCTTGGTTAGCAGCTACCGTTAGCCCATTGCTTGTGTCAATTAAATTGCATGTTATTAAAGGTCCGCGCTGGTCTGTCTAATGAAATTACAACCGCAACATTATGTCGCACTGTTTGTTTGGCCTGGTTGTAGGCTAATGTTTTACTATTTTTTTAATCCAATTTGTATGGATTAATTTAGGAGTGAAATGCGAATGAAGGGTTGAAATCACTACTCGCAAGCTTGCTTGCAGATATTATTTTCAACTCGCAACGGCCAAATTAGGGGGCAATTTGCGATCATCTCGTCGCAGTGTACAGCCCTGTGTATCTTTTAGAGTGGGTATGTTGACTTAATGTATCTTTTAGAGTCGGTATGTTGACTTGATGTATCTTTTAGAGTGGGTATGTTGACTTGATGTATCTTTTAGAGTGGGTATGTTCTATGTTGACTTGATGTATCTTTTAGAGTGGGTATGTTGACTTGATGTAAAATGACCCAAAATGTTGTGAAAATTATGAGTAAGGCATTTGATCTCTATCCCTCTGGATTTGCATTTTGCACAGAATCAAACCATTTCAGATTCCAATCTGCTTCCCTGAAAACATTGCATTTATCTACCTGGGTTTCCCTGATTGACTCCTCACTCAGTCAGTTGTCAGTGGCCAATTATCCATAAATGTCTGTGTTTTGAGTGGAGGTAGGGATAATCGCTTCATTGAGGTCATTAGGTGGGCAGTGCACCCTTTTAGGTATTATGTGTCCGGTCCCGCAAAATCATTAGCATTTTTCATTTCGGACCCCTTGGTAATTGAGTTTGACACCCCTCTTCTAGGATCACTATAATCAAATAAAATGTATTTGTAGCCCGAAATCCCAATGACTTGCCCCCATGGGCTTCACGGATCAAGAAGAAACATCACAATAGATCCACACAAAAAAGAACACCATAAAATCCAAGATTTTGCAACACCCCCAGCCTTTCCCTGATGAAGATGAGGAACACCTCCCTGTAACCTAGCAACAGGGGGTAAAAACCTGGGGAGAAACCTCAGATGGGCCGTTCAAAGGGGACCCCCCATCAGGGTGTCGGTGTCCTGGGTGCATCAAAATACACATTTCCAGCGTATTGTTACCATCCATGTAAAAACAATACATGCAAAATATTTTTGCAATACGAGGTGATTTAGATGTGCAACGGTACATCAGTACATGCTGTCCTCTCCCAACATGGCCTGCTGTTAGTGTCTGTGTGTGTGTGTCTGTGTGTGTGTGTGTGTGTGTGTGTGTGTGTGTGTGTGTGTGTGTGTGTGTGTGTGTGTGTGTGAGTTGCAACATTGTTTCATCTCGCACCTGGTCCTGCAATTTTTGGGGGGATGGGCGGGATGGGCCTATAAATAGCTTTACCTGTGTGGCTCTGCATCACAGTTTACTCAATTCCCCCAACTCCACCATCACCCACCACATGATCCAGCTCTCCAACTATATCTCCAGCTATCCAGTTCTCACAAGATGGCGTCGCCGCCCTTAGGCTCCCGCCAGAGCAGCCGCAGCCTGGTCTTTGGTCTGGGCCCCAGCATAACCAATGCAGATGCCATCATCACTGGTGCCAAACTGCCAAGTGGTCGCCAGATCTTGCGGTGCATGCTGTACAACTGCGACACGCAACTGCATGCCAAGCGGCCAGGTTTGACCGGAGCCTTGTCACGGTTCCATGCGGCTAAGGATGTTTTGGAGCAGGTGCAGCCATTTTATGGAAAGGCCAATATTCCAATGGTGAGTGATCATCGAGCATGCTTCAAGATAGTAGCGCTTGTCGATGCTAGCAACAAGCTGCGGCAAATTCCAAAGGCCAGGCGCTCCAGTGAGGCTACAGCTCGACTGGTGGACGCAATGGAGCACAAGCTGGATGCCACATTCCCGCTGTGGTCTCCAAATGCAGAGGAGCTGATCTGTGATCCAGAGGACATTGCTTTCCTGGCCAGCATGAAGGGCGACAGAGTGGCCACATTTGGAGCATTGGATGCCAATCTGCAATCCAAGTTGAAGCGGCGACAGGAGCGTGAAGCAGCGCAGCAGGCATGCTTTACCAAGGAGCAGCAGGAGATGACTGCGAGGTCCAGCATGGCGGTGGTGTTGGAAAGCGAAAGTGATGAAGACAGCAATGCAGATGAAACAGCTGCTCCACCGGCTGAGAACACACCCACCCGTGAGCGTAAGAAGACTGGCACCACAGCCTTCATTCCATCAGACATTCTCAGCCGGCCGAGTCTTGTGTCACTGGCTACACGGTTGAAGATCACACCAATGCAGCAGGCTGCCTTCACACGCGGTCTGATCGAGGAATCCGGTGGCAATTCGGCAATGGTCTCCACATCCTACGCAACAGCAGACCGAGCGCGCCGCCACGTGTTGCAGGCCATCAGTGAGGACCAGCAAGAACAGTGGACACCACCTCCCATGTGCACCTTGCACTGGGACAGCAAGTTGACGCCAATGCTCAACAATGTGCGCCAGTTGGAGGAGCGTCTGACAGTGGTGATCGGAGACGCGGAGCGGCTCAAACTGCTTGGTGTGCCAGCATACATGAAGGGGACTGATGAGGCATGTGGAACGATCATTGCCCGGCTGACATGCAAGCTGCTGCAGGACTGGTGCTGCACCGATCAGGTTGTCAACATGGCATTTGACACCACCGCGTCAAACACTGGCCATCTCACGGCAGCCTGCATTGCCATCCAGCTCTCACTGGGTCGACCACTGCTCTGGTCCGGGTGCCGGCACCACATCGGCGAGGTGCTCCTCAGCCACATCTTCACCGACCTCAAGGTGGAGACGTCACGCTCGCCAGAGGTTACATTGTTTACACGTCTGCGTGACAACTGGAACCTGTTGCCACACAAGGACAGCGGCCCATTGGCCCGCTACATTCCTGGCGATGCCGAAACACCGTTCCTGGGCAAGTTGCGTGCTGAACTAATTGTGTGCGCTGCAGGAGTGCTCGACTACAAGCGAGGCGACTATCGCGAGTTCGTGCAGCTATGTCTTGTGTATCTGAGTGCAGACAGTGCAGAGCACACTCCAGTTAACTTCCAACGACCGGGAGCACTGCACAAGGCGCGGTGGATGGCTAAGCTGCTCTATACTCTCAAGCTGGCCTTGATGGAGCAGCACATTGCCTTGCTTCCTCAGGGGACCATCACTACGCAGCAGCAGGTGCTGAAGATTCGGGCGTTTGCCAACTTCATCACGCACATCTACGCAACGTGGTGGTTGACCTGCGACACGGCCGTAGATGCGGCATGGAATGACCTTACACTCTACCACAACCTGTACGCATACAAGTCTGTTGACGAGGGCATCGCAGCATCAGCGATTAAGGCGCTGAAGTGGCACCTATGGTACCTGTCAGGCGAGATGCTGCCCCTGGCACTCTTCGGCACCAAGGTGCCAGTTGGCGAGCGGCGCGCACTTGCAGATGCTGTATTGGAGCACAAGCCGGCTGATATATCCATGCAAGCCCCACAGCTCCGCTTTGGCACTGGCTTCGGCAAGCCAAAGTTTCCAACCCTCTCGCCGACCACCAGCTTGGCTGACCTCGCCAACCCAGACTGCTGGTTCGGCATGCACCTGCTGCACATCGATCCCGCGTTTCTTTCACTGGATGTAGAGGATTGGGTTACCAGTACAGCATTTCAGATGGGTGCAGTGAATGTACGTACGTGCCATCAATGTTGTGAATGACTGTGCCGAGCGTGGCGTCAAACTGACGTCAGACTTTGTGGCAGCAGCCAGGAGCGAGGAGCACCTGCAGAATGTGCTACAGGCAGTTGAGCATGACCGCTCAACACAGCCAAATCTTCGCTGCTGCAAGCGCAAGCTGGACCAGGTCTAGGACTCTAGGATGCTTGAGACATGTTTGAAAGACTATTTCAATGTTGTTATCAAACATTTTGTTCTTAAATGTTAGGGTTAATAAATGTTGTTCTCAAAAACGATTTCTTGCCATTTTTGAAATTGCCTTGTCATGTTATCTAGTAAAACGCCCAAAAAGGCCAATTTTCATATATTTCACATGCTGTGTGGTACCTCTAAATCTCAACGAATCTTTCCCAAACGTTGCACAAATCATTTTCATGTTTGTCCGAACAGAATGCAACCCCTCACAGATTGATATGTTGAGATTAAATTTTTGCATTGCAATTTGATGCACCCTTGGGTGTTGCTATGGATGATAGATGGATGGAGAATGGAACAAGCGAATAATTGGTATGTACTGTATATGCATATAATTATACATTGTTAGAAAACGGTGTTGACGGCTTCCTCGTTGATCGATATCAGCCTTCATCGCTTCTCCTGGCTCTCACATACATACATGCATGCATACATACATACATACATACATACATACATACATACATACATACATACATACATACATACATACATACATACATACATAGTAGCAATAGTATCTAAAGTATATAAGAACATTTTAAATTGATAAACTATAACATGCTACATCCATCCTCACCCTCTCCATCATCACCTGGTTCCCTGCAGCCACGGTCAGAGACAAGGCCAAGCTGCAGCGGGTGATTCGCTCGGCGGAGAGGGTGATCGGCTGCCCCCTTCCCTCCCTCGAGTCCCTACATTCCACCAGGGCCTTGAGGAGGGCGAGGAAGATCATGGCAGACCCCGCCCACCCGGGTCACAACCTCTTCAACATGCTCCCCCACGGCAGGCGGCTACGGCTGCCCAAGACACTAAAGTCCCGCCACAGACTGAGTTTCTTCCCCTCAGCAGCTCGCCTGGTAAACGAGTCAGGTGTCCCCCTGCACCCCCCCCCCTCTATGTCGAGCTGCTAGGGCTGGACTTCTGGACTTGAACTTCGTGTTGCACTGTATCCATGTCCCCAACCACCGCACTTTCACAGTCTTATTGTTGTCTCACTGTTATGTCCTGTCTTGCACTTTACTTAAAATTATTTATTTACTGTTGTATTGTTCTTAATTGTGAAAAAAAAGTATGCACTGTAATGCCAAAACACGTTCCTTTTTGTACATGTATGAAATGGCGAATAAAGTAATCTGAATCTGAATCTGAATAACATAAATCCAATCTTTAAAGCTGCAGTAGTTATTTTATGACCACTAGAGGCAGGGCAGCATCGCAAAAGTGACTAAACAATAGGGGTGGGGGGAAAAATCGATACGTAGTAGTATCGCAATACTTTGCGTGGCGATACTGTATCGATACAGGGACGCCAAGTATCGATATTTAATTATTCATAAAAACAATTTTAAAATAAAAATGTATAAGGAAGTTACATTGTTCATTTCAATACCTGTAATAGTACAGTAGTCCACACACACACATTGTGCATTCAGTTAAGTTGGAATATGACTGTAATACAAACAGTTCAGTTTGTCAGGTACATGCAACACAGATTACAGTGTTTACTGTCTGCTTGAGAAAATACCATGTTCTGCAATAAAAAATATTGAAGTGAGATGAACAGACTGAACTTTATTTTATTAGATAAAACATGTTGACAGTTTTACCTTGCAAAAAAAAATTATTAAAAAGAAATATCGCAAATTTTCGCAATATATCGAGTATCGCGGCTCAAGTATCGCGATAGTATCGTATCGCGAGGTCTCTGGCGATTCCCACCCCTACTAAACAAGGTAGGTGAATACTTCACCTACAAACGCAATACAGCACAGCATTGATGTAATTAACCTTTACTCGTGGTCTGGTTTTTCATAGGAGAAAGGCCTGGCAGTCAGTGGCGGCCGGTGGGTACTTCACCACTAGGGGCGCTATACCAAACATTTTGCAAACATGTACAGTACAGTACCACGCAACAGACTCATGGCAAGACGTGAGCGATTCGACTCACGCTCACGGCAATGAATCGGCTCTTATGAACGAGTCGCTCAGCTGTTACTACAACAACACACAACCAGTCAAATAAAGTATAGTCTAGACTCTAATTCACAACTTGAAACACAATATATAAATAGAAAAGTTAGAAACAAAACTCGCCCCGTCTCCAAACACAGGCAGATCTCTCCCTCTCTACTTCTCTCTCTCACACACAGCGCGACGTGGAATCGATTCGTTACACAATCAGACCTATTATATACCAAGAATAACTTCAGTATGAGTACAGGGCTGTACACATATTTTGCATATTGTTAAACGAGCCAAGGCTAGCTATTAAACTATCGATATGAATCGAAAATCTGGGACCCTGATGTAAACAAGACAAACGTCTTTCTCTGGTCTGCATCCCCTTAACAATTGTGTGTATTGAGCCGTACTGTATTGTACCCATTCTGCAATCTGTTAATAAAGTTCTCATTCATTCATTCATTCAAACATAGACGATATTGAACAAGCCATAATCCACGTATTTTCAATCCGAGAGAGCTGCAGTAGTTAAATCAATGAGCCATCGACATAGTCAGTGTGGTAACGTTATTATTGCATCCAAGATTGATACACGGCTGGCTAGGCAGTTGGTAGTCATAGTCTTGTGTTATAAAATAAATAAACAATCAGCAATGTCTCGCTTCATGAATGGCCAGCAGTAGCCTAACAGTACTGCTCCTAAAAAAACTATTTACAAACGTTAACGTTAACCACAGAGAGAGAGAGAGAGAGAGAGATACTCACTGTTTAGTTGAAACGTCCAGGGCAGGAGAGCTTGATAAACGTGTATAATCCACTGATGATGTATTCCAGACCACTGTCCACTGTAGTCTGTCTCCAGACTGCATCCGCCATATAGCTTGTTAGCCAAGTGTTAGCTCGTTAGCACAACACAAGTACATTCCTTTGTCCATTTCCGCTCGAACAGACTGCAAACTACCTGGCGTTCTATCGCCATGCTCTAAGACAAACTCTAACCTTAACCAACTTTGAAAGAGTGCCTAAGCTTAACAGTCTAAAGAACTTGCAGTCACGGCACGCTCGTCTAAGACAAACAGCTGCCTGCATCATTCTCACAACAACACAACTATCTCCACCGACCAACCTAGGAATAACCTAGAATTGGAACATTAGAAATTGGATTCGGCCAATCAGAGATCGTCTCTGTGAAATTCTGCTACGGAAAAAAATACTGGCGTCGGCCAATCAGAGAGCGTCTCCGCGAAATGCGGCTACAGATATTCTTGACGCTACTGGCTAGACCGCTTCAAATCACGCCCGGATTCCAACATAATAGTCATATTTCAACGCACAACGCGTTATGCACTGATTGGCTGTGACGGATACAGCGATCAAACTGTGACGCGCACTCAGAGCGCTATCGCGTATAGCCCGGGCCGAGAAATACGAAAAAGAAAAAAAAACGTGATGTCACTTCCTGCTCTGGAAAACGAGTGTTTTTTAATTGCGATAATAACGTTATATTGTGCATTGGAAATACAAACACTTAAAATTAGTAAATATTATTCATTTTAAACATGTTTATATTATTTATAGGGCTATAAAACAAAAAACAAAAAGATACTTTTTCTTGTTCTACTCTCATATAACCAGGCCGGGCCTGAAGGGGGGGCGGCGCCCTTGCGCCCCTAGTGGCAGAGCCGCCACTGCTGGCAGTTAAACACGTCACAGAACTCGAGATGATACGTAAGTGGAAGTGGTTTTGTTAGATGAATAAGCTACATTAGGATAGCCCTGGTGTGATTCTCATGTCACAAATGTATAGGGCTGTACCGAATGCGTGTATCCCTTCCGCAACGGAATTCGGTTTCCGGGTTCGCCTGATTGGCCGCGACGGCCACGTGACCCGCCCCCCTATCCAGCGCTCTGCCGCTACGCGCTGCTGTGTTGACGCTCGCCTGTGTGTTGACGCGCGTGCAGCGGCGTGGACTTGACTTAGAGCGTGGAGTTGACTTCCCCTTTCACATCGCACGCTGCTGTGCAGTCATCTAATAATATTGTCGCTTTTGTCAAGAATCACTTTTCACATCAAGCAAGAATCACTTTTCACATCACGTAAGTGCTTATAACGCAGTCATCTTGAGTCAAGAAACCGCGAGCGTGGAGTTGACTTTCACGCAAGCTGCTAAGTGCTTTATAATATTGTATTTTATAATATTGTCACGTGTCGCCCTTGTCAAGAATCACTTTTCACATCAAGTAAGTGCTTGTATTTTATAACGCAGTCATCTTGACTCAAGAAACGACTTATCACTTTTCACATCAAGTAAGCTGTTAGGTGCTTTATAATATTGTATTTATATTGTATTTTATATTACTAGACTGTAGGGCTGACCTTCAAAGCTTTTTTTGGCAATCGAAGCTTCGGGGCCGAGCTTCGATTTTAATTCTAAGCTTAAAAAAAAAATATATATATTAGTAAGTAATACCACCCTTGCAGCATGCACACACGCACACACACACACACACCATAAGATGTGAGATACTGTAGTTGTTGATATGCGCGTGTCTTTGTGTCAACAGACGCCACCCCTGGGCCAAGCGGTACGCCGACAGATCAGCTGCAAGAAACCAGTCAGTTATGAACGCGTCGGTTTGTGTCACTTTCTCTCACACACACACACACACACACACACACACACACACACACACACACACACACATAGATACTAACTATAGATATAGACTTTACCTATAGGATTCCCTACTCCAGCCACAAGTGTTAAATAGGATATAATAATATGAAGGATGTACATCTTGAAGTTGTTCAAACCCTGTGACTACCATACAGACAGACAATTCTAGTGTGACTACCATACAGACAGTGCATAATGGTAATTATTACCTATACTATACTGCATGTACAATACCAGCATACACATTCAAAATAAACCTATTCCCTTCTTATTGTCACACATTCAGATGATGACGACTGTGATCTCGAGGAGGTGTTCTCAGATATAAGGCGACACAGTCGGGACCCCCTCTTCACTGCTGACTTCAAGGCCATGGCAAAACAGTATCTGCTGCTGAAGAGAAACCCTTCCGCAATGTCGTCAGCCTTACGCACATTCGGCAAGTCCGGGAGCCTGTCGACGAGGGCTTTCACATTACGCCGGGCTGCAAGGCGGCAAGGCCCGATCATTGGCTGTGCCTGTCAGCCAACTGCAGTGGCGCGCAGGAAGTTGCCAGCTGGCTCAAGGAGACGCGTTCAAGCTGGGCGACCTGCAAAGCAACACAACCTGAGCGCGTCGATGGCTTTGAACACTAGTGGGGCAAAAAAACATTGAAGCTCATAGTGTAACGGTCTGTGTAAGTTAGTGTTGTGTTCATTCATAGTTAAAGACGGTAGAGGTTGGCGTCAGTGTAAGTTAGTGTTGTATTCATTCATAGTTAAAGACAGTAGAGGTTGGCGTCACGGTCTGTGTAAGTTAGTGTTGTGTTCATTCATAGTTAAAGACAGTAGAGGTACACCTTACTGTAAATTGTACCTCATCCCATTTCTGCTTTGCACTATAGTGCATTGTATATTAGTACATTGCATAGTATATTGTATGGTAACAGTCTCTGGAGCGCAACAGTAAGAAGCATTTGCACTGCAACTCGTACACCTTACTGTAAATTGTACCTCATCCCATTTCTGCTTTGCACTATAGCGTATTGTATATTAGTACATTGCATAGTATATTGTATATTGTATGGTAACAGTCTCTGGAGCGCAACAGTAAGAAGCATTTGCACTGCAACTCGTACACCTTACTGTAAATTGTACCTCATCCCATTTCTGCTTTGCACTATAGCGTATTGTATATTAGTACATTGCATAGTATATTGTATGGTAACTCAGTTACTTCTATTCTGCATCGAACATTGTACATATGTCTATACTGAACACTGTGACCTCTATTTTTACTTCTATTTTACATGCTATACTATTTTATTTCATACTTATCTTGTCTAGCACAGTCTCTAACAGTAACAGTAAGAAGCATTTTGGATAAAAGTATTCTGTACTTCTGTATGACAACAATGTATGCCTTTCAAATGTTGATTAAATGATACACACTGAAATCTACGCTCTCTCATCCTGCTTTCCACAACGCGACAATATTATTAAACAAGAGAGCTCTGTCATTGAAGTGGGAAAAGTGATTCTTGACTCAAGATGACTATGTGAAAAGCGACAATAGCATTAAACAGTAGCGTTTCTGCACTCAGAAGATGGCGCGACAATATTATTAAACAACAGAGCTCTGTCATTGAAGTGGGAAAAGTGATTCTTGACTCAAGATGACTATTTGAAAAGCGACAATAGCATTAAACAGCAGCGTTTCTGCACTCAGAAGATGGCGCGACAATATTATTAAACAAGAGAGCTCTGTCATTGAAGTGGGAAAAGTGATTCTTGACTCAAGATGACTATTTGAAAAGCGACAATAGCATTAAACAGCAGCGTTTCTGCACTCAGAAGATGACGCGACAATATTATTAAACAAGAGCGCTCTGGCGTTGAAGTGGGAAAGCGGCAGTGAAGTCCATGCCGCGCGCGCGTCAACACACAGGCAGAGGCAGAGAGGCGGATAGCGGCCAATCAGGCGAACCCGGAAACCGAATTCCGTTGCGGAAGGGATACACGCGTACCGAATGTCTTTTTATTTTATTTTTTACATTCAAAGCTTCTATTGAAGTTTTCGAATGAAGCTTCGAATGTCTGTCGTCATATTTTATGACGTAATCCTAAATGAATAATTTTTTTTATATCCTCAAACAAAATCCTCAATTTGAATAAAGTGATTAATCAGATTAAATGGGTATTTTCTTTTATTAAATCAACTTTCTTTAACACTTTGACTGCCACTCACGGCTAATCTCGGGTTTACGATTGTGACGTTGAAAGCCACTCACAAGATTTCTCGGAATACATTTTTTTATTTATTTTTAGCGATCTGAAATCATATTGCATCACGCGAGCCTACCCAGGGGCCGCCGGCGATCAGATGTGAAAAAAGCGCCCCCTATCGTCTCCCAGATGGTAAATCACCCTTTTGGAGTGGACTCAATGAAAATGGATGGGGGAAAAAAATATTCCAGTCCACATTTCACTTCTCACCCATGTACCAGAGTTCATTCAGGGGGCTCTGAGCCCCGCGGATCATGAGTTCTACTGTATACACGTTAGATCTATACACTTATCGATTTTTTTCGAATGGTGATCAGGAATTGGAATATACCAGTTGGATACCATCTGATGTCAGGTAAGGAATCTATGTTATCAGTGTTAGGATAATCAGACTCGTTTTCATGAAGATATAAGCTTTTTTGTGATATGTGCTCCAGCTGTTTCACTGTAAAATCCATGAGGAAATGAAAGCAGCTATTATCAGCACGCGCCTCGAACGTGCGTGCGTGCACGTATACTATTGATCATCTAGCGTTTATTTGAAAACGATTCATAAATAGGCCGACAAATATCAACATTCTGGAATATTCCAGTAAAAGGCGATTATCACAGAATGGGCTGTTTTTCACCTGAAAACGGGTGCTTTTCAAAATACTCTCAAACGGAAATGAAGCGATAAAAAACCAATCTGCCTTGACAACACTGACTGGAAAATGATGGCACTGAAAGTAACTGAATATAACTCGTCAGTTTCGTCAACATAAATAATCCAATAAGGTCACGGTTGGTACGAAAGTGATGGTGACGTCTGGGTCTTGATGGAGTGCCAAGCGAATGCAGATAGGCTACATCATCATTTATGATAAATGTTTTATTAAAATCTTTATGACTAGTTATATACTATAATACTATAATATTAGTGTAGCCTAATCTTTATCTGTAACTGTGAAGAAAAACCCCATTGGTTTAAACAGAATGAATAGACAATTTTTTTTTTATTCGAATGTTGATTTTAGAATTCGAATGTCATGAATTAACCTTTGAACTATTCGGTACAGCCCAACACATGTATTAAGGATGTGGTTGTTTTTCAGATGCCATTGACGGTCACACCCAGGGGATGTGGCGTGCCTTCCAGCTGTTTGATGCAGAAGGTAGGCGAGATAAATACATGGAGATCTCTATCTTAACAACTACTGTGAAGTTTCCAGCAGGTAGGGTTGCTTACAGTGGGTCCAGAGGTAGTCGTCTGGTAATCGGAAGGTTCCCAGTTCAATTCCCGTTCCTTCCGGCAGCGTGTCAAAGTGTCCTTGAGCAAGACACTTAACCCCTAACTGCTCCTGATGAGCAGGTCGGCACCTCGCATGGTCGCCTCCGCCATCTGTGTGTGAATGGGTGAATGTGAGGAACAAAAATGGTAAAGCGCTTTGGATAAAAGCTGCTATATATATATATATATATATATATATAAATGCATTTTCAGTTGATTATTGTCCCTTTCTTCTGCTTCCTAGATGATGCCCACTCTATAGACCTGACCCAATTCAAGGAGCTATTTAAAGCCCACCTCACTCAGCTCATCAGACACGTAAGTGAGCTCTCCGTCATGAGGAGGCTAGTAATGCATACAAGCCTCGACACTTGCGTGGTCAGCAGGCCTCAATGGATAAGTAGCCCAAATAGAGCCTACGTATTTACAACAAGGTGCTTAAAAAGTCCCTGAAATTCAAATCAACCATTCGCATTGAAAGTTTTGTTCATCGATGATAAAATTGTTCTGAGTCAAGAAATATAATTTTTTTTATTTTAAGTCTAATTGTCGGAAATTGGCTTTAAGCCATACATTTAGGATCAGATTTGTATCTATAAAAGACAGCATTTAAAAGTGAATTGTATCCTTTTAAATGCGCTTTTAAAATGAAAAATAGTGCTTAGAAAAATACTTGAAAGTCCTTGAATTTCATTTTGCAATGTCTATGGGAACCCTGTTACAAGTGTAGGTTACATACTGTAAAGTGTCACAGCCAACTAAGTGACACTAGTTAATAATGACATCCTGTTCTCTCTGTCAATTATGGAATGTAAAAGGTTTAAGCATATGTTACTGTAGGTGTCTATATGTGAAGATCCGTGGCAGAGGAGACAGCTATATGACGGGTGCACACTTGTATAACTTGTATACACTTGTATACCTGTATACTTGTATACCAAAGCACCTCAAAGGCGCTTAAAACAAAATTACAAACATCACAAAACAAACTGGTCAGACTACTACTTGACCTGAACCCCAGAACCCACCTCACCCCTGCCCACTTTGCCAACCTAGGATGGCTTAGAGTAGACGACAGAGTACAGCAACTTGCAATGGGCCTGGTCTACAAGATACACTATACGACCGGGGTGCCCATGTACATGTCAAAATACTTCCCAAAGGTCAGTGAATACCACAACCACTACACCAGAGGAAGCTCAACAAATCATGTTAAACCCAGATTCGGCTCAAACAAGGGACTAAACACGTTTCGCAATTATGCCACAACAATATGGAACGCCCTACCCAAAGCTGTAAAGGAATGTGAATCCCTGCCCACATTCAAAACCGCCCTTAAAGAGCACCTACGGGAGGCTGCAATTCGAAACTGGCCACCGTAAATGCCCAAAACCCCCACCACCTCCTAATAGACAGTCTCCTCCCCACCGCATGTATATATTCCCTCCCCGCCGTATGTATATTTCCCTCCCACCCACCCACCCCCTCCTAATGTACAGTCCCCTCCCCATCATATGTATATACTCTGTCAGGATCTAGGGGTAACAGTACTGTATATTTGAATACCGCCTATGTCACAAATGTATCAGTACTAAATACCTATATGTCCCTATGCCATAAATGTCATGTATGTTGTGTATGTCATAAATGTCTATATGAATTGAAAATGGGGGACCCTGATGGAAACAAGACAAACGTCTTTCTCAGGTCTGCATCCCTTTAACAATTGTATGTATTGAGCCGTACTGTATTGTACCCATTCTGCAATCTGTTAAATAAAGTTTTCATTCATTCATTCATTCATTCATTCATTCATTCATTCATTCATCTTATATAAGCTGTATATTCTTTATACACCTTAGGACCATGTACTATATAGCCAGCAGTCTCCCTCGTCTGCATCCCCTTGAGTTGGGGTGAGTGAGAACGAGGGGGGCCCCTTCGGAATGCAGGGAGGTAACTGAAAGAGGGGGGGGGGGGGCCTCTGCCATAAGAGAAGGATTCTGCCCACAGAAGGCCTAGCCTGCCTGCATGTTTTACTACCTGTTACTTACTGGTCCGGCTGCTTTTTGCTGATAACGTGGCAGAAGCGAGGGGCCCCAGGAAGATAAAGGCGGAGGCTGTGAAAGTTTAGAGAAGACACACGTTATGTGTGCCACAAATCAACAAGCGCCACCTGTGTTATAAACTTATACAGAGTCTTAAAACTATAGAGAGAATCTTAAAACTATATAACAATTAAATGTTAAATGTTTTGCTACAGTCAGAAATGTTGGTGTAAGAGGTGTATACATTTCTGCTGCATTAATTATATGTTTCATAATGTCATGCTTAAAATGAACTGTCAGTAGAGAATAATACTATATATTGTGTAAACTGTGTTTACTGGAGGAGGGCATCTCTGAAGATTCTCTGCTATAAACTCTGAGGAGTCTTGATGAGAATTCTCATAGATGGCCTCGCCCGGTACTGCCTGGTGGCCAGGTTAACCCTTTGTTTGTTCTGAATAAAGATGAAAAGTGGAGGGACTTTCTCATACTTAAAAAACTAGGTAACTGAAGGTAACGCAAGTAAAAGAAGGAGGGGAGTCCATCCTTACTACGTATTGTACGTTGGTTGGCTAGTGAAATGACATCCCTATGACATCACTGTTTTTAGACCAATCGAAATATGATACAGGATCAATATAAAAATGACTGTTCCTCCTTCGAGAGCCCAGATTTTGAGAGATTTTATGGAGATGAGTTCTGATATTGTAAGCAGAAACCTTTGTACTTATAACCATGAAACTGTGCCTTTAATGTAATCTTGTACTTTTAAAAAATAAAACACCCTTTTTTTGAACACACCTTTTTGCATCCATTCTTCTAACTGAAAGACGGACGGGTAAGCATTGAAATGTTTTTGCATTGTAACTTTACCCATTGCTTCGTGATGTTCATGATTTATGATGTAAAACTTTAGAAGTGTGCCTTTAACCAGTCGGCAACCACACGGTCCCATAATGTTCCTGATTTATGATGTAAAAACTTTAGAAGTGTGGCTTTATCCAGACGGAGACCTAAAGAGAGAAATATATATATATATATATATAGATTAGAAGTGGGTTCTGTATAATGGGATTATCAAGTAAAGCCATACAGTGATAATACGTGTAACGGATAAGGGAAATGGACCTCATCTGAATAAAAAGAGTCCTTCCCAGTGCAAATAAAATAAAAAGATTCCGCAACCCCAATCACTCGACCTAAGGTCGATGACTGGGTGGGGTCGGAACGGTGCATTCGCTATCTCTTGTCGGTCAGTGAGTAACAACAACATTTTGTAGACTCATTTGGTTCTGCATGTCAACCACTTCGCAGGACGCTGTTTGATGTCAAGATGAGCAGACCAATGAGTTATGAAGTTATCGATCTGACCTAAGACCTAGCTTGGGCACTTATCACATACATAGTCACAGCCACATCCCAGTGCCTTAACCATCTAAATCTAAACCATAGATATATCACTATGTTTATAATATATATATATATATCTATGATCTAAACACCCCCAATAAATCCACAGAGATACTGCCATCTAGTGGTTGAACGCATGCTATTGCTATCCTGGTTGTCGAGGTGATTTAGGGGGCTTTCACAGTAACCATTCAGGGTCGAATCACAGCCCGATCGCACCAGAATAGGGTCTGGTCGTCCTACTGTGAACGCTCCCCCCCGTCCCCGGGGACGCTGATTCGCTCCAAACCTGGACCGCTGGAATAGGTGGTTTTGGGTGCACCAGTGGGAGCGGGGGGCGTGATGTGCGAGCTTACGGCTTTCATGCTTGCTTGAATTTTGGGCAGATAAAAACATACAGCAACAACTGGACAATACCCACAAAAAACTATATATTTATATATATTTTTCTGAATTCCTGAAAAGTAAACTTTTTCGGAGATGAGTCCGACGCCGACAGTATTTTAGGTTCAACTTTAGGTAGAAAAGAGAGTAATTTTTGTACACATGCCTTTTTTCCACACGCACACATGAGTCAAGGGCTCTGCAACGACTCACTGCCGAAATTCAGATCAAAGTGTCAAACTAGGCGTTGCAGATGAAATATGCTTAAAGGAAAACTCCAACATTTTGGGAAATTAGCTTATTTGCCATCTACCCTGGAGTTAGACAAGAAGATACATACCTTTTTCTTCTCTGTGCATGCAGTAGGAGTAGGAAGACGTTGGTAACTAGGCTAATGGAGGAACCTACTTCCAGTGACTGACGCTAAGCTAGGCTAACGGTGCGTGTCTTCCTACTCCTACTGCATGCACAGAGAAGAAAAAGGGTATGTATCTTCTTGTCTAACTCCAGGGTAGATGCCACATAAGCTAATTTCCCAAAATGTTGGAGTTTTCCTTTAAGATGTTGTCGGAAACATATTTTGCGTCCAACTTTAGGTAGAAAAGGGAGGGTTTACAAGCAAGCCGCCATTTTGTACACATGCGTTTTTCACACGCAATCGAGGACTGCGCATTACAATGAGCTTTTTGGTGTGACATCCAAACTATATGCACCGATCCGATATTGATATCGGATATCGGCCCCGATATGACTAAAATAGCTGGATCGGGTATCGGGGAAACATTTTAAAATATATATATACATCTTTTATTTAAATTTTTTAAATTTTTTAAATAATAATAAATAACAATTCAGTACATTTATATCTGTGTTAATTTGTTACATTTTGTTTCACTAAGTTAGGAAAGTAATGTTTTAATTCAGTACATTTATATCTATGTGTTAATTTGTTACATTTTGTTTCACTAAGTTAGGAAAGTAATGTTTTAATTCGGTACATTTATATCTGTGTTAATTTGTTACATTTTGTTTCACTAAGTTAGGAAAGTAATGTTTTAATTCAGGACATTTATATCTAGTGTTCATTTGTTACATTTAGTTTCACTAAGTTAGGAAAGTACGGTAATGTTTTAAGTCAAGCCTGATGTTGCCTTGCACAAAAGAATGATCCCAGTCTCTTCCACACAGTAGGGCTGTCTTAAATACTTCGAAGCTTCGAAGCTTCGTTCGATGGGCATAGGATTCGAATATGAAAATAAAATTCTATTATAAAAAAAAAAAAAATAATAATATATATATATATATATATATATATATATATATATATATATATATATATATATATATATTTTATTTTTTTCTTGCAAAATCAACTCTGCCTCTCTTTGTTAACTACAACAAGCAATGCTGTTTGTTATTTAAGATGAGGTCGGACTCGGCACTGACAGATTTGTGTTCATTGTGCTGCTTTTATAAAGCATCAAACGACGCCTTACAATACTTCATAAAAGCAAAGTGTTTCGTTTGTCTAAGATTTAAAAAGGTTTAAACTTTACAGCACTGACAAAGTTGAACAAAGTGCTGTACAAGTCCCACAACATAAAAAAATTATAAAAAAAAATAATTTATTATTTTTTATTTAAATATTTTTTATTTTGAAGCTTCGAATAAAGGCTTGTTTAAAGGCAGTTTCTGAATATGGGCTGGGTGCTAACTCTGACTGGGTTGTCTTATTTCACAGTTTGAAGTGACCCAAATGTATGTGCAGTGTGCACAAGCACTTTTTCACAATACAGGACCTTTTCATTTGACTCCCATTCTTGGGACTGGTATCAGAGTATTCTTGGTATCTAGGGACATCTATGGACCTCAGTGAATGTATTCCCAGTGTCAGAAATATTGTGTCTATTACTAGGCTTGCTTAAATTGTGATGAAACAAAGGAGAATATGAATTATAATTTCTTTTTCTTTTTGCATATTTGACAGTGAATAACACCATGCTAATAATGACCAGACATGAAGAACTGCCACTGACCTCGTTCAGTACCTTCTTGAGATCATGTGTACAAAAAATCGAATGAAATGAATAAAGGGAAGATGATTAAACAGAAGGTTCTGTAGATGCAGTACTGAATTCTCCCATCCGGACCAATGCAATTTGAAATATTATTATAGAATATAGAATAGCAGGCTTATTTGCTGACGACACAGTGGTGGTGGGCCTGATCTCTGCCAACGACGAGAGGGCCTACCTGGAAGAGGTCAAGGTCCTGGCGGGATGGTGCCAGGAAAACAGCCTCTCCCTGAACGTCAGCAAAACAAAGGAGATGATTGTGGACTTCAGGAGGTCGGGGGTCAAGGACTACAGCCCCCTCAGCATCGACGGGGCACCGGTTGAGAGAGTCAACAGCTTCAAGTACCTCGGAGCCCACATATCCGAGGACTTGAAATGGACCATACACATTAACAGTGTGGTGAAGAAGGCACGACAACGCCTCTACTTCCTCAGGCGCCTAAGGAAGTTCCAAGTCAGCCAGAAGATCCTTAAGAACTTCTACTCATGTACAATAGAGAGCATCTTGACCGGCAACATCACCTCCTGGTTTGGGAATAGCACTGCAAAAGACCAAAGCAGACTACAAAGAGTGACACGTTCAGCCGAACGCACAATTGGAGGGGGGCTCCCCACTCTCCAGAACATTTACAACAAGCGTTGCAAGGGGAAGGCTAAGAGAATTATTAAGGACTCGAGCCACCCGAACAACTGCCTCTTTGAACTGCTGCCGTCAGGCAAGCGACACAGGAGTCTCAAGGCGAGCACAGAAAGACTCAGAAGTAGCTTCTATCCCCAGGCCATCAGGCTGCTAAACGAACAATGAATGAACACTACACAACAACAACCACCAAACACACATAGCACACACATCCACACGCACACACTCACTTTAAACAAACACACTGTAGCACCCACTACACACACTTTATAGCACACACCCACTTTAAACAAACACACTGTAGCACCCACTCCCCACACTTTATATTTATGGATGAAGGATTGCACTACAACTCGTACACCTTACTGTAAATTGTACCTAAAATTGTACCTCATCCCATTTCTGCTTTGCACTAGATAGTACTGTACATTAGTACACTGCATAGTATTGTGTATTGTATATTATATGGTAACTCAGAACATTGTACATATGTCTATACCGAACAACTGTGACCTCATTCTTCTTCTAAATTCATGCTATATTATGTTATTATGTTATTTGATACTATCTTGTCTAGCACAGTCTCTGGAGCGTAACAGTAAGAAGCATTTTGTATGAAAGTATTCTGTACTTCTGTATGACAACTATTAAAGAACTTGAACTTGAACTTGAACTTGAACTTATAAATTACCTTATTGCTACATGCTAACAATAGGGAAGAGAAACTAACTACATTTCAATATTTGTCATAAACGTTACCTTTTGTGGTAGAATTATCCTGAATAATAGCAGTTATTGAAATAATTCATAAAGTACTATGAACCTTGAACCCAATAGAATCTTCCAGGAAGTGTATTTTTGAAAAATGTCAATGCAGAACCAGACCTGTGGAAGTCTTACAAAATGGTCGCCTCTCACGGAATATACAGACATTCCAAAGAGGAAAATCTATCTTTATAACACTTTAACCTATTCCTAAACTAACTGAGAGGATGTGTAGAAAGTCACGCCTCACTGCTGACATCGACACATATCACAACCTCTTGTTAACATTCTCCAAAACCATTACTAATGCCAAAGCTTCTTTCTTTCACCATAGGATCGAGGCCTCTGCCAAGAATCTTCGCAAACTGCATGCTACCATGTCCTCCCTCCTCACTCCCCCCCAACCCCCTCCTCCCTCATCTTTCTCTGCCGCATACTTTGCGATCTTCTTTGAGGAAAAAGTGGAGAACATCCGCAGCTCCTTCTCCCAACCCCCACCCATTCCAAACACTGAATCAAGAACCTCATCCTTCACTCTGTCATCTTTCTCTCCCATTACAGAAGCCGAGACCCTGACACTGGTAACGTCGAACCGTCCGACTACATGCCAGCTGGACCAGCTACCCTCCCCACTCCTCCAGACCATAGCACCGGACATCCTCCCATTCCTAACTGCAACCATCAACTCCTCACTCAACTCAGGGGTGGTTGGATCTGCGCTGACGTGGCTGACATCATACCTCAATGACTCCTCCTACCAAGTGTCATAGAGAGGGACCCTGTCGGCCACCCGCCCCCTGCGGACGGGTGTCCCCCAGGGCTCTTCTCCCTCTACACTAAATCACTGGGTAACATTATCACGTCTCATGGCTTCTCGTATCATTGTTATGCCGATGATACTCAACTCTTCCTCTCCTTCCCTCCCTCAGATATCCACGTCTCTGAGCGGATCTCGGCCTGTCTGTCCGACATCTCCGCCTGGATGACGACCAACCACCTCAAACTGAACCTAAGCAAAACAGAATTGCTCCACCTGCCGGCCAAATCCTCCCCCCTGATGACCTTTCCATCACAGTCGAGAATGCAGCTGTGACCGCGTCCCCGACCGCCAAGAACCTTGGTGTTGTCCTCGACGACCAGTTGAACTTCTCTGCTCACATCGCAGCGACAACCAGAACCTGCAGATTCCTCCTGAGCAACGTCAGAAGGATCCGCCACCCTTCCTGATAAAAGAAGCCACCCAACACCTCGTCCAATCAACAGTCTCCCGCCTCGACTACTGCAACGCACTGCTCGCTGGCCTCCCGGCCACTGCCACCAAGCCTCTTCAACTCATTCAAAACGCAGTGGCCCACCTGATCTCAAACCTACCGAAGTCGCCCCATGTCACCCCACTTCTTAGGGACCTGCACTGGCTCCCCATTGCTGCACGTATCCGCTTCAAGGCCCTCGACCTAGCATACCGTGCGGCAAAGGGAACCGCTCCCGCCTACCTCCAGTCAATGGTCTCTAACTACACACCCTCAAGACCCCTACGCTCTGCATCTTCTGGCCGCCTCAGACCTACTCCTATCCAAGCTCCGGGAGGGTCATCAAAAAGAAGCCGCCTATTCTCAGTCCTTGCTCCACAATGGTGGAATGAACTACCCACCCCAGTTAGGACAGCTGAATCATGTCCAATCTTTCGCCGTCGACTAAAGACGCACTTCTTCAACCATTATCTGAAATAATGAAGAAGAAAAGAAAATAAAGAAAAAAAATCTAACCCTAACCTTACTGTCATGCACTTGTCCTAATAAACGAACCTACACTGTAACACGCAACACTTTGATGAACATTGTTACTCAGCTGATAGAGTTGTGCCCTTCCTGATGACTTGTCGTACAGAACTTGTAAGTCGCTTTGGATAAAATCGTCAGCTAAATGACAAAATGTAAATGTAACGTATTGATGACAATATACATTCAAAACGAATGAAATATACATTAACATATAGTTACACACTACATTAACACACCTGTCTGTACTTACCTGCACATAGTCCTTTACTATATCTATATCTGTACATATCCTACTCTTACTAGTTACGCTGCTGGCCAGTATGACTACTACCATAGTGTCATTATACCTGCATCACTGTGAATATTATACTACAACTCTGTACATACATCTGATTAGCACTACACTCGGTAGTACTCATTTGTATGTCTTGTACCAAGTTTAATCACCTGTACATTGTATATTGCTGTTGCACTTTACTGCTACATTTGCACTCTGGTTGGATGCCAAACGTATTGTCGTTGTACGTACTGTACTTGTGCTGTATAATGACAATAAATAATAATAATAAATATGAATCGAATCTAATCTACCACAAGTTCTCATACAAGTGTAATATCTAGCCTAATGCAGCTCATTATTATATAGTTATGCCTGCTTGTGGCATTGTTTCATATTGCAATATTCTTTTTTTTTTCTTGCAAAACAAAATTATTAAAAGTCAGTACTCAACACACAATGCATAATGAAACTAACAATTAAGGTGGCTAAAATGACATGCAAGTACAGAAACAGAAAACAAAAAAAAGTATATAATATTTTACCGTATAGTGTATATCCAACGAAATTACCAATTATACCAATGTCTTATACAGGATATACCCCTAATACCTATTATCTAAAACCCTACACACATATGCTCCAGCTCGAACCCCCCCCCTCCCGGACCCCTCCTTGGATAGTACCTCCATTATCCCTCACTCCTAACCAGACACTACCATTATAAGCTAGCTTTTATTCTCTCCACCACTTCTAACCACATTGACATTTTGGATTCGTTGAGACCCAGAATTCTTGCTGTAGATATTTCTTGATAAATCACATCGAGATATGTAAGAAACCAAACCTTCCGGCACATTTTTTCCGGTTGAAACCAGCGTGATGCGATCAGTTTTTTAGCTACTGTGATACCCGATAAAACCAATCTCTTTAGCTGTGGATTTACTGCAAACTCAAAAACATCATTCAATAGTAATACAGAGGGGTGTACTGGTATATTCCAAGATACGAGTTTTGATAATTGATGGGTCACATCTTTCCAGAATGCCTTAACTGGTGGGCAGTCCCAATACATGTGCATAAATGTCCCTTCGTCTCCATTTTGTACATTGGGAGCATTTTGAGTCTTGTTTAAGACCCATTCTGTTCAGTCTTATAAGAGTCAAGTATGTCCTGTGAATATAGTTAAGATTGATTTGTTGACGGGTTCCTTGATGTAAGACGGACATTTGCCCATGCTCCTTGCCAATCAAAGTCACTTTCCAGGTCTGGTATATCCCTCCTCCAGACAGAGTCTAGTTGGAGGGTTTCATACGAGGACGTTAGTAATTGATAATAAAAACCTGATACAAAACCTCTCGATGTCTCTCTTTCATAGAAGAATTTGTGGTATCTGTGGTGTTCAACTGGTATGTCTAATGGAACACTGTGAGACTTCAAACATAGCCGTAACTGTATGTAAAAAAGCCATGTGGACTCGGTGAGATTAAATTTTGTGCATATTTCTCCATAACTACAAAAACCCTGGTTGTTAAAAACATCCCCTAATGAGTGTATGCCTTGCTCTTCCCATATAGGGAATCTTATAGGACGTTTTTCAATTAAGAGTGCATTGTTTAAGCATTACATCACGCGCAGGAGTGGTTTGTGACCAATAAACCATGCCTAGGGGTGGTCGTTAGGCCCGAGGCGCAGCCGAGGGTCGTTAGACCCCCCTAGGCATGGTTTATTGGTCACAAATCACGACTACAAGTGGTGTAAAGCTTTTATACAACTGCCAGATTCATCCAACCTTATTTCTATACAATAAACACACATTAATCGAAGATTTATTGAAAAAACCATCCGCCAGAAAAAGTAGTTCCCACAACTACAAAAAAGACAAGTTGCCTCCATGTGGAAACAGCTTGAAGTGCATCCAACCAAACTAACACATCCAACTGTGTATTATTGGAATGATTGAGAGAAGTTGCCTCATGTGGAAGCAGCTTGAAGTGCATCCAACCAACTAACACATCCAACTGTGTATTATTGGAATGATTGATTGAAAATGTTATTACCAGATGCAGAATGGGTACAATACAGTACGGCTCAATACACACAATTGTTAAGGGAATGCAGACCTACTTTCCATAGAACTTCATTCTTAGATGCTTCTATATAAAGTAGGTAAAACAAATTAAAACGTTTTCTTTGCCCTATAGGAAAAAAACGTTTTCTTCGCCCTATTTTTTTATTTATTTCTTTTAGCCTAAACTTAACCAGTTGGAAACCAGGGGTACAGTAATAAAATTAGCAATCAACCAATCAATCAATTCAATAGACCATGCTCACTTAAAACAGCGCTGCTTCTCTCTCAGTCTGACTCCCCCGCTGTTGCAGACAGGAGTGTGTGTGTGTGTGTGTGTGTGTGTGTGCGTGTGTGTGTGTGTCACAGTGTGTGTGTGTGTGTGTGTGCGTGCGTGTGTGTGTGTATGTGTGTGTGTGTGTGTGTGTGTATGTGTGTGTGTGTGTTTGTGGGTACGCCAGCGTCGGACAGTGTGAGAGAGAACGCTGCAGTCAGTAGAAAGTAGGAAGGAAGAAATTTAAATCAATCAATTAATCAATCAATCAATCCGCGATTTTTCTTTTGTTCTAGATTGACTCAAGACCCATCAATTACATCATCCAACATTGTTTAAAGGACTAACACATTCCCCTTGACAGAATCGCTTCATATTTAGTCGTTATGGTGCTTTCAACATAACCATTTGTTGTCCGCGATCTTGTTTTCTCCCGGAGTGAGCCGGGGAGTGATATGTGATTCGGTTGTGGGCGGGTCCTGAGCCCAGGACCGTGGATTGTTGCCAATAAAGACGTGTAAATGGCCAATCAGAATCGAGAAATTTGCATGCCGTTGTATAATATTGAATAAGGGAGTGTGATTGTGCCATTTTTGTGGGTTAGGATATTTTTTTTGTGTTTCACGCCATATCCGGATCGCATGGGTAATTATGGGGCCAAATTTCCGCTCACAGTGCTTGATTAGTAGTTTAGTGTGTGCTATGTCCTTCAGTCTATGTGGGGCTACTATGTTTTCTTCCAATTTTCTCCAGGATACTAATGCTTGGGGATCAAACCATATTGTCAATGGTCTTAATGTGTACGCCTTAAAATATTGGAAAAAATCTGGAACTGCCATGCCACCGTCTGCTTTATTTCTCTGTGCGGTGGATCTTTTTATACGTGGTGGTTTGTTATTCCAAATAAATTTGTATGTGGAGGAGTGTAATCTTTTCCAGTAACCCTCTGGAGGGGGTAACGGTAGCATTGAACTGATGAAGTTGATTCTAGGTAGTACATCCATCTTAACTATTGATACCCTTGCCTGTACTGAGTTTTTAGGTTTTGCCCACCTGTCCAGGTCGTCTTTGATTTTGTTCTGTATTTTTGTGTAATTGTGCTTCACCGTTTGTCTTATGGTGGGAAATATTTCCACACCCAAGCATCTAAAATGTTTTACCATAGGTATCTCACCTGGGAGGGTTGTATCTTTTTTTGCATGGGTGTTAAGTGGAAGGAAAGATTTTGGAGATGAATGTACCTGTTGTAATCATGGCCGATGGGTCTTTGTATAATTCTTTAATCATATCAATGAATCCTTTTCCTAACCCCATCCTTTCTAATACTGCCCATAGATACGACCATTCCAGCCTGTCAAAGGCTTTCATAGCATCCAGGGACAGCATCGCCTTAGGTATGGTGTCGTCCTTGTCTGCATCTAGTACGTGCAGTATTCGTCTTATGTTATCAGTGATCAGGCGACCTCTTATGAAGCCAGTTTGGTCCGGATGAACTAAAGACGTCATATGCTTTTGTAATCTGATGGCTAATACCTTAGAGTACAGTTTGACATCGGTTCCGAGGAGGCTTAAGGGTCTGTAACTACCGCACTCGGTGGGGTCTTTGTCTTTTTTGAGAAGGACTGAAATGAGTGCAATATTGTCGTTTTTATGGAAGCTCCCCTCCTTGACTGAGTATAAGATCATATTTAGTAATAAGGGTCCAATTATGTCCCAACAAGAAAGGTACATTTCTGATGGGATACCGTCTCTTCCAGGAGCCTTACCATTTTGCATTTCGGATATGGCCTTCTTGAGTTCCTCTAGTGTGATCAGTGTTTCTAACTGTTTAGCGTCATCCTCTGAAAGTTTAGGGAGAATAATTTGATTAAGATATGTGTCCATTTTGTTTTGATCGAAGG
Source organism: Notolepis coatsorum (assembly GCF_963971535.1). Taxonomy (NCBI): domain Eukaryota; kingdom Metazoa; phylum Chordata; class Actinopteri; order Aulopiformes; family Paralepididae; genus Notolepis; species Notolepis coatsorum. Next base: position 44,477,836 of record NC_140166.1, on the reverse strand, counting down.
TCATTTCTGATTTATATAAGTCGGAGTAGAATTCTTTGAATGTATCGTTTATTATTTTGGGGTCTGTTTCAAGTACTTGTTGTGCTCTAATGGTAGTTATATCTGCACATTTTGCATTAATTCTTAATCGCATGGCTAATAGGTGACTAGGTTTAGAACCTTGGGAGTACTGCTGTTGTCTTGTGCTGCGTATTTGCATTTCCGATTGTTGTCTGTATATGGCATTGATCTCTGTTTTTAGTACGTTAACTTGATTTTCTAGTCTAGTTGAGTTGTTGTATTTTAAAGAATTAAATAACGTTGAGTAAAGCGTTTCCAGTTCAGACAGTTTTGTGCATTGATTCTTGCGCATTATAGAGGAAAATCTATCAGTGAAATCCTTGATCATACCCTTTACCGACATCCATATTATTCTGGGGTCTTGCACCGAGTTTGCATTCTCCCGTAGGAATACTATGAGAGCTTCTTTGAGTTGTGTAATGAATTCCTTGTTATTAAGCAGCATCGAATTAAAACGCCATCTTGGGGCCCGGGAAGATAGTATACCAAATGTTGCTTTTAGGAGTAAATAACAGTGATCTGATAGTGCATTGGGTATCATTTCCACTTCATATTTATCAAATAGTCTCGGGGATGCAAAGACATAATCAATTCTGGATAATGTGTTATGTCTCGCCGATCGACAAGAGTACTTTCGGGTCGTGGGATTAAGTGAACGCCATAAATCATTTACAACTGTAATCTTTGACCAATCCTTTAATGCTTTAGATGAATTTTTTTGTTCGCTGGAAAAGGCGAGGTAAGATTTGTCCATCCTTGGATTCCAAATGGCATTAAAATCTGCACCTATTATAAATGAGTAATCGGGATGGTTTAACATTTCATCGGTTAGTGTAGTGAAGAAACCCTCTTCGTACAAATTTGGGGCATATACCGCTGCCAACGCTATTTTCCTGTTATTGTGTACAATCCTAGCTATAGTTATACGCCCATCCGCATCCGACCATACCCCCTTTAATTCAATATTTAACTTACGTCTGACGACTATGGCTACACCTCGAGTTCTCGTACCAAAAGAAGAGTGACTAATATTATGATATGTGTTATCCGCTAACGTATCTATGTCTTCCTCTAAAATGTGCGTTTCGCTTAGTAGAGCCACGTCCACATGTTCTTTTTTCATCAGTGTGAGCACGCTTGTGCAATTGTATTTTTATTTACAGACCCGATGATGCAACAAGGAGAACAAGCCGGGGAGGCGGAGAGCAGAGTTCAGATGGCTTGTGAGGCGTTCGGTGCCGGAGCGCTACCCCAGCTACAGACGGTGCTGTACCAGGTACCAGGTCAAGGTCTTTAACCCTTACAGACGGTGCTGTACCAGGTACGAGATCAAGCTCTTTAACCCTTTCACCCCAGCTGCAGACGGTGCTGTACCAGGTACCAGATCAAGCTCTTTAACCCTTTCACCCCAGCTGCAGACGGTGCGGTACCAGGTACCAGGTCAAGGTCTTTAACCCTTTCACCCCAGCTACAGACGGTGCTGTACCAGGTACCAGATCAAGCTCTTTAACCCTTTCACCCCAGCTGCAGACGGTGCTGTACCAGGTACCAGATCAAGCTCTTTAACCCTTTCACCCCAGCTGCAGACGGTGCTGTACCAGGTACCAGGTCAAGTTCTTTAACCCTTTCACCCTGGCTGCAGACGGTGCTGTACCAGGTACCAGGTCAAGTTCTTTAACCCCGTCACTGCCACACCACAGAAGGTTAACCCTTTACTATCACACTAGGGTTAACCTTCTGTAGTGTGGCAGTGAAAGGGTTAACCGGCTGTTGTGTGGCAGTGAATTATCTTTTTTTATTTATTTAAACCTTTTTTTATTGCATTTTCCATTATTCATACAATCTTTTTACATGTTTTCCACATCATATGATACAAAAACAAAACGATACGGATTATTCATACCGTCTTTTTATATGTTTTCCACATCACATCATTGTGATTCAAAACTAAAGGGATAGGAAAACCAACCTGAAAAAAAAAATATATCATATATGAAATAATAATAAATAACAATAAAAAATAAAAATACAAAACCCAAAAGAAAAGCAGAAAAAAAAACACAAAGAAAGTTACAGTCTAGCACAGTGGTTCCCAAACTGTGGTGCGCGCACCCCTTGTGGTGCGCGAGCGACCTCTAGGTGGTGCGTGACATGAAAAGGCTAATGGCGTTATTTTACTAATAAATATATAACTAATATACATTATTTCAAATGGGGATTTTCACTGTGTAAATCATGAAATTCAAGAAACGTTTTAATAAAAAACGTACGTTTTAATAATAATAATAATAATAAACAATGGGCGAGGTGCGCTTCGTCTGTGCTGATGCGCTCCGCTCTGCCTGGAGTCTGTCTCCTCAGGTCTCCTAATATGCGGGCTAACAGCGGGCCGATGACATTAGCGAGCGCGAGCCAGTGCACTTAATAACTTCCTGCCAAAAGCGCGGGACCAGCGTGGGATTATGGCACTTACAACATGCAGAGCTGGCTAAAAACTGGGAAACTGTCAGGTGAATCTAAAGTCAATAAAAGTAATGAAAGAGGACAGGAGGAATTGGAGGCGAGAGAAGCAGAGAGCAGCGTTAGAGTGGAGACAGAGAGTGATGATGACAGTGAAATGGGGGTGTGTGGAGCTGGAGCACAGACACAACAGCGCGGCCCTCCACCAAGAAAACAGGGTAAAAAAGACAACGAGACTGGGCGACAGACTGGAAAAAGCAAAAGGAAATATGATGAAAATGATCTGTGTCTGGGCTTCACTTGGATTGGTGATGTGGATCACCCAGATCCCCAGTGTGTGGTGTGCGGTGACGTCCTATCTAACAGCAGCATGAAGCCCTCATATTTACGTCGCCACTTAACGACTAAGCATGCCGAAGTTACTAAAGAACCCCTTGCATTTTTCAAATCAAAATTGGAGGACTTGAAAGGCATACAAAATAAACTCCAGTTTCATTCATGTGGTGGAGCTAACACAAAGGCATGCAAGGCTTCTTATCTCGCAAGTTACAGAATTGCTAAAAAGGGACTACCTCACACACTTGTGGAAGACGTGTGCCTGCCAATTGCCAAAGATATGGTTGAATGTATGATTGGAGAGAAAGAAGCAAAAACATTGGATATGATCCCGGTGTCCAACAACACGGTGTCGCGACGCATTGATATGATGTCCGAAAACATCCTGGCTACATTAGTCAGTCGCGTGAATAACAGTGAGTTTTATCCTCTCCAAGTAGATGAGTCCACTGATCTGGCCAATCTGTTGGTGTACATTCGGTACATTTTTGAAAATAATTCCCTCTAAGCACAGGTCTAATAATGACAACGATGTGTGTTCTATAATTATGATATGTGTGTAGTGTTCTGATAACGACTATTGGTGAAGCGATGTCGAGATTCATTTGGTTTGGCAGCGAGAGCTAGATTTGCAAGAAGCATGCAACTGCAGAGCCGCAGAGCAGACAGTTGTGCGTGCACAGTGCAATACTCCAATTCAGCCATTGGCAATTCAGCCGTTGGGTCGGGGGCGCTGCTGAGCGGTCCCCAGACCGGACTGAGAGTGCCGCTGGCTCTGCAGTTGCATACTATTGGTATGTGCTTCGTTGAGACTGGGAGGGGAGATATAAGTCATCACGCAACGTTTATATTTCACGATAATGTTGCCGTCTCTCTCTGCCAAATTTCTCAGTTATTCGCTTGATATAATTAATACAAATGTCCAATATAAGGGGCGGCTACATGGCGTAGTGGGCAAGGCGCTCGCCACGAAATCTGGAGACGCTGGGCTTGCCTGTTCGAGCCCAGCGCTCCACATTTGCTTTCAGTTTAGCTGGTCGTCCGTACTAATACACATTGGCCGTATTAGGGGGTGGGAAACTGATGGGTGGGGATCGGGCGTTGTGGACAGCGACTCCTACAGGTCGGTTGGTGCGCCTGCGCAGTAGAATCAGGAAGTGTCGGGGGCAGCGTGAGCCTCCCACGCGTTACTCCTCGCCACTAAGAGATCGAGCTGCGCAGGTGAAAAGATGCGACTGCTGTTACCTCAGGTACCGGAGGGGACTTGTGCTATGTATGACTTAGTCCACATTGCAGCCGGCTTGTGGGAGGCAAGAAACAGCGTTCGTGACAGGGGAGGGTTGAATTGGATGATACGAAATTGGGATGGGAGAAAAATATAGAAAATGGGAAAAAAAGTGAAAAAAAAAAGAAAAATGTCCAATATAACGGAATTCGTTAGCTCATAAAAATGTGATTATAACACACTGCTGTTTATTAATGTCGGGACGACTGCTCACAGACACCTATTTGATTTAAAGTCAGCAGCAGCACGGAGTCTCGGGACTTATTTATTTATAATTTTTTATGTTTGCATTGGGGGGTGCGCGAGCTAGGTCGGGAGGTGACAGGGGGTGCGCGGCCAAAAAGGTTTGGGAACCGCTGGTCTAGCACAGGGGTTCCCAAACTTTTCAGGCCAGGGCCCAGAAAATAAGGCATCAGAGAGCCGCGGCCCAATGCACATCGTCAGGCTTTTTTTTTTTTTTTTTTGCCATGCGACCGTTTTTTTAAGCCAAATATCACTTCAATCCTATTAAGTTAGTTCAAGTTAGTTATTCATTTATATGTGCTATTTATGAGAGGGCTAACTTGTTGCAAAATAATAATGATAATAATAATAGCCTCATTAAAATACTATTGTTGTTTCGGTTGTTTTCAGCGTTTTATGTGCATAATTATTTAGTTTGAAATGTTCGTTGAAATAAGTAGATTTTTCGTTTTTGTTTATTTATTAAGTTAATATAAAACCATATAGTCACATTTTAGAATACAATAGAATAGAATTTTAGAATACAACTAGAAACACTGTCCTGGCCTGCTTCTAAGTTCAGTGGCCTGACAAAAAAATAATAATAAAAAAATAAAAAAATAAAAATATATATATATATATATATATATTTTTTTAAATCATCTCGCGGCCCACCCGTGGCTGCTCGCGGCCCACCTTTGGGTCGCGACCCCGACTTTGGGAACCACTGGTCTAGCACATCCCTCACCCTGATCATATAATCAGTCATTACATGTTACGGTTATCTATGGCCTATCTACTGTATAATTATAAAATGTACAGAGAGTATAAATCGGACCTAAGATATCCTAACTTTTATTTACCTATCTTTCTCAAATATGGACCCCAGGGCCCTCATTTATCAACGTTGCATACGCACAGATATGTGCGTAACCCGTGCGTACGATCGTTTCTAAGCAAAGTGTGGGACTTATCAATTTGAACTTGTGCTTGACTTTGTGCGTATATCTACGCACAGCTCGGAGCATGCGTAGCTGGCGCCCGGTGGTATAATATGAATATTACAACGCGGAAATAAGCTTCCGTGCATTAGTTTCAACACTGGCGTGTTCTGTATGGCCCGTAATTCATTATAGTTCATTGTAAAATAGCAACAGTAGTGTAATTATGGTCAAAACCCTATAAATAGCATTTGGAATAATGGGTCTTTCTCTCCGAATGAATGCAGCATGGTTTATATATAGCGTTATCAGAATATACGGGGTGCACTGACTGCGCTCCGCTTAACTCAACTTGTTATTATTTTGCGCATAGATTGCAGAAATACGGGAAAGTTTTGATTATATTTAAAAGGCTTTGCCATTGTTAAACGTAATAAGTGGAATTTCGAAGCTGTAAGCAGAATACAAGTCATATGAACACCCACGATAGTGTTCTTCCACCTTCCTACTGTATAAAGAAAGAATAAAAAACGCATTGCAACGAGAACAGAGGTTATTTGTTGAGTTTATGTGTATTACAAAACCCTTGCAATAAATGTGTCTTAAATGAATGAAAAGCATACATGCTCTGGATACAGAGCATATATCGTGTGGGTGATATGACTTGTATTCTGCTTACAGAATTCCACTTATTTAGTTTTACAATGTCAAAGCCTTTTAATATAAATCAAAACGTTCCCGTATTTCTGCAATCTATGCGCAAAATAATAACGAGTTGAGTTCTAACAAAGAACATATTACATGCTGGGTAGGCATGATAGAATAAAGAGTAAACTATGATATGAATATGAATATGATATGATATAAGGTATACTGCGTACACACATTCAAAATTCTGTGCTTACGTACGAAAATAGAACACTTTCTAAGAATTGTTGATAAATGAGGGCCCAGGTCTTTTTGAACATAATACACTATTATTAACTTTGTGTATAAGTTGCTCAAAAGAGGCTAATCTAGCAATCTCATCATTCCACACTCTAAAGCTGATTTTATTTGTTAATTTCCAATGTCTCAATACTATCCTACATCCTGTTATGAGGGCCAGTGGCAGTGAAAGTGTTAACCTTCTGTGTATTGTTGTCGCAGTGAAAGGTTTAACTGTTTGGTAGTGCGGCAGTGAAAGGGTTATCTGTCAAATACACAACAAGACGGGGGGCATTGCAGGTAATGACATGCTTGTGTTTCGAGCTCGGACTCAACACAACAGTGCACAATTAAGAAACGACAATGAATACAAGAATCGTAACAATAAGTAGTAGTAGTAGTAACATCAAAATAAAATATAAAATGAGGTAAGATAAAATAGTCAATTATTTACAGTAGTAGTAGTAGTAGTAGTACGATAAATAAAATATCAGAATGAGGTAAGATCAAATAAAATAGTAAATTTTTAATAGGGCTATCTCCTGTTCTTGTCCTTGTTCAGGAGTCTTGTGGCTTGTGGGGAAAAAGCTGTCCCTGAACCTACTATGAGATGTGACGTGTCCTCACTCAAATGAGGCGTAGATGCGCTTTAGAACCGCCAGTTTACCCTTCCTCCGTGTGTTCCACTCTGCACGTCCATGTGTCGGTGATGCTCGCCTTGGGTTTTAAGAATTATGCGCAAGACTTGTTTTGGTTTGTTTGATTGATTGATTGAACATTTTATTAACCGATTGCAGAATGGGTACAATACAGTACAGCTCAATACACACAATTGTTAAGGGGATGCAGACCAGAGAAAGACTTTCGTCTTGTTTACATCAGGGTCCCCCATTTTCGCGGATGGAGACAAAGTTCAAAGACTTGCTTTGGTTTCCTTTCCGCAGATGGAGACAAAGTTCAAAGACGACGGCAACGACGTGATGACGAGGAGGGAGGAGCCGTTCAGAGCCGTTGTCAAGTTCTCCAGCACCAACATCCTGGAGTCTCTCAGGCACTGCGTGTCTTCAGGTACCAAACCTCTTCTTTATGTTCTGGGGGAGATGGATTCAGCTAGACCCCCCATGAATTGGACCTATCTCAAACCCCGCCCACTTTGCTTGATCCTTGTCCGAGGGAAGCAACAGTTGTGATTGGAGGATCGAGAAAAGGGGATGGGGTTTGTGTCGATTGAAACCATTTGTTTTGAAAACTCTAGATACAGTATTGAATACTGAGGTAATGACCCGGAAGTAAACAAGCACAGCTGCAACCGTTTTGCCAATTGGCATGAATACACAAACACACACACACACACACATACCTGACCTCCATGCCCAATTTCAGCCTCCTAGGGTGAAACCTGTGAACGTTGTAGACCGACCTACAGAGTGACATACAGCTGCTGGTCGCAGCTTCAAATTAAATGTATAAGAAAAGTCTCCAGAAAACAATGCAGGATTATTTGAAAATATTACCTACAAGTCCATAAATGGCCACAAGAGGGCAAACACACATATTATATGAGGCTAATTCCTTTCAAATGTACAGTATTTGTACAGTATTTGGTGCCACAAACTAAGCTATACCTCACCATTTTTATACCAGATGTACATACTGTATATAGAGGTATACTGAAAATTTTTGTTTACTTGTGTTTACTTGACTTCTTGACTTTATATTTTTACTTATTATACTTATTTATACTATCGTATTATTATCTAGCACACTCTCAGGAGCGAAACAGAACAAAACATTTCATGCAAAGTATTCTGTATTTCTGTATGACAAATAATAAAGAAACTTGAAACTTGTAGTGGCTATATGTCAACAATAAAAACTAAAAAGCCACTGAAGCACCAGGCAGCGAATCTTATGCAGATCAGGAAGTCCATTGTCCAGACAGGCATTGATGGTTTTGTGGCATTTATTGTGATTAAAGAATATACAGCAAAAAGATGTTTGAAATGATGTTTTCTTGTCTCTCCCTGACGCTGGTCAAAAACCATACACCTTCCCTGGGCCCTATTCCTCGTACCTGGTTCAACTAAGTCGATCAAAAGTCCCATTATCCAGATTCAATTAACCCGATGTTTGAATCCGCGCTTTCCCTGTTCCTCGAAGGTGGATTCACTCGTTAATTCTAACCAGACTTGATGCTCAGGCCGCCTCACCTGAAAAGACAGCAGGTGTCGATCGCAGAAATCCTGATTTTCTAACGCCATTGATTGATTGATTGATTTAAAACTTTATTAACAGATTGCAGAATGGGTACAATAGAGTACGGCTCAATAGCCTCGCCGACAAATTAAATGCATAATCTATAGGCTAATTTTAAATCCCTCATTACCCCAATCAATCAGATTATATTTCTTTAAATGTGCCTGCTGGCAGTAGGCTTAATGCCTGGAATGAATAATCGAATGAGATCTATTGCTAGCGAAAATAATTCGTTTTCAGAATAAGTTACTAACAAGCCCAAAGAGTATCTAATTGATACGAATTAATAGATACTTATGAGGATATCTGTACTGTATGCGCTCGGCTTAGGTATCATGTACTTTATATATAAATACATGGTTCCCAAAACGTTCAAGGCACGACCCCCGAAATAACGGTGTCAGAGAGGCTTGGAGGGAGGCTATACAGTTTCACTATTAATCAGGTTAATCTGTTTCGGACATCATCCATACATGCATTTAATTGATAAACCTTTGGTTTATACCAGTGACACCTCATGTTCATCATCAGCAGTGTTGGGCAAGTTACTTTTAAAAAGTAACTAGTTACAGTTACTAGTTACTTCTTCCAAAAAGTAACTAAATTACTTACTCAGTTACAAATTATAAAAGTAACTAATTACTTCAGAAAGTAACTATTGCGTTACTTTCAAGTACATGTGTTACATAAACAACATACACAAATCTAAACTATTTTAATGTTGCTGTGGGACAAAGTGAGACTAGCCTCCAATCAAATGCCATGTATGTAGATATTATAATTACTATGTTTATATAGTGGATCATACAAATACAAACACAATAGATGTTTTGGAACTTTTTATATGTATTGCCCCTCAACAGGCCACAACTGGGCAACATTAAATTATGCTTGTTAAGCACTATACCAAAAATAAATAACAAATATATACTGATTGATTGAACATTTTAATTAACAGATTTCAGAATGGGTACAGTACAGCTCAATGTACACAATTGTTAAGGGGATGCAGACCAGAGACTTTCGTCTAGTTTACATCAGGGTTCCCCATTTTCAATTCATGACATTTATGACATACACAACATACAGATATAAGAATCTAATCTAATCATCTAAAGTAATCTAATCATATATATATATCTCTGAGCACCTGAAGACTGTGCTATTAAACCAGGAAGTGCAGCACTGTTGATAAGGCTGTAGCCTCCACTACTGTAGTGCCCTGCGCTGCAACACAACTAACACAAGAGTGTCGCTGACTGCTCGCTTGTGTTGTTCGTTGGATTAGTTTTGGATTATTTGGGCTCGCCAAACAAACTATCAAAACACGGAACCACGCTCTGTCGTTGACCTTAGGGGCCTTTCTCACTCATTATATTCGTTTCCATTCCATTCCGTTCTAGCCCATTCCGAGATCTAATGCGAAATTCCCCCCTCCCTCTCCCCCCTCTAGTTTGTGTACACACTGCAGTCTTGGTTCGCTCCGGGTTCTGTTTACTGTTTGCCTTTTGAGCGTTTACGCTTGCCGTAGGCGATGATGTCACGTTCGAAAATGTAAACAGGAAGTGTCTTAACACGATGGCGGAGACTGGATGCTGATATAAAATGAACAAATAACCAATAAATATGAAGTTATATTTGAACCTCTGTTGTCAAGCCTTGTCAATATAACCCACCCCATTTTATCACGAATGGATGGTGTTGTAGAGTCCGCTTTTGAGCGTTTTGCAGGGTTAACGTTAACGCTAAGCTAACGGCTAACGCTAGTTAGCTTAGCCTTTTACTAGTAACATTGCTGCATCGATTATATTGAATGTCATTGATCTACTGGTCGACCACGGCCGACTGGTTGGGCACCACTGGTCTAATAGAAATAAATGCATTCGAACAAGAAAGTATAGTATACAGCAATGGCTAACGCTAAGCTAACGGCTAACGCTAGTTAGCTAAGCCTGTCCAGCAGCTAACATTATCCCATCGCTCGTGGCAATTATATTACATGTCATTGATCTACTGGTCGACCACGGCCGACTGGTTGGGCACCACTGGTCTAATAGAAATAAATGCATTCAAACAAGAAACCAATGTATAGAAATAGCATGGCAAACAAAAATGGCCAGGCCTAATGTGAGCCAGAAGTGCTGTGCTTTGTAACGTGGCTTCATGTTTTCATCCACTGAGCTGTGAGGTTCCACATGCTTGTTTTTGGTTGAGGTCTGAACTCTCAAATTGCCCATAAATATCGTTTTTTGTGTGTATTCTGCAGTTGTTGCTGTGTGGTTCTATCTGCCCAAAATTCAAGCAAGCATGACAGTAACGGCGTTGTGTGTGTCACGCCCCCCGCTCCCACTGGCCCGCATCCAAAACCACCTAATCCAACTGGCCCAGGTTCAGCGGGGGCAAAACGAATCAGCGCCGGTTCGATCCCAAAAGGGGTGTGCCCGTCTGAGTGAGAACACTCCCCCCGTGCCCCGGGACGGTGATTCGATCCCAATAGCTGAGTGAGAAAAGCTCCTGAGTCGCTTGTGTTGTCGCTGTGTGTCAGACTCTACAACTGTGACATCACAAATGTTCTAGAATGTTCTATTATGACAAGTAAATAAGTCAAGAACAAAACAAGAACACCATAAAGTCCAACATTTTTTAAATAAATGATTCCACAGACATAACTTTGACCACAAGACCACCTGACATCAGGGACGTGCACAGGACTTTAGAGGGGCAGGTGCTCAAAGGCTCAAAGGCCTTTCACTTAGCAAAAGCGAAAGGCCTCTCCTCTGTCCTGATTCTCCTAGATCTATCTGCAGCCTTCGACACAGTCAACCACCAGATCCTCCTTGCGGCCCTCGCAGGAATGGGAGTGGCTGGCTCTGCGCTGACATGGCTGTCATCATACCTCAATGACCGCTCCTACCAAGTGTCATGGAGAGGGACCCTGTCGGCCACCCGCCCCCTGCGGACGGGTGTCCCCCAGGGCTCGGTTTTAGGACCCCTTCTCTTCTCCCTCTACACTAAATCACTGGGTAACATTATCACGTCTCATGGCTTCTCCTACCATTGTTATGCCGACGATACTCAACTCTTCCTCTCCTTCCCTCCCTCAGATATCCACGTCTCTGTGCGGATCTCGGCCTGTCTGTCCGACATCTCAGCCTGGATGACGTCCAACCACCTCAAACTGAACCTAAGCAAAACAGAATTGCTCCACCTGCCGGCCAAATCCTCCCCCCTAACCGACCTTTCAATCACAGTCGAGAATGCAGCTGTGACTGCGTCCCCGACCGCCAAGAACCTTGGTGTTGTCCTCGACGACCAGTTGAACTTCTCTGCTCACATCGCAGCGACGACCAGAACCTGCCGATTCCTCCTGAGCAACGTCAGAAGGATACGCCCCTTCCTGACAAAAGAAGCCACCCAACTCCTCGTCCAATCAACAGTCATCTCCCGCCTCGACTACTGCAACGCACTGCTCGCTGGCCTCCCGGCCACTGCCACTAAGCCTCTTCAACTCATTCAGAACGCAGCGGCCCGCCTGATCTCAAACCTACCGAAGTCGGCCCATGTCACCCCACTTCTTAGGGACCTGCACTGGCTCCCCATTGCTGCACGAATCCGCTTCAAGGCCCTCGACCTAGCATACCGTGCGGCAAAGGGAACCGCTCCCGCCTACCTCCGGTCAATGGTCTCTAACTACACACCCTCAAGACCCCTACGCTCTGCATCTTCTGGCCGCCTCAGACCTACTCCTATCCAAGCTCCGGGAGGGTCATCAAAGAGAAGTCGCCTATTCTCAGTCCTTGCCCCACAATGGTGGAATGAACTACCCACCCCAGTTAGGACAGCCGAATCACGTCCAATCTTTCGCCGTCGACTAAAGACGCACTTCTTCAACCATTATCTGAATTAAAAAAAAAAAAAAAAAAAAAAAAATCTAACCCTAACTAACCGTACTGTCATGCACTTGTCCTAATAAACTAACCTACACTGTAGCACTCAACACTTTGATGAACATTGTTGCTCAGCTGATAGAGTTGTGCCCTTCCTGATGGCTTGTCGTACAGAACTTGTAAGTCGCTTTGGATAAAAGCGTCAGCTAAATGACTAAATGTAAATGTAAATGTAAAAGGGCACTATACCTGTGTCTTTTAACCGAGCACGCGAACCAGATTTTTAAGGGCCCTTTTCGGGCGGGGGGGCCCCCTTTTTATGCTTTTTGGGGGGTTTTGGTGATCAAATATTGAATATTGAAATATAATAATCAGTGCAGGAGCTCACTTATCCTTGAAAGACACTTTTATCACTGACTTAAAAGGCCCTACATCTCCATAAATGTTCAGGGGGGAGGGAATAAGTGCTTACCCCCCAAGAAGTGCTGTATATTCTGTATTGTTTAATATAAATGCCTTTTTTATTCCAATCCCGATTTGTATTTGAGATTCCCAAATCCCATCGGACTTGACTTCTTCGTGTCCCTCAATGAGTGTAATACCAGCATTCAACTGTATGCGCCACAGCGGTTTCTATCATCATCATCATCACCACCCACGCTATGCATAAAATATATAGGTCCGTGGAGAGGCACGCTGAGGAGGCCGTGCAAACTGCAATGGAATATGGGGCATCTCTCTCTCTTTACCTAATATTTTGATTCTATCCTGACATTTTTCAGTTGGAAGGGCAGTCTATATGCGTAACGGTAATTTTTTTTTTAAAGGGCACTTTTATTACGAGGCTCAAAAAGACAGGTGCTCAAGCACCCCTTGGGCTCTATGTGTGCACGTGCCGACATACCCACATATAGTGTCTTATGTATAGTCTTATGCATAATTGCACATAGTTCATGTATAATATTGTAAAATAGCTTAGACATAGCCTACTTGCATAGTCATGTATAATAAATAATGTATACTGCTGTACAATACTGCTGTAGGCATATAATACTGCTGTTCATAACCAGTATACACATATTTACATTAAACATAATATTCACCATTCCTTAATTACCATCATACCCACATAGACTGTAGCATAGCAAAAGTATACCGTTACCTGGCCCATGGGGACATTAACGTGTGTTGTCGGGCCTTACAAATACATTTGATTTTGATTTGATTATCAATAAGGTAGGATATCTGGAACACACAAACACTATTTTTTAAATCACATGCCATGAAACTCTGGGACCTGGCTGAATTTAAGACTGCACAAATCATGTTTAAAGCACGAAACAATTCACTCCCGGGTAACATCCAAAAATTCTGTTATAGAGAGGGGGGTTACAATTTAGAGGAGAGTCTAACTTCAAGAAACAGGCTGTTCATTCAACAATGTATGTATATTTCAGTTTGTGGAGTGAATATGAGTTGCATACGATAATAGAGTGTGAAGGTATACTGAATAGAACAAAGAACAAGTTGCAGGTTGAAAAAACTCTCAGCTCGGAACTAGGTAAAATCTGCATATGGCTCGCTGATAACAAACTATCATTACACATGGGCAAAACAGAGTCCATTCTCTTCGGTTCAAATAACAAACTCAGCAAGACCGACGGCTTCTCAGTTACAGTGGGTGACAATATTGTCACAAGGAAAGATGAAATTACCTACCTGGGTTCCATCCTAGAGGCAAATCTTTCCTGTGACAAAATGGCATCCAATGTAATAAAAAAAAGTCAACCAACGAACTAGATTCTTGTACCGGATCTCCTCTCTGGTAAACAAGAATACCCTGAAGACTCTGGCAGGAGCACTCATTCAAGGGTACTACGACTATGCTTGCACCTCATGGTACCAAAGCACCTCAAAGGCACTAAAAACAAGATTACAAACATCACAAAACAAACTGGTCAGACTACTACTTGACCTTACCCCTAGAACCCACCTCACCCCTGCACACTTTGACAACCTATAGGATGGCTTAGAGTAGGACAGAGTACAGCAACTTGCAATGGGCCTGGTCTACAAGATACACTATACGACTCTCATGCAGGGTATCTAAATTATGTATTTCTTAATGGGGAATTCAAATATGAGTACATTTTTGGGATAGGATAACTCTAACCTACATCATTTTGGATTTCAAAATTGCAATTTCTTTACTATTTTTAACCCCTTGGTCATACGCAGGTGCCAGAATGAATCTGAAAGAAATCCTATCATGCAAGGTGTCTAAATTATGTGTTTCTTAATGGGGAATTCAAATATGAGTTCATTTTGGGGAAGTGAACTGCATATAACTGGATACAACTCCAAAGATCAATAATAATAATAATACTAACAATAATAAATTGTATTTGTAATGCTCACAAAAATCTATGTGCTAAATCTCGATCGCCTGACTTCGTGAACTTTGCCAGGTTTCAATGTCTTGCTTGGACTCATTCTTGGACAGCAATGTCCTGCTGGTCTCCTACTGTACTGCTTTAGCCATCAACCTACAAACACAAACTTAAAGTCAACGTCAGCCATAAATAGGTGACAATGGTGACAGGCTTCTGCTAAGTACTTTTCACAAGAAAAGGGATAGAGAGATCAGGGCCCTATTCCCCGTACCTGGTTCAACTAAGTCGATCAAAAGTCCCATTATCCAGATTCAATTAACCCGATGTTTGAATCCAGGCTTTCCCTGTTCCTCGAAGGTGGATTCAGTCTCGTTAATTCGAACCAGACTTGATACTCAGGATAATTGCGAGCGGCCGCCTCACCTGAAAAGACAGCAGGTGTCGATCGCAGAAATCCTGATTTTCCAACGGCATTGATTGATCGATTTAAAACTTTATTAACAAGATTGCAGAATGGGTACAATACATAGCCTCGCCGACAAGTTAAATGCATAATCTATAGGCACATTTTAAGTCCCTCATTACCCCAATCAATCAGATTATATTTCTTTAAATGTGCCTGCTGGCAGTTGGAATGAATAATCAAATGAGATCTTGCTAGCGAAAATAATTAGTTCAACTCTTTCAGAATTAGGATAAAAACAAGCCCAAATAGTATATCTAATTGATATGAATTATATTATGAGGATATCTGTACTGTATGTGCTTAGGTATTATGTACTATATAAATACATGGTTCCCAAAGAGAGGCTTGGAGGGAGGCTTGCAGTTACACTATTAATTAGGTTTTAATCTGTTTCGGACATCATCCATACATGTATTGAATTGATTAACCTTTGGTTTATACCAGTGACACCCATCATCAGATAACAGTGCTTGAAAAGATAAATGCATTTTCTCAAATTCATTCATCAAAAACGTCAAAGGCTCATTCAATTTATTAAGTCACGTCACGTCATCAAATCCATCAAACAGCGCATCTCCTCATATATTTTAAACCCAGTTACAATATCACAATAACGTGTGACACTGTCACAGTGACAGTTAAACAATCCACAGATTCAGATTCCTCATAATTCATATCCACAATCCACGCATAGACGCTTCAATGTATGCTTGAAATACACAGCGAAGAATATTAAACTAATCAGAGCCAAACGCCCGATAGGTTTCATTCATTAAAAATATCCCGCAGGATTCACATTTGCAATGCGCCGTTATTGAAATAACCACATGCAGTGTGTATCGTGACTCCGAGCGCCGTATCCGTATAAATATGACGTGCATTATTCAGGACAAAGTAAATCTATAGGCTGAATATGATTTATTATCAGCATCTTAGGTATATTATTTTACATTTCAAAAGCCCCCTCTAGAAGAACGAAGCACAAAAACATAATTCAGAATGGTATAATGGGATCTAGACTGTGAGAATTATTTCAGGAAGCGAGCTGCATTTCTTTGCGAGGGTGTGGCCATGCAGGTTATCCAGCTAACTGAACTAAACTCTGCCCTCGACCAGGTTCAAACTTTCTGATCTGTTGCCATAGCGACTTAGACAATCCGATGTCGGGGAACGGAAATGTCTGGCTTAAGTCAAGCTATGCTGAAAATTATCCGGCTAACTCAGTTAGCCAGGTACGAGGAACAGGGCCCAGAGCTCAGGAGACGAGCAGGAGGGTGATGTCCAAGAATGAATCCAAGCAGGACTTGTGCAACCTGGTAAAGTTCAAGAAGATAGAGGCTTGATGGAGCCCCATGGATGTTCTCAATACATTGAGAGGTTTGTTAAAATGGTTACTGAGGTTTCTGCTGAGTAGTTCTGGGAAATAGAGCGCACCTAATTATGTCTGACGTTGACTTTAAGTTTGTGTTTGTAGGTTGATGGCTAAAGCAGTACAGTAGGAGACCAGCAGGACTTTGCTCCAAGAATGAGTCCAAGCAAGACATTGAAACCTGGCAACGTTCAAGAAGTCAGGAGATAGAGATTTAGCACTTCGATTTTTGTGAGCATTACAAATACAATTTATTATTGTTAGTATTATTATTATTGATCTTTGGAGTTGTATCCAGTTATATGCAGTTCACTTGTTAATCAATTTGATGGCTTTGTCATTATAAATTATTTCCCATATCTTAAATCTTCTAAAGGGATTTGAATGGGTGGGTACATTTGGCAATTTAGAAATACAAAATGATGTAGGTTAGAGTTATCCTATCCCCAAAATGAACTCATATTTGAACTCCCCATTAAGAAACACATAATTTAGACACCGTGCATGATAGGATTTCCTTCAGATTCATGTTGGCACCCATGGCCAAGGGGTTACAAATGGTAAAATCTGCCATTTTGAAATCCAAAATGATGTAGGTTAGAGACGAGTTATCCTATCTGAAAAAATATGCCCATATTTGAATTCCCCACACACATATTTTAGACACCCCTCATGTTAGGATTTCCTTAAAATTAATGTTGCACAAAAGTATGGCCCACCCTAATATAGGCACATAATCCTGGAGTTGGTCCTGCAGGCACCAGACTGTGGCTGCCCACTGCTCATAAATTAATTTCCCCAAGGGGATCAATAAAGGAATATCTTATCTTAAATAATTCTGTATATATATACCATATTTATATTTACCATATATATTTATCCACATCTGTCTGAATAAATACCTGCATATAATCCTTGTTATATACCTATGTACCTGCATATATAACCCATATAGTAACTCTGTATGCATTGACAATAATGCTGTATATACCATCATATATATTCTTATTTACCGTATATATTTATCCACATCTGTCTGTATATACCTGCATATAATAATTTGTACATACCCATAGTACTATATCTATATCTGTACACATTCCTTACATACTCTATAGTTATACAGTTGGCCAGTATGACTTACTACCATTACTACTATCTTTATACCTGTATCACTGTACACAATAACACTATAATAACACATACATCTGATTAGCATTATTACTCAGTAATACTAATTTGATATATACTCCAGTTTAATCACCTGTACATTGTATATTGCTAATGCACTTTGCCGTTACATTTGCACTCTGGTTAGATGCCAAACTTCTTCTTGTTGTACTGTACTTGAGCTGTATAATGCATTTGAATCTAATCTAATCAAATATAATATAATATAATCAAATCTAAATAGTTAGGATGGGTTAAATGCAACAGACAATCCCGGTATGTCTAAAGAATGTACTTGGCAGGGCGGCTACGTGGCGTAGTGGGCAAGGCGCTCGCAACGAAACCTGGAGACGCTGGGCTCGCCTGTTCGAGCCCAGCGCTCCACATTTGCTTTCAGTTTAACTGGTTGTCCGTACTAATACACATTGGCCGTATTAGGGGGTGGGAAACTGATGGGTGGGGATCGGGCGTTGTGGACAGCGACTCCTACAGGTCGGTTGGTGCGCCTGCGCAGTAGAATCAGGAAGTGTCGGGGGCAGCGTGAGCCTCCCACGCGTTACTCCTCGCCACTGAGAGATCGAGCTGCGCAGGTGAAAAGATGCGACTGCTGTTACCTCAAGTACCGGAGGGGACTTGTGCTATGTATGACTTAGTCCACATTGCAGCCTGCTTGTGGGAGGCAAGAAACAGCGTTCGTGACAGGGGAGGGTTGAAATTGGATGATACGAAATTGGGATGGGAGAAAATATAGAAAATGGGAGAAAAAGTGGATCAAAAAAAAGAATGTACTTGGCAATAAAGCGATTCTACTTCTACAGTACGACTACTTCTACTTTCCACCACAATCATCAATGGAGGGCTCAGCTGATCAAGAAAGACCGGTGACCACCTGGCACCTCTCTTTTTTTAAGATAGTAGGGCTAAAGAGATGCAATAGAGATTAGCAGTATTCTGACCGTGGTCTTTAGGCAAGAGAGACGTGAGGACAACAATGGCAGAAAAAGCAGCCCAAACTATTAGCCTAGAAGACTTCCACATTGTTCTCAGCCTTGTGTGTATAAGCACAACAGAAAAGGTCAAGGGAAGTTAATGTTTTTTCGTGTGTTTTTAACATTGTGAATACTGGGGAAACTGCAGCAGCAGGAGAGATTACTGCCAGATGTCAAGCGTCTTCATGGCGTGTTGTATTGTATTCACATAATTGTCTGTGTGGATGATGATTATATCCTACATTCTTGGCTCAGTAAGCAGCTTTGAAGGGACTTTGCTAAATGTGCCCTGTAAATCTTGCAAACATTTGTTACTGACAGGAAACAAAAGACCCTGGGTGCCGGGAGCAGATCACTTTAATCCCGGTCAAATGCAAAGCAGGCGTGTGCAGTGGCAACACATATTAGAGGGAAATAGTCCTTTTCTAACCTGATAACATAAACTTACTAAAAGGGCCCACTTTTTTTTCTTTCTGTAGCTGACAGGAAATACACTAGGGCCAAAGCTGTTCCCCCCCAATGGGATTATTCTGAAAATGTTGTTGTTGTTTCCGGCCGGTCCACCTCGCTTGAAATTGCAATGTATTTCCAATGGACACATTTCTAAATCGTCTCGTTTTAAAACAAATACCTATTCATGGCATGGTGTACCTTTCTGTGTGTCTTCATCCACAATCTATAGCTCAACATGAAACAATTCGCAATTCATTGTAAAATAATTACGTATAATTTTATTTCAACCAAAAATGCTTAAACAATAAAGTTAGTGATAGAAGGGAACTAATTTTGTGCAAAAATGGAAAGCTTGCCAATGTTCATGAGGCAGAATTATTACAATAGCCGATAATACATTTTCCCAATGATAAATCCCTATACGGGTGGACCGCGCGGGAAACTAAAGTGACGTCAGACTACACCTCCCTATATAAGCAGGTAGACATCCAATCCATTTCTTCTTAGTGGTAGACAGAGCCTATGACAGAAATGTTCCTGACATGCTCATAGAATGATGTGTGGCGTATTCTTCTCCACTGTATACAGTATAATATTTTGATCACAGTCAAGTTGTCAGAGAATTGTATTATATACTGGTTAGCAGTGAGGGACCAAATGATAAGGTAGGCCTATACAGCTAATTTAAAGTAGCCTGAAGGCAATTTTTTCATCTATATTTTAAGTTAACCCTTTCACTACCACACTACAGAAGGTTAACCCTTTACTATCACACTAAACAGACGGTTAACCGCCTGTAGTGTGATAGTAAAGGGTTAATCTTCTGTAGTGATTGATTGAAAAGTTTATTAACAGATTGCAGAATGGGTACAGTACAGTACAGCTCAATACATACAATTGTTAAGGGGATGCAGACCAGACAAAGACTTTCGTCTTGTTTACATCAGGGTCCCCCATTTTCAATTCATCATATGACACACACAACATACAGATAGACAGTACTGCTACATCTATACATTTATGACATACCAGATTTGCAAATACAGTACTGTGTGATACAAAAAAATCCAGAAAAAGAGTGTATATACATTTGACATAGAAACTGTACATTGGAGGAGGTTGGGTAGGTGGGGTGGGGTTGGGTGGGGCTGTACATTGGAGGTGGGGGGGGGGGGGTTGGGTAGGGGGGGGGGGGGGAGTCCCGGGGGACACTGTACCCTGTACATTGGAATACTGACATACGTTTGACATAGAAACTGTACATTGGAGGAGGTTGGGTAGGTGGGGTGGGGTTGGGTGGGGCTGTACATTGGAGGTGGGGGGGGGGGGGGGGGTTGGGTAGGGGGGGGGGGAGTCCCGGGGGACACTGTACCCTGTACATTGGAATACTGACATACATTTGACATAGAAACTGTACATTGGAGGAGGTTGGGTATGGTGGGGTGGGGTTGTACATTGGAGGTGGGGGGGGGGGTTGGGTAGGGGGGGGGACACTGTACATTGGAATACTGACAAAGCCATACTTGGTCTTTACTGTACAACTGGGTTAGGACATTTGTAGGGGCCAGTTTCGAATTGCAGTCTCCCGTAGGTGTTCTTTGAGAGTGTTTTTGAAAGTGGGTAGTGATTCACATTCCTTGTGATGCTGGTCCCAGGCTGTGATGCTTCCTGCCGGCGCATCCAATTCCCCCAATGCCCCAACTGCGCCATCATTGGTTAGGAGCAAGCGTGCTGATATGAAGGTTGCTGGACTTAGGAGCAAGTGTGTAATATGAAGGTTGCTGGGAACCTTCATGTTTTCCTGTAAAAGATAAATGCACACAATAAAAACACTGGGAGCTAGGCTGCTGTGCATGTTATATGCTCCCCCTGTACAGCACTTTGTGCCCCTGTGGCTGTTAAAGTGCTTTATAAATAAAGTTGGATTGGATTGTTGCTGCTGTTGGGAGCTAGGCTGCTGCAGTAGCTACGCAAGTGGGTCACAACGGTGTTCACGTTTTACGGTAATGTTGCGACAATGCTGTGAAAATACCGTAAAGCGTTGTGGTAACGAGAGGCGTGTACCACTTCCGCAACGTATTTGATTTCCGGGGTTGGCCTGATTGGCCGCGACGGCCACGTGACGCGCGTGGCACGCCCCCGCGGCAGCCGCAGCGGCAAGCGTGCTGCCGTTGGCGAAAGCAGGATGAGAGAGCGTAGATTTCGCTGTGTATCATTTAATCATTTATCATTTAACATTTGAAAGGCATACATTGTTGTCATACAGAAGTACAGAATACTTTTATCCAAAATACTTCTTACTGTTACACTGTTAGAGACTGTGCTAGACAAATTAATGACTAATTCGGTCTGAAATAGCATAACTAATAACGTTAGTAAGCACTGCTTATATGCTTATTATGTCTGCGGGGTACAGTAAACGTTTCTCCTGGTACATTCTGAAGAGCTTACTTACTTACTTACGCCTTTTACCCCGTTTGGGGCATAGGCCGTCAACAAGGGTTCTCCAAGCATCCCGATCCTGAGCCAACCTCTCAAGCTGGCCCCAGGTGTGTCCCATCTTCTTGGCATCATCTTCCAAGTCTCTGCGCCAGGTGTTTCGTGGTCGGCCTCTCTTTCTTTTCCCTTGGGGGTTCCACCTGAGAGATTGTCTTGTGATGCTCAGGGATGGTTTACGGAGTGTATGGCCAATCCATCTCCAACGCCGTTGGAGAATCTCTTTCTCTGCTGGCTGTTGTGTTCGTTGCCACAGGTCTTTATTGCTGATGGTGTTAGGCCAGCGAATCTGGAGGATTCGGCGCAGACAGGTGTTTAGGAAAACTTGTAATTTATTGGTTGTTGTGACAGTGGTCCTCCAGGTCTCAGCGCCATAGAGTAGGACTGACTTCACGTTGGTGTTAAATATCCTGATCTTGGTTGTGATGGAAATGTCTCTTGAGCTCCAGATGTTTTTTAGTTGGAGAAAGGCTCCTCTGGCCTTGCCAATCCTGGCTCTCACATCAGCATCTGTTCCACCTTGCTTGTTAACCATGCTGCCCAGGTAGGTGAAGTTGTCTACCTCTTCCAACGCTTCTCCTTCCAGAATGATGGGTGATGTGTTGTCAGAATTGATTCTCATGACCTTGCTCTTCCCTCTGTGGATGTTAAGCCCAAGCCAAGTAGAGTTGTCAGCGATGGTACTGGTCTTTTCCTGCATCTGCTGCTGGGTGTGAGAGAGAAGGGCCAGGTCATCTGCAAAGTCGAGGTCTTCTAACTGCGTCCATAATGTCCATTGTATGCCATTTCGTTTCTCTGCCGTGGATTGCTTCATGACCCAGTCTATTGCCAGCAGGAACAGAAATGGTGACAACAAACAGCCCTGTCTCACTCCAGTTTTTATCTGGAAGGCGTCGGTGGGTTGACCGCCATGAATTACCCTGCAGGTCATCCCCTCATAGGAGTTCCTGATGATATTTCTGTACTTCTCTGGCACTCCGTAGTGTCTGAGTAGCTTCCAGAGGGTCTCTCTATTTACGCTGTCGAAAGCCTTTTCATAGTCAATGAAATTAATGAATAGGGGTGAATTCCACTCTAATGACTGCTCCAGTATTATCCGCAGTGTTGCAATCTGGTCTGTGCAGGATCTGTTTTTGCGGAAGCCCGCCTGGTGGTCTCGTAGCTGTGGGTCGACTGCGTCCTTCATCCGGTCCAGTAAAATCCTGTTGAATACTTTTCCTGGGATGGAGAGTAATGTGATCCCTCTGTAGTTTGCACATTGGCTCAGATCTCCTTTCTTCGGTATTTTGACGAGGTAGCCCTCCTTCCATTCTGATGGGATGTGTTCTTCTTCCCATATCTTCTTGAAGAGAGGATGGAGCATCTCTTCCATCGTCTCTATATCGGCCTTCAGTGCTTCTGCCGGAATACCGTCGGGTCCTGCAGTCTTGCCGTTCCTCAGCTTCTTGATGGCTTTGCGGATCTCTTCTTTTGTTGGCACGCTGCAGTCTATCAGCAGATCCCTGTCAGCTTGGTGGATGTCTGGTGGGTCCTGTGGTGCTGGTCTGTTTAGCAGTTCCTCAAAATGTTCTACCCATCTTTCCTTTTGTCTTTCCTCTCCGATGATTGGCTGTCCATCTTTGTCCTTAACTGGTCTTTCTGGTTTACTAAACTTTCCTGACAGCTTCTTGGTGGTGTTATATAAGTCTTTCAAATTTCCATGTCTAGCTGCTTCTTCAGCCTCTGCCGCAAGACTCTCTATATAGTCCTTCTTGTCTGCCTTGATGCTTTTCTTAACCCTTTTTGTGGCTTCTGTGTACTGGTTTTGTGCTTTGACCTTTTCGGCTCTTGTTCGACTGTTGTTGATTAGTGCCTTCTTCCCTTTCCTCTCCTCTATCTTCCTCAATGACTCTGCTGATATCCACTCCTTGTGGTTGTGTTTCTTCTGAAACATTCTGAAGAGCACACCGCTGTATGTTGGAGAACCAGCGGTCTTCCGCTCCTCCTCACTCGGAGCGGCACCTCGGCACAGCTCAGCCCTGTGTGAGACGCGAGCAGGAAGGAGGAGATAGGAGTCCTTCCAATCGGAATATGTTGTTTCTTTACACATATGTTGGATTATGAATATGTCTTTATAGCTACAAATGAATGCTGCCAGGCTGGTCCGCGACCCTCCGTGCTGCGATCACCAGCGGGGAGAATATGCTCACGCGAGCGGCATCGCTGAGCTCTGGTGACGGTCTTATTGGGGCTTATGCCGAGAAGCAGTAACACCACATTGCAACTGTTGTGTTACTGCTTTCTGACCGAATTAGTCATTCATTTGTAGCTATAAAGACATATTCATAATCCAACATATGTGTAAAGAAACAACATATTCCGATTGGAAGGACTCCCATCTCCTCCTTCCTGCTCGCGTCTCACACAGGGCTGAGCTGTGCCGAGGTGCCGCCACGAGTGAGGAAGAGCGGAAGACCGCTGGTCCTCCAACATACAGCGGTGTGCTCTTCAGAATGTACCAGGAGAAATGTTTACTGTACCCCGCAGACATAATAAGCAGCAGTGCTTACTAACGTTATTAGTTACACTATTTCAGACCGAATTAGTCATTCATTTGTCTAGCACAGTCTCTAACAGTGTAACAGTAAGAAGTATTTTGGATAAAAGTATTCTGTACTTCTGTATGACAACAATGTATGCCTTTCAAATCAAAATCTACGCTCTCTCATCCTGCTTTCGCCAACGGCAGCGCGCTTGCCGCTGCGGCTGCCGCGGGGGCGTGCCACACGAGTCACGTGGCTGTTGCGGCCAATCAGGCCAACCCCGGAAATCAAATACGTTGCGGAAGTGGTACACGCAACGATGATTTGTTTACTTGGTAACACGGGTCATCAAGGTATGACGGTGTGAAAAAAATTATACCGCCCAAGCCATTGCTTATTAAATACATTTTCAGTCATTCAAAAAGAAATAAAAAGTGACAAAGTTGTTTAATTAAAGTACAAGTGGATAATGGATCAAAACGTTACCTTAGAACAAATCCCACAGCTTCTGTGACCAACACACTGAGTCTTCTTCTTCTTCTTTTCTATTTTATTGGCGGTTGGCAATCACTTTCGACGAGCATTACCGCCATCTACTGAAAAGGAGTGTGGATCTGGATGTTCTAAATCCTATAAAATTTTTGTTCTCAAAAAATTAAATAAACTCTCCATACAAACTTCTCCAGAACTTCTTTGCAAAATATCAACTATTTTAAGTGCTATCTTTTCCCTCTTCAAATCCCTAATAAGAACTTTCCTTTGCCTTCGATATAATGTACACTGTTCTACCACATGTTCTACCGTTTCTAGACTAACACTACACTCACATTGTCCATCTGTTCTAGTCGGCACAATATACAGACCGCCAGATCAAACTGGCTTTTATGATACTCTGGATGTGTGCTTAGCTGGAGCTGAGGATGCGGAAAAAATTCTTATTGGGGATTGGAACACGGATATGCAACAAAAAGATGCACCCGTCTTCAAATCCTTCAATAGGTTTTGTGATCTGCACGGCCTCAGCCAACTAATCACCCAACCCACAAGGATATCCTTAACCTTTAGTTTGACTATACTTTGGATTTCAGCCTTACTACTCTGTATATTCATTGTAACTCTATTAAGTTCACAAGCTCCTTTGGCCAACTTGTCCGCCAACTCATTCCCTCGAACTCCTATATGGGCCGGCACCCACGAAAAGGCAACCATAATACCTGAACGCCGAAGTCTGTCTACCATCTGCACTATTTCCAGCACAATATCCATCCTTGACTGGGACACTACATTTTGTATACTTATCAATGACGACATTGAGTCTGACGCAATTAAAATCTCACCCTTAGGCCTATTCTCCTCTATCTATGCTAACGCTATCATTATAGCTACTAGTTCTGCCGTATATACTGCAGCTATACTGTCACTCAATCTCTCTTTTTTTGAAATTCCAAGACTTGGGATTGTAAATGCCGCACCCACTCTGCTTGACTCCATCTTAGACGCATCTGTATAAACCACCAGTCTTTCACCATATTTTAACCTAATATAACTCTCCACCATATGACTACTAATTTCCTCGCTCTCCTTTAACTCCAATAATTCTATATCAACAACAGGGGTACCCATCAACCAAAGAGGAACTACTGGGAAACAGACTGTTGGACACACACTCATTTCCAGAATGCCCATCGCTCTAGCTTTTGACTCTATAATCCACCCAAAACTTTCTAGCTGTGCCTTCTCTTTTTCCTGACACTGCACTAATAAATGTTTGCTAATATGATCCTCCTTATGACCTCTAAGATTGGCCCAATACACTAACCCCAACTTATCTCTTCTAATATGCAGGGGCATTTCTCCCATCTCCACTTGGAGTGCTGCAACTGGCGTAACACACTGAGAGTCTGAACTCAGGCCTCCTACATAAAGGTGGTCTGCAGATTTGACAGCCAATCATCTTTCTCTTTGTCTAATTCGTTGATTGGAAACAGGTGGAAGGCGGTGAGGTTAATTTTCTCTAATTGGTTAATTGATTCTGGACTGGTGTGTTTCAACAGGCCATTTGAGGTGACTTGTAAGTCGCTTTGGATAAAAGCGTCAGCTAAATGACTAAATGTAAAATGTAAATGATTTTGAAAGCCTTTTTCCTCAATTGGTGATTAGTGAGAATTGCTCTAATTGGAACGTCTGTTGGATTGATATTAATTGTTTTTGAACTCGGTCCATTTACATCATTGACATGGCATTTAAATGTATTCTAATGTATTCATGTGACTGTGAGTCAGGAGGCTACATGTTTTTTCCAGGGCTCAATGAAGAGCAGCATACAGACACCCTGTACTGGATTGTTAGCTAACGAGAGTTACAAGCAGCTGGGATGATTAGGTTCAGAGGAGGTCCATGAAGACACTAGAGTAATATATAGTTGTTACAAAGGATCAGATTAAACGAATATATATATTTATTTATTGATATATATTGCATAGTATTTGTATATCGTTTGATATCCCCTGTATATTCCTTGTACATATACACGGAATATCCCTTTAGCCCAGACCATAATATTCCATTCTCCTATTGGACAGCGGTCCACCGGCGCCAGGGACCGGCCTCCGGAGTCAGGTTCAAAGTCACCGTCAAGACGTGTCTGGACATGCCCGGCCTTGCCCAGGGATACGCGACAGAAATGAGATTGGAACTAGTTTGTTCACCGTGCGTATAAATACGGCGCAGGTGAATATAGAAGCCCCTTACCCTCTTGCCTTCTTAGCCTTAGTAAGTTACCGATAAGTTGAAGCCTCACCCACGATACAACGTGGGGTGAAGTATGGCCTGTTTGGCCCCAGAATAGAGCATTGAGACCGTGTGCGAATTAATAACTGAATTGTCAGAGTTTGGCGCTATACCGTCGAGTGCGACATATTTCTATTAAGTCATTAATAGTCTATTTGTGTATAGTGTATCGTGCGGTTAAAGTTCTACAGTGACCAGCATCTCCGACGCTTCCTCGTATTAGCTAGAGTTCTTATCCAGGCTGGGCTGACCACATGGCGCTTTCACCCGAGGAGACCTAGACGAGAACCGTATGGACATGTACACTGGATTAATCTACCCGACGACTACATAGCCCTTTGCGGCTGGAATATATTTGCTTTGGTCCTGTGATTTATGGAGCGGATAATCGCCGACGCCTGCACGTGTTGGATTTACCCCGCGAGGAGTCAAGTCGAGTCGGCGCCTCAGAGAGACTGAGGCCGACTAGCTTTCTTCACTGTGGAGCTACAGTCTACAAGAGAACCAAGCTGTATTCGTCTGTGGATCAAGAGGCTACTGCACCGGCTCCTGTACCTGGAGTCTCCCTAGTCATCGTTGACCAGACGTTCTACTACCGACAGATCTTCTACCCTGCTGGCTTACAACCAGGGGGAACCCCTTCCAGTATCTCCCGCTATATTACTAGTGTACCATAGATATAATTCCCTAAGATTCAGGTTGTATAATTACCTCCTGCGTAACCAGAGAATGGACATTCATTATTGATTTGCCTACGCATATTCCTTTGCCTTACAAGTGCATACAAAGAATAATGTAAAGTATCCTATGTACCTTTTGCTCCATTAAATACTTGATTATACCTTTGTTTGGAACCGATTTCATTGTGGGAAGTGTTCATCATATTCATATATCGTGTACTGTATGGCCAGTAATTAAAGTACATAAAGCGGTAGTGGTTTAATGATACCATACTTATCAATACATTCAGGGAATTGTACCCCTCAGTTACAATTGGTCCTTCGAGCCGGATGGTAACTAGTGTAATATTAATATAGTGGTATTAATATTGACATGGCCTATGATGAACACTCCACAAAACGGTTCTCCTAAAGTAGATCGCCCGCAGCGTAGACGGCAGACACCTCAGTACTTAGAGGATTACGTTGCCAGTATACTACCTAGCCTTCTACAGACGGTAAACGCGGAATAAGTAGATAGTAAAATTATGTCCGACCCTATCGCCCAGGTTACCCCGCCAATAGAGGCCCTAGTGGGTTCTAACGTAACTGACCAAGCTCACGGTAGGGACCAGGAGGGACCTGACACGACTTTACCCCCCGCCAAGACCGAAGAAGTAGTCCCCGGAGAGCTCCAGGATAAAGACAGCTCTCCAGGGATGGAACTCTACCCGCTACAAGAAGAGGAGAGCACCCCGGAGATGGATCTCCAGGACTCGCCACAGGAGAACAGATCTCCAACGAGTACTGCCAGGAGCGGATCACCTCAACCAGCGTCTTCCCCCAGCGGGGCGGACAAGATGCTGGCACAGGCATTCCTCGCCAGCCTAGCAGCCTCTACAGAGCGCGATCGACTCCAAGCACAGATGCTTAGCGAGCGCGAACATTCTTCCATGGAAAGAGAACGCCTTCAAGTGCAGCAACGGAGCGACGAAGATCGTATACGTCTAGAGATTAGACGCCTTCAGACGGAAGAGAATATGGTAAGAGACCGGGCCGAAGCAGAGCGCGCCGCCGCCGAAGCAGAGCGCGCCGCCGCCGAAGCCCAGCGCGCCGCTGCCGGTGCCCAAAGAGAAGCAGAGCGCGACATCGCTCTCACCAAGCGCGAAGCCGAGCGCGAGCGATTACAAGCGCAGATAATGGAGCAGCTGATCGCCAGGGCGACACCCCCTCCCTCCGCACGGGGTTCCAGGGCCTCGTCAAGACACGGGTCAAGGGCACCCTCCCCTACCCGATCAAGCGACCCTGAGCCCGACCCCCAGAGAGAGCCTATACCCCCCTCCGAACTCTTTCCCCGACCGGTCCACGCGAGGACCAGTTACAAGGAAGAAACGGTGTACACCGCGGAGAGGCTAAATAGACGACTACAGGATCTAGAGGACCTGCCAGAGCAAGAAGAAGAGGGAGAGGAGGAGAGTCAAGCCCGACAGCAGCACAGAACTCCACAGGACCAGGAGGTCCAGTACAGCCCAGGCTCTACCCCCGCGGCTCTGCGCTACAGACCCCCGACTCAATTCACGGGTGAGCTTGACGCACGACCAGCCCCGAGGAATAGCACCTGGATACGCGGGCCATGGTACCCAGCAGGTACCAGCCCACCAAGAGGCGTAAGAGGAGACTCGCCTAGGAGGCCTCTCTTCCAACGCTCACCGATGTGCCAGCCATCCATGGCATCATACATTGGCACACCGACGTTTCCGGACTTCACCCACGAGAACAGAGCACAGTACACGGAGCTACGAATGTGCTTAGAGACAATGATGTCCGATGTAGCTGACGAACCGTACAAGTATGGTATCCTACTGAAGCACCTCAAGGTGCCCCGAGCGCACAATATAGCGCTGGCCTATGCCACCTCTACTACCCCATACACAGCGGCTCTAGCAGCACTCGACCAAAGATATGGACGCATATGGGATTACGTAATACAAGAGATAAGGCATATTGACCGCCTACCCCCAGCCACAGACAATCGCTCACTAGATGACCTGTCTATCAAGGTACAATCCCTGGTAGGGATGCTGGGGGCGCAAAGAGAAAGGGGTATGCACGAACTGTACGCGAACTCTAATGTCGAGAGGATCTTAGAGAAGCTTCCGCCCGCCCGACAAGAGCGATTCAGGCGGCAAAGAGACCACCGTGATCCTAACGGTCCCGAGCCATCCCTCCTAGACCTAGCCGACTTCCTGGCGAGAGAAGTCAACAGCCTACGGTTGGATACGTTCATGCGGAGCACCCCAAGCTCCAGAGAGGGACCTAGGAGAGCAAACGATGGCCGAAGATTGGTGACCGTCATGCACCAATCAGAATCAGTACCGAGCATCAAGAACCACAGTACCCCCTCGATGAAAGAGAAGTGGAAGATGGTGTGCCCGTACTGCGAAAAAGAACACTGGTTGTCACAATGTGACACGTTCAAGAAGATGACCGCCGACGAGGTGGGTCAATGGATAAAGTCCAACCGACGCTGTTACCGATGTGCGCGCAGTCACATGGCAGCCGATTGCCGCTTAAAGAAGAGGTGTAGTCGGTGTGACGGAGCCCACCTAGATGTCCTACACGACAGTAACAGAAGAAAGCCTGCACCCTCAAGCAGCACAAAGGCAAGTGTTATGTACATTGACCCCGCCAGCAGCGGGGGCGCCCGAGTGCTCTTAAAGGTGGTCCGCGTAACACTGAGTTACCAAGATAAGGTCATGGACACTTACGCCGTCCTTGACGACGGGTCAGAGAAGACCCTTCTCCTCGCGTCCGCTGCGGCCCAGCTGGGGCTGCGGGGGAGCGAAAACCAGATGACGATTCGGACAATAAGAAGAGATCTAAAGACGATAAAGGGCGAGAATGTCTCCTTCACTATCGCAGCAAGCGGGCAGCCAGAGAGACGGTATAGGATTACTAATGCTTTCACCAGCCAAGAAATAGGCCTGTCGCAGTACACCTACCCCATCGCCAAGCTGATGGATAAATATGTGCACCTGCGTCAACTACCTATCCCGCTCATAGACGGTGCCACCCCGACCCTGCTGATAGGCTCCGACCATGCAGACCTCATAGTCCCGATAGACCGGGTCCACACAGGGCCCAGAGGCTGTCCTGCAGCAGTCGAGACCCGCCTAGGATGGACATTACAAGGCCCCCTCGCTAAGTCTCTTAACCGAACAGCAGCCACTAACTGCCTCCACTCCAGAGTGACAGAAGAAGACACCACCCTCCTACAGCATGTCGAGAGGCTATGGACACTAGAGACAATGCCCTTTAAGAACGAAAAGAAAGACATTCGTTCCAAGGAAGACATTTACGCTATAGCACTCCTCGAGCAAGGGACAAAGAGAGTCAAAGTCGGCGGAGTGATGGGATACGCAACTCCACTCCTGAGGCGAGAGGGTATGCCCACCTTCCACGCCCCAAAAGAAGCGACGGAGCGGTATCTATTGAACACAGAGCGGCGCCTAGCCAGAGACCCCGCTCAAGAGACTGTGTACCGCGCTGAGATTAGCAAGCTGATCACAGCGGGACACATAAAGAAAATTGACATTAAAGAGGCCAATCAGACGACCGAATCATGGTACGTGCCGCACCACAAAGTCCACCACAACGGCGGGGATCGTATTGTGTTCAACTGCAGCTACCAGATCGGATCACAAAATCTGAATGGGGAGCTCTTGCCCGGCCCAACACTCGGCCCCTCTCTACTAGGCGTGTTACTGCGTTTCCGCCAAGACAAGGTGGCCATCAGCGGCGACATCAAAGGGATGTTCCTGCAGGTGAGACTAGTGGAGGAGGACAAGCCCCTGCTGCGGTTCCTATGGAGAGAGAGGATCGGGGATGAGCAACCAGCCATCTATCAATGGGAAGTCCTCCCTTTCGGAACCACATGCAGCCCATGCTGTGCTACGTTTGCACTGCAAAAACACGTCGCAGAGGACCCAGCAGCTGATGAAGAGGTCCGAAAAAGTGTAGAAAATAGTTTCTACGTGGACAACTGTCTGCAAAGCGTCTCGACGCCAGAAGAAGCCGAGGCCCTTCTACTCAAGCTCCGCGCCTCCCTGATCAAAGGCGGCTTTGATCTCAGGCAGTGGGCCAGCAGCGACCCGCAAGTATTGCGCAGCCTCTCCCCCGAGGACAAGGCAGCAAGCAGCGAGACCTGGATGGCGACCATCCCAGGAGAAGCCCAAGAAATGACATTAGGACTAGTCTGGCGCTTCAAAACAGACTCGCTCCATTATAAACACACACCCCTGACCAAGGAGCAGGGAAGGTCGACTGCACTACCGACCACCAGACGGAGTGTATACAGAACACTCGCCAGACAATATGACCCGTTGGGATGTATTCTACCTTACACCACCAGGGCAAAGATGATTGTAAGAGCGTTATGGGACAAGGACCAGGGCTGGGACGACCCCATACCCGAACACCTTGCATCCACATGGAGAGAGTGGGAGACGGAACTCAGCTCACTCCCAGGTGTTAACATACGCCGCAGCTACTTCCCACCCACAGTGAGGCCGGAGACGTGCCAGATGGACCTGCACGTCTTCAGCGACGCCTCCGAAGTAGCCTACGGTTCGGTGGCCTACTTGCGTGCCCGAGAGGAGGGAGGAGAAATACATACTGCTTTCATCCTGGCCCGCTCAAGAATAGCCCCACGAAAGCAACAATCTATCCCGCGTCTAGAGCTCTGCGCAGCCCTAGCAGGAGCGCAACTCGCCACGTTAATCCAACGTGAACTCACCATTCCGGTGCAAAGAACAATCTTGTGGTCAGACTCCACGACAGTACTCACATGGATCCGGTCTGATTCGTGCAGATACAAGGTCTTCGTGGGAGTCAGAGTCACAGAGATTCAAGATTTAACAGAAGTAGCAAGCTGGAGGTATGTGGACACAAAACACAACCCAGCGGACGTCATCACCCGGGGAATGTCCCTGGATGACCTCACCCGTCACAACCTATACAGTGACGGGCCAGAGTTCCTCAAGCTCCCGGAAGAAGAGTGGCCTACACCCACCCCACGGGAAGCGAGTAAAGAGGAGGCAGAAAACAAGAAATCTATGTTCTGTGGATTGAACACACTCGTCTCCACAGACCCCGACATAGACGATTGCCTCACCCTAGAGAGTGCGCAGCTAAAGACATTCCTGTGGCACCACCCAGAGGTTCAGCTCACTACTGACATTACTGCAGCTGACTACGAAGAAGCGGAACTTCTTCTACTACAACGAGCCCAGAGAGACTCGTTCCCCGATGAGGTAGACTGTCTACAGGGAGCAAAGCCCGTCCCATCAGACAGCAGACTGCTCCACCTAGCCCCCGAGAGCGACGCCCATGGTCTCATCAGAGTGGGTGGTCGTCTGCGGAGAGCTCCAGACTTACCGGATGACGTCAAGTACCCGACACAAGGTCACAGAGCTGATCATAAAGAAATACGACGAGGATGTGCATCACGCCGGGGCAGAGAGAGTCTTCGCGGAGATCAGACGTCGTTATTGGATACTGCAAGGGAGAGAAGCAGTGCGGCGCTTCCAGCGAACCTGTCTAGACTGTCGTAAGTGGCGAGCGCAGCCCAGTATACCCCGGATGGCTGACCTACCTACCTGTCGCCTCCGACTCGGCGACAAGCCTTTTCACTCCACCGGTATGGACTGTTTCGGCCCGCTGTATATAAAGAAAGGAAGAGGAACCGAGAAGCGGTGGGGTATTGTATTCAAATGCATGACCACCCGAGCGATGCATATAGAACTCCTTCCAACCATGAGCACAGACTCATTCCTTATGGCCTTCCGAAGATTCACATCGCGGAAAGGTAAACCGTCTATATTGTTGTCTGATCACGGGACAAACTTCAAAGGCGGAGAAAGAGAGCTGAGAGAGAGCTTCCAAGCTATGGGCCCAGAACTTAAGACCCACCTCGCTCCATACCAGATTGACTTCCAGTTTAATCCCCCGAACGCACCTCACTTCGGTGGAACTTGGGAACGAGAAGTACGTTCAATAAAGACAGCCCTGTACGCCGTGCTTGGGGCCCAGACCGTGGCGGAAGAAGTCCTAATGACAGTCCTCACGGAGATCGAGGGAGTATTGAACTCAAAGCCCCTCGGTTACGTCTCAAGTGATGTAGCAGATGTCGACCCAGTCACCCCCAACACACTCTTGATGGGGCGGCTGGACCCCGCGCTACCACAGACAATGTACAGGCCTGAAGAAGCGAACGGCCGAAGAATGTGGAGGTACAGTCAAGTATTGGCTGACAAGTTTTGGAACAGCTTCCTACTCCACTATCTACCGTCTCTACAGACCCGCCAGAAATGGGTGAAAGAGAGAGACAATTTGACAGAAGGAACAGTCGTCATGATTATCGACCAGTCACTACCCCGAGCTATGTGGCCGGCCGGCCGCGTAAGCAAAGTGATCACCGGTGCCGACGGAAAGGTCCGAGCAGCCGAAGTGCTCGTCCAAGGGCGGATCTACACCCGACCCGTGGCGAGGCTAATAGAACTGCCAAGGCTCCCCGATACCATCGATGACGACCATGACCCCATGACTTTGTGAACTGACAGACCCCTCACAACAGACATTGAGTAGTGGACAGTGCGGTTAATCTGTCTCTGCTTAGCTAATTAGGTGGGACTAATTAGGGGGCGGCTGTTACAAAGGATCAGATTAAACCGAATATATATATTTATTTATTGATATATATTGCATAGTATTTGTATATCGTTTGATATCCCCTGTATATTCCTTGTACATATACACGGAATATCCCTTTAGCCCAGACCATAATATTCCATTCTCCTATTGGACAGCGGTCCACCGGCGCCAGGGACCGGCCTCCGGAGTCAGGTTCAAAGTCACCGTCAAGACATGTCTGGACATGCCCGGCCTTGCCCAGGGATACGCGACAGAAATGAGATTGGAACTAGTTTGTTCACCGTGCGTATAAATACGGCGCAGGTGAATATAGAAGCCCCTTACCCTCTTGCCTTCTTAGCCTTAGTAAGTTACCGATAAGTTGAAGCCTCACCCATGATACAACGTGCGGTGAAGTATGGCCTGTTTGGCCCCAGAATAGAGCATTGAGACTGCGTGCGAATTAATAACTGAATTGTCAGAGTTTGGCGCTATACCGTCGAGTGCGACATATTTCTATTAAGTCATTAATAGTCTATTTGTGTATAGTGTATCGTGCGGTTAAAGTTCTACAGTGACCAGCATCTCCGACGCTTATCCAGGCTGGGCTGACCACATGGCGCTTTCACCCGAGGAGACCTAGACGAGAACCGTATGGACATGTACACTGGATTAATCTACCCGATGACTACATAGCCCTTTGCGGCTGGAATATATTTGCTTTGGTCCTGTGATTTATGGAGCGGATAATCGCCGACGCCTGCACGTGTTGGATTTACCCCGCGAGGAGTCAAGTCGAGTCGGCGCCTCAGAGAGACTGAGGCCGACTAGCTTTCTTCACTGTGGAGCTACAGTCTACAAGAGAACCAAGCTGTATTCGTCTGTGGATCAAGAGGCTACTGCACCGGCTCCTGTACCTGGAGTCTCCCTAGTCATCGTTGACCAGACGTTCTACTACCGACAGATCTTCTACCCTGCTGGCTTACAACCAGGGGGAACCCCTTCCAGTATCTCCCGCTATATTACTAGTGTACCATAGATATAATTCCCTAAGATTCAGGTTGTATAATTACCTCCTGCGTAACCAGAGAATGGACATTCATTATTGATTTGCCTACGCATATTCCTTTGCCTTACAAGTGCATACAAAGAATAATGTAAAGTATCCTATGTACCTTTTGCTCCATTAAATACTTGATTATACCTTTGTTTGGAACCGATTTCATTGTGGGAAGTGTTCATCATATTCATATATCGTGTACTGTATGGCCAGTAATTAAAGTACATAAAGCGGTAGTGGTTTAATGATACCATACTTATCAATACAGTCAGGGAATTGTACCCCTCAGTTACAATAGTACTGTTACATTTGTGACATATATGATATGCATATATACAGTACTGTTACCCATAGATCCTGACAGAGAGTATATACATATGATGGGGAGGAGACTGTACATTAGGAGGGGGTGGGTGGGTGGGAGAGAAATATACATACGGTGGGGAGAGAAATGATTTAGCATAGAAAACATGGCAAAAATATAAGCCTGCAAACCTCAAGAGGATGTAATCAAAGGCAGCATAACTACATACCACTTTAACATAATTTTTAGAGGTCAATGGTTTGAGGGTTGAACACAAGCACTGGAATACATCATACATGTATTACTTTTACTTTTGATACTTAAGTACATTCAATATCAAATACTTCTCCATTTTTATTTAAGTATAATTTTGAATGGAGGACCTTTACTTTATTAATATTTATTAATTAATAAAACAGTAATATTTTATCTAGCTATTTCTACTTTTACTTAAGTAAAGGAACTGTGTACTAATTCCATCACTGCATGGAGGTATTTAAGAATCATGATGAATCCATACAGGCCCACATGTCGTTCCCAGCCATGCTCTCACCCAGCGTATGAAATTGTGTTCAATCAAGGATGACAATGCTTTTTATAAGCAGAGCAGTATTTATTCAGAGTATATAGGCATTTTATTGTTCATAGAAAAACAGGCAGCAAAAAAAGGTAAAGATACAGCAGCAACAGCATTTTGTGTTTTTCTCCACAAGCTCTGAATCCATGAATATCAGGCGCTAACGTGCAGTCGGAAAGCTCATACTCTATACCTGCTGAAATAATATGTGAGTCTGGGAAGTTGGACATAAATGCTAATCAGAGTGAATTAGAATAATTAATACACTGAAATTACAGAATTTCCCAGTTGGGTTATAAAACCCTTGCCCAGCCTGAGGGGTGTTGGCAATATCTCTTCTTCTTAGAAGAGTAAATCATTTTCATTTGGATTTGGGTTGGATTTTATTTAGGCTACAATTACAATTGTAGTCGGAGTCCTGTTATGTCAAACTGTATTTCTTGCTCATTAAAAATATACATCATTCAATATAAAAGGATATCATTGACAATAAAGGTACAAAGTAATAGAAAACAATGAAATTGAACAATACATTAGAAATGTCACAAATTTATTCCATTGGTCAAGTTAGTGAGGTGTGTTTTTCCATTATTTCTTTCTCTTGAGAGAACAAGCAGTTCTACTGGAGAAATCAAAGTACATTGCTGTCCTATAAAATATTATATGTCTCACAAAGCAGATAAGAGATCATTGGTTGTGAGAACTACTGGCTCCACAACAGCAAAGCTTGAGGTTTCTTGCCGTCCTCTTGGCGAACTTCACCTTCCCTCGTTGCTGCATGTAAGCTGTGTACTCATTGGCCTTGAGTTTGGCGTAGTAGTCAGAGAACTTGTTGAAGAGGATGGATATGGGCAGGCCATTGAGGATGATTCCAAAAGAGATACAGATGAAAGCGAAGATGCGACCCAGGATTGTCTCCGGGTAGATGTCTCCGTAACCCACTGTGGATATACTGACCTGCAGGGGAACACATTGAGTT
This sequence comes from Notolepis coatsorum, assembly GCF_963971535.1. Lineage (NCBI taxonomy): Eukaryota > Metazoa > Chordata > Actinopteri > Aulopiformes > Paralepididae > Notolepis > Notolepis coatsorum. The sequence continues at coordinate 44,440,545 of NC_140166.1, read as the reverse complement.
TCTGATTGATTGATTGATTGATTGATTGAAATTATATATATTTTTTATCCACTTTTTCTCCTCTTTTTCTATAATTCTCCCATCCAAATTTCGGTGTGCCAATTCTCCCCTCCCCTGTCTTGAACGTTGCTCGCATATGTCCCCCACTGGCCGGTTGTAGGGAGGATAGAAGCCTTGCATCACGTGTCCCCTCTGATACACGAGGAGGCAGCCTGTCACATCTTTTCACCTGCCAGCGCGGACTCTCATTGGCGAGGTGTAACGTGTGGGAGGCTCACACTACCCCTGCCATTTCCTGTCTCTGCTGTGCAGGCGTCCCCCAACCGACCTGTAGGAGTCGCTGTCCACAACGTCCAGATTACCACCCATCGACTTCCACCCGCTAACTCTGCCAATTGAGTTAGTATGACGGCCGGCCGAAGCCGGAGGCAACGCCGACAGCCGGATTCGAACCCGGTGTCTCTTGCGTTGGTGACGAGTGCAATGTCCGCTGCGCCACCCAGCCGCCCGATTGACATTTTTATTAACAGATTGCAGAATGGGTACAATACAGTACGGCTCAATACACACAGTTGTTAAGGGGATGCAGACCAGAGAAAGATTTTCGTCTTGTTTACATCAGGGTCCCTCATTTTCAATTCATCATGAACATGAATGAGACAGAATGAGTCACTGGCTAATGTGAAAATGAGATTCCCACAAGAACTAGTGTGAGATATTTTGAATGGAGAAAAAAATGATTGGTCCAATACTATTAAGCTTAATCTTTTATTTAGATTGAGCTTGTCTTATCTCAAAATTACATTAAGAGTGTAAGTAGAGACGGACAGGCATGTACCATAATAATACTAACATTTGAATACTAAAATACTATGTTGATACTAGGCCTACATCAACTCAAGGGACACCAACAAACTGGACAAGCTGGTGAGAAAGGCTAGCTCCATGGTGGGAGTCGAGCTGGTCAAACTAGAGGTGGTGGCAGAGAGGAGGATGAGAAGGAAGATGGCCGCTATCCTGGAGGACCCCTCCCACCCTCGTCTATACTTTCCGTAGCCGCATTTCTCCAGGACGCTCTCTGATTGGCCACTGACTGACGCTCTCTGATTGGCCACTGACATGTTTGCCCAATCGCGTGACGAGCTGTGTCTTTGCCCATTTCCGCGTCGAACAGCCTGCAAACTACCTGGCGTTCTATCGCCATGCTCTAAGACAAACTCTAACCTTAACCAACTTCGAAAGAGTGCCTAAGCTTAACCGTCGAAAGAACTTGCCGTCACGCTCTAAGACAAACTCTAATCTTAACCTACTTCGAAAGAGTGCCTAAGCCTAACCAGTGTAGAAACTGACGTCGGCCAATCAGAGAGCGTCCTGCAGAAATGCGGCTACGGAAAGTATAGACGCCTCCCTCTCTAGCGTTATTTCTAAACCTAGCCGCATTTCTGGCAAGACGCTCTCTGATTGGCCGACACCTGTTTCTACACTGGTTAAGCTTAGGCACTCTTTCGAAGTTGGTTAAGGTTAGAGTTTGTCTTAGAGCATGGCGATAGAACGCCAGGTAGTTTGCAGGCTGTTTGACGTGGAAATGGGCAAAGACACAGCTCGTCGCGCGATTGGGCAAACGCGTCAGTGGCCAATCAGAGAGCGTCAGTCAGTGCCAATCAGAGAGCGTCTGCCAGAAATGCGGCTAGGTTTAGAAATGACGCCCCTCTATATGAGGAGTTAACCAAGATAGGAGCATGTTCAGCCATAGACTCATACCCCCCCCCCCGCCCGACAGTCCACTAACCAGCTCAGCCAGTCCTTCGTGCCAGCAGCCATCAGGCTCCACAACCGTGGGCATGGACTGCTGCCAACTGCTGGAGAACTAATGGCTGCAGACTCAAGAACTATTAGGAATGTCTGATTGATTGATTGATTGAAAACTTTATTAACAGATTGCAGAATGGGTACAATACAGTAAGGCTCAATACACACAATTGTTAAGGGGATGCTAGACCAGTGAAAGACTTTCGTCTTGTTTACATCAGGGTCCCCCATTTTCAATTCATCGTAACATTTATGACATACACAACATACAAATATATACAGTACTGTTACATCCAGACATTTATGACATACAAGATGTACAAATATACAGTACTGTTTGAAAGACAGAGATCCTAAAAGAAAATATATACATATATACATTCGAGGGGGAAGAAACTGTACATTGGAGGGGGTTGGGTGGGTGGGTAGGGGGCTGGTTTGGACATTTACCGGGGCCAGTTTCGAATTTCAGCCTCCCGTAGGTGCTCTTTGAGAGCGGTTTTGAAGGAGGGTATGGATTCACATTATTTTACGGCTGTGCGTAGGGCGTTCCACATTGTTGTGGCATATTTGCAAAACGTGTTTAGTCCCTTGTTTGAGCCGAATCTGGGTTGAACATGACTTGTGGAACTCCCTCTGGTGTTGTGGTCGTGGAATTCACTGACCTTTGGGAAGTATTTCGACATTTACATGGGTATCTTAGTGGTGTAGTGTATCTTGTAGACCAGGCCCATTGCAAGTTGCTGTACTCTGTCGTCTACTCTAAGCCATCCTAGGTTGTCAAAATGGGCAGGGGTGAGGTTGGTTTTAGGAGTAAGGTCAAGCAGTAGGCTGATCAGTTTGTTTTGTGATGTTTGTAGTCTTGTTTTTAGGGCTTTTGAGGTGCTTTGGTACCATGAGGTGCAAGCCGTAGTACCCTTGGATGAGTTCTCCTGTTAGAGTCTTCAGGGTATTCTTGTTTACCAGAGAGGAGATCTGGTACAAGAATCTTGTTCGTTGGTTGAATTTTTCTGATTACATTGGTTGCCATTTTGTCACAGGAAAGATTTGCCTCTGCCCACTATAAGTGTGACTCTTAACCACCAAAACCTGCACGGATTACAACATGACATAAATCATGCCAGTTAGGGTACCTTGTGTTTACTGCACCTTGTGTATACTGTATTCATTCAGATTAAAATTCTTTATTGCCAATATTCATTGTAACGTATATAACTGATTTGCACCTTTGTTTACACTGTTTATTTTTCTCATATTTCTATATTCAGATCTAATTGTATTGCCTATATTTACAGTATGTCTTTCTATTACTACCCTGCCCATACCTGTACCTCTCCTCCCCCACGCTGCTATGACCCCCACATTTCCCCATGGGGATCAATAAAGGAATATCTTATCTTATTTACATTTACGTTTACATTTACATTTACATTTTACATTTAGTCATTTAGCTGATGCTTTTATCCAAAGCGACTTACAAGTTCTGTACGACAAGTCAGCAGGAAGGGTACAACTCTTTCAGCTGAGTAACGATGTTCATCAAACAGTGTTGAAACTTGGGTGCTGCAGTGTTGAGTGCATATAGTAGAGACATATTAGTATAGTAGGTAGTAGTATAGGCAAGGACGATTATTTAGTGGGAAAATGCATGATAGTAGAAGACATTTAGAAGGTTATTTTAGTAAATTTATAAATGTTTTCTTCATTTCAACTTTCTTTTTGTTAAATTACATATTGCAGATGTCTTTTAGGGCACCTTTCAGCCAGGAAGATTTATGCCAGCGATATCTAGTGCAAAATTCTATTTCAATATCGCAAACAAAAAAGGGCATTATGGCACCCAAGATAAGAAGAAAATGGCTGGGGCTGTTGCCCCCCAACTCTTTGCACACTTGACCCTAGAATGACTGCATGTATAAACCTCCCATTCGTTGACCATTTCAGTCGGCATTCTCCTCCCCTTCCGCTTGCTGTTTTACTTTTGATCATCTTCAACCCTGCCTCTGCCCGTCTCCTGTCTGCACTTGGGTCCACATCCCAGCCTGGTTTTTACACTTCTGATAAACATTGCACTATATGTCATGGCAGAATTAAGGAACCCTGATTATAGTACAGTAGATATATATTGATATATATTTAGATAGTAGCTATATAAAGTATTCTGATAATAATAATAATAATAATAATAATAATAATAATAATAATAATAATAATAATAATAATAATAATAATAATAATAATAATAATAATAATAATAATAATAATAATAATAATAATAATAATAATAATAATAATAATAATAATAATAATAATAATAATTAATAATAATAATAATAATAATAATAATAATAATAATAATAATAATAATAATAATAATAATACAATTACATAATAAATGTAGCATTATATTATTCTCAATCATCAGTACAAATGTTCTATAACATTAGAAAATAGGTATTTTAAAAATAAAATAATGACATGGTGTAGGTTACTTACAGCTGCCCACCACCACGCATGAGGAATACTGGTGAAGTTGGTTTGCGGCATGTCATGCTCCACCGTGTAAACCATGGCAGAGAAACTGAAAATCCCCATGGCGATGAAGAGGAAGAGGCAGCCCACCTGCTGGTAACATTGACGCAGGGTGAAACCAAACGCCCGCAGTCCTGTCGAATGGCGAGCCAGCTTCAAGATACGAAAGATACGCATCAGCCTCATGATGCGCAGCACCTGGCCCAGTTTCCCAACACGCCCCACGGCCTGCATGTCCGCCTCGTGCTTCGCGTAGTTCTCCTGGTTATCAAAGAACTCCAGGATAGCCTGCACATACTGAGGCAAGATAGCGATCAGGTCTACTGTGTTAAGCATGCTCCTGACAAAGGCCCTCGTGTCGGGCGTGGACGCCAGGCGTAGTGTATACTCCATGGCGAAGAAGGCGATGCACATGGACTCCACGTGTTCACAGTGGGACTTGCCACTGAGGTCACCCGAGTGGGTCTTATACTGCATGTCTTCCACCGTGTTGAGAGTCATCGCCACCAGGGAGATGGTGACGAACAGGCTGGAGGCCACCGCCACCCCCTTGGCCATGACCGAGGAGAACGGCTTCTCCATCAGGTTCCAGATGATCCTGCGCACGTTACCCAAATACATGTCCTGGAAGAGCTCCTCGTTCTCCTCGACCTCCACCTCGGCCTCCAGCTCCCGCTGGATCTTCAGCTGCTCGTTGATCTCGTCCTGCCGCTCTTCGAAGGAGATGCGGCAGCAGCGGTGGGTGTTCTTGATCCTCACGCCCCAGTAGTTGATCTCTTCCAGGTAGTTGCGGGGGCACAACTCGTCCTTGATATAAAGCACACCGGTCCGGTAGAAGTTGAAGATACTGTGGAAGACATCTGGGTCCCTGTCGAAGAAGAACTCTTTGTTTGTCACATTGTAGTCATCACAAAGGTCCAGCTTCTTGTTGTGATCCGTGTAGGTGGCCAGCCGCCCTATCCTGGTTTTAGGGTACTTGGCAGCCATCCTGTAGGCGATCTTGTAGGACTTCCCTCCAACATTGACGTTGATCATATAATTTCTTTTGGAGGGGGAAAGCGGCTTTGAAGTGGGGTATAAAGCAATGTCATCGTCATCATCATCTTCTTCATATGCAGTGTAAATGTCATAGATGTCCCTGCTCAAATCCTGCATGGAATTCCAATCCTTGATGCAGCAGTCCTTGACAAAAGGAAGGATGCTGTCCTCAGAAGGTCTCCTGGTTTCTGACTCTGCGACTTTGTAGTTGGGGAAGAGACTCTGTCTCCTGTTCCACAAGTTCTGGACCATTTTGGTGCTCCCCATGTCGATGCCCAAGGCTACACAGCAGACAGCCCACTCGGATCTGCCTGCATTACTATCTCCTAATACCCCTTTGCATAAGCATGGAGGAGGGCGTGCAGGATGCCTCACTGCCCCATTAATGTTGCTGACTGAGAGGATCTGTGTGCTTATAGAACATCTAAATACCATTATCCCCTGCCGAGCTCCCGGGCTGAACAAACTCATCTCTTGCATTCATGAATCTGTAATGCATGTTGTGGATTACCGGTAGTGTTGATAGGGTTTCCATGAGTGTGTGTGGTTACTGTTTGTTTTAGAGACTGAATAAAACAACCAATTGAGAGTTGGGTTAGCTTTATTTAAGTTAAAAACCACAAGTGCAGTGCAAGGAAAACAACACAGGATATACCCATACTACATCACTTTTGAGGATATGCAAAGTGAGGAACTGAAGTCAGAGGCAGGTTTCCTCAGTAATCTAAAATGCAGGATAGGACAAAAAATGGAACATATACAAACAAGACAAGAAAACAACATTGTACTTTGCGTAGATATTTTTTTCAGGCCTTTGGTCATTCATCTATTTATAATCCCCATAGATTACAGATGGAGGAAGTCATACTGGAAGGTTATTAGAAAATACCACTTCAGACTTTATGTTCTTATACTCTTTGAGCAAAAACAGAAAGCCAAGTGATCACAATCATTTCATTTGAAATGTAAATCAAAATACCATCTGGCTTTTGTTTAATTGGAAAGAAATGTACAAATCTTATAATCATGATTATTTGTATTTTATCTTGTAATTCTTAAGACCCCAAAGAGAACAAGAGGGAGTAGATAAAAGAGGATAAAGGCTTTAAGCCATTAGTATACTGTACGTCCTGTTTGAGGGGCAGGTGTTGTGAGTTTCACAGGCATATGTGAGTCAAGCACTCTAAGACATAAACTACTGTTTTGCTGTATGAAACCCTCATACATAATATATTTTAAAGCTACAATAAATAGGGCAACAACTGACTGACATATTGATTTAACCAACAACCACTATTAGAAGGTGTAATTTTCATTCGAAACAACACCGCTATCTGACATCCATCTGGGAGTGGAATCCTCTTATAGGATATCAGATTATTGGTGATTAAAAGGTCTGCTTGTCCAGACATGTCATTATACAAGGCCACTGGCCTGTGACAATAACCGTTATTAAAGGAGCACTTCACCAGGAAATAATGCTGAAGTATTTTGCACAAAATCTTACAAATATCCAAAAACAATGTATTGATGAGACAATACAAATTATATTCTTCTATTTTTTTATATTCTATTATATTCTCTTCTATGTGAACACTGGACAAAAGAAGCCAAGAAATTGAGTAATGTTGTTATAGATGTTTATAAAAGAAAAAACATCTGAAATAAATTTCACCAGGTAATTTCATCAACAGGGGTCTAGTTTGTCACAGTGGGCTGATACTGTTTACAGTAATTAGCAGTGGTGGAAAAAGTACACAGTTCCTTTACTTAAGTAAAAGTAGAATTACCCATGAATGAATGATGAATGAATGAATGAATGAAAACTTTATTAACAGATTGCAGAATGGGTACAATACAGTACGACTCAATACACACAATTGTTAACACTTTAGTTGCCAAAGGACGAGTTTAGGCGTCCTTCCCCGCCATGCTCAAGTTGCCGAAGACGCCGTAACTCGTCTTTGATATCAATATTTCAAAAATCTGTGATCGGAATCATATTTTCCATCCGCAGCCTTCACACACAGTTCAGAGCTCCTCTCAATCCTCTAGCGGTTCAAGAGCGCCATCTGGTGGCCGATCGGCAGAAGCGCCAAACAGGAAGTGATGTGGCTGAAGTGCTGATCACCCATATTACTTCCGGCCACTCTCTATAGCTCCCGCGACTCCATCTTGACACAATACATAGCGATCCGTTGCCAATAACTCGATAAACAACATGATTTGGACGTATATACCATTATACAACCTGGAAATGGACCGGGTATTTTTACATCCCATAATGGAAAACTGTCTACCCCACGCTGATCGCCCAACGGCCCGCAGAGACTGGGGTGAGTTTTAGCGTGTAATATTTCCGTGTTCGATACTAACTGATCTGATGAACATATGTCCCACATTAGATGAATGGTATAACGCTGCCCACGGAATTATAAACGCCCCCTCGCCCATCCGGTCAACATCAGATGACGTGTAGTAACTTCCAGAAGTACTTCCAGTTGTAATTTTTTATATCGCGCTGATTGCTATCAAACTGTATTTCATCATCAATATAATGCATTTGGGGCTATAAATCACGTTCTGGAGAAAGCTGCAGAAAGAGATGAAAACATACTTATACTTTAGATCATATTTTAGTATGAATATGTGAATGAAAAAGTTTAACGTTGCTACACCATGAACAATACAAATAGGACCTTGAATGGGCCCTAATAATGGCAATCTAGCAATAGAATTTAAAAAGTTATAGCCCTGCAAAGAAGGGGAACTTCTCCATGTTAAATAGAGATGGCAACGGATGGTATATCATGAATCTAGCCTTAGGCAATCAAAGTGTTAAGGGGATGCAGACCAGAGAAAGACGTTTGTCTTGTTTACATCAGGGTCCCCCATTTTCAATTCATAGTGACATTTATGACATACACAACATACATGACATTTATGACAGGGACATACAGGTATATAGTACTGTTACATTTGTGACATATACGATATGCAAATACAGTACTGTTACCCAGAGATCCTAACAGAAAATATATACATATGATGGGGAGGAGACTGTACATTAGGAGGGGGTGGGTGGGAGAAAATATATACATACGTGCAGTGTTAATTTTGGCAGCTATTTTCATTTTAGTTTTAGTCTTAGTCATATGTCAAGTGCTCCTTTTTCGTCATCATATTTAGTCATCTTCATTTATTTTTCGTTTAGTCAGTTGAGCATTTTAGTCTTAGTCTTTAGTCTTTCACTAGTCTTTCACTACCACACTCATTCAAGGGTACTACGACTATGCTTGCACCTCATGGTACCAAAGCACCTCAAAGGCACTAAAAACCAAATGACAAACATCTCAAAACAAACTAGTCAGACTACTGCTTGACCTGACTCCTAGAACCCACCTCACCCCTGCCCACTTTGCCAACCTAGGATGGCTTAGAGTAGACGACAGAGTACAGCAACTTGCAATGAGCCTGGTCTACAAGATACACTACACTACACGACCAAGGTACCCATGTACATGTCAAAATACTTCCCAAAGGTCAGTGAATAGTACCACGATCACAACACCAGAGGGAGCTCCACAAATCATGTGAAACCCAGATTCGGCTCAAACAAGGGACTAAACACGTTTCGCAATTATGCCACATTTTACTTATCCAGCAAGCCATCCAGAGAGATCCAAGTCTTCGCCGACCCTCAGAACAGCGTGGAATCGGTATTTCCAGTACCCAGCGCTGAATCAATAAACGCGATCGATATTTGGAATGGCGATCAGGAATTGGAATAATCTTTTTGGAGAGCATCTGATCTGAGGTAAGGAATCTATTTTACCAGTAGGATAATCGGATCTGTTTTCACAGATATCAGCGTGTGTGTGTGTGCGCTGATCAGGAAATGAGAGAATAGATTTTTCAGCCCGCTTCTCTAGCGTGCATAAGTACACATATACTATCGATAATCTAGCCGAGCGTTTATTTGAAAACGATTCATAAATAGGCAGAAAAATGACTTTTTTTATTCCAGAATATTCCAGTAAATGCCGTTTATCACAGAATCTTTATATTTTCCTGAAACTTTCAAGAAAACGAGGGTTTTTCAAAATGGTATGAAACGGAAATGAACCGATTAAAAAATAAAATAAAATCCGTTTAGACAATGACTGCAAACAAGTCATTGATAAGCGACGGCCAGATTAGACACATAGCCATAATTTAAGACATAGATTATGCGTTCAAAACGCTATCATTGAAGTGGGTGCTGGCATTCAACCATGTTTTGACCATGTTCACCAGTGGCATCCAAGTGTTAACAATTGTGTGTATTGAGTGAGCCGTACTGTATTGTACCCAATCTGTTCATAAAGTGTTCATTCATTCACTCACACCCTGTGTGAGGCATTTGCTGAATGCAGGAAGCTATTTGGCTCAGATTCATAATTATTTCCATCAATTAACGTATTCTGTGTATTGCGGACAATATTTGTTGGTTTAGGATAAATAGTAATACAGACGACCTGTCCTGATTTCCCTCAGGCTGGGGAACTAGACGTACCATTGTGGCCTGGGTGTGTGCTGTGTGTGTGCGGCGCCGGGTGTTTCGTTCATTCAGTTTGAGTGTAAGTCTAGCTCTCTCTCTCGTCCGTTTGTATGACCGGTGTGTTAATAAATGTTTGTCTCGTAGTGTGCAACAGCCAGCATGTAATGCTTTGATATTCATCGTAATTTCTGTGTCATGACAGGTGGTGGTCCTTGTCAATAGGTGGTCACTGTTTGGCTACTTCAGGTTAGGGTGTATGTGAATTCAGTCTGTCTCTCTTTGCGTATTTATACATGGTGATAATTTTGTATGAAATTCAACTTACTCTTTCTTTTAACATAGCATTCAATAAAGATAATTATATTAAGTATAATTGCTGTGTCTGTCTGTTATATGCCCTAAGCCTCTTGGTTACAATAGCATTGAATAATAATCTCGAAGTGAACTTCCTGTCTGTTTAACTTTCTGTCTAAGTGCATGTCTATGGCTTGGGGGAAACATGCACTTTTAGAATCACCAGAAAGGCTTTCGAAATAGTGAAATGCCATGTTGGCCTCAATATTTTCTAAACAAATGATATGAAATGGTTATGAAATGAACAAGAATGTAATAAAAACGGAGCTCAATGCATACATTTGATGGTAGAAATCAGTTTGTTTCCCCAATACCAAGATGGCGGCGGTCTCCTGACGTCAGAGTGTAGCAGCTAAAATACGTTTGACGTCACATGAAGGTTTTCCCACAATCCCCGGCGGTGTAAAGTCACCTCTGTTGTTGTTGCAGTGAGGGCGTGTTGTTAGTGTCAGCCAGACAGTAAGCTACAACAGAACCATGGCACCTCCAGTGGCAGTGTCACCCCTGATCAAGGTTTGTGTTGATCAACATGCAATTCATACGATTATATGTGTTATTTATTGTGCAAATACCTATGTATGTTTCATTACAGCACACGAAGTAGCAAGCTAGCGAGCGTTAGCTGTGTGCACCCTGCTGCACAGACTATGCATCATGCAGAGAAACTGCTCATGAATTGGAGCAGGTCAAGCTATAAATACGGCATTGGGCTACATTTGACATTAGAAATGAATACAATGTCCTGAATTATATTTATCAGTCATATTAAATAGCCCGCTAATTCTGTTTTTAATTCTGTTAAACTCACAAGGTACACCACTAACGACGTTGAACACTTTGCTCATTCTAAAGTCATCTAGGTTATTATATCGATCAATGCTCGTGGATTGACATGACATGACATCGTTTCCCCTCATCATTACAGACGGCGAGATATTCAGCTTTAATCGCTGGTATCATCTTTGGCAAAAGGAGATATGGTGAGTTGTTGTCCTGCTGCTGGATGTGTGAGAGGACACGGTGTCCTGCTTTGATTGATTGATTGAAAACTTTATTAACAGATTGCAGAATGGGTACAGTACAGCTCAATACATACAATTGTTAAGGGGATGCAGACCAGAGAAAGACTTTCGTCTTGTTTACATCAGGGTCCCCCATTTTCAATTCATCGTGACATACATGACATACCGATAGACAGTACTGCTACATCTATACATTTATGACATACCAGATTTGCAATTACAGTACTGTTTGTGATACAAAAAGAGTCCAGAAAGAAAAGAGTATATACATTAGACGTAGAAACTGTACATTGGATTGGGTAGGTGGGGGTGGGGGGGGACTGTACATTGGAGGTGGGTGGGTGGGGGGGGGGGTGGGTAGGAGTGGGGGGGGGGGGCACTGTACAACTGTACAAACAACACTGTACATTGGATTATTGACAAGACCATACTTGGTAATTTACTGTACATTGGAGGGGGTTGTGTTCGGACATTTACAGGGGCCAGTTTCGAGTTGCAGTCTCCCTTAGGTGTTTTTTGAGAGTGTTTTTGAAAGTGGGTAGTGATTCACATTCCTTTACAGCTTTGGGTAGGGCGTTTTCCACATTGATGCTGCAACGCTGCTGCTGGTGACTCCATTGAACTTCACCCTGGCGTCCAATATTAATATGCTAATATATCCCATGCAGGAATGCCATTTATATGAACCCTTTCACTGCCACACGACAGAAAGTCAACCCTTCGGTTGTGTGATAGTAAAGGGTTAACCGGCTGTGTGGCCAGTCAAAGGGTTAACCAGCAAATCTGGTATGTCATAAATGTATAGATGTAGCAGTACTGTATATGTATGTCATGTATGTCATATATGTACTGATGAATTGAAAATGGGGGACCCTGATGTAAACAAGACTAAAGTCTTTCTCTGGTCTGCATCCCCTTAAAGTGGAAATGAAGCAGTGAGCATAAATACATATTCATAGCATCACATTAGTATTTAGATAAGCCACAGAAGAAGTCACGTTATAAAAATAAGCAGTTTCTAAGAAAAAACGATTTGTTGTGTACATTTCTGAAGCATTTAGCATTATGGGCGCGGCCATTTTGTTGCTGACGTCATACCGTGGCTTGGGTGTATACACTCTGGTTAGCTGCCTATATTGAATGGGTCGGTCAGCAAATAAAATGTTGCCTACAAAACAACGGGACCGCGGTGGTTCTGTTTGTATTGCTCCTGGCTGTTCAAACTAATTTTACCATGTGAGAGAGAGGAAAGTTGGTTAATTTCCACAAACTACCAGTGAAAAAAACAGTGTTGTTGACATGTTGGCTCGGGCTGCCTGCACCCAGACGGCGCGACCAGCCTGTTGGACAGGGAAGGAGGATCTGCACTTCTGCAGCGAACACTTCATTGCCTCGGATTATGTTGTTGGGGTGGGAGGTTTGTCCAGAAGACCACTAATCAGCTGAAGCCCGATGCGGTTCCCTCTGTCTTTGACAGACAGACGCAGGCAGTTCAGCGTCGGGATCATTTAGCCTGCTGGCTACCTAGCTCCACTTCAACCAGCGTTGGGAGCTCCAACGTTAGCTTGCCGATGCTACCAGCACATCGACAAGCTAGCGTTGGGAGCTCCAACGTTAGCTTGCCGATGCTACCAGCACATCGACAAGCTGCTGGAGCCAGCTAACGTTAGCTTGCTGATGCTACCAGCACATCGACAAGCTGCTGGAGCTCCCAACGCTGGTTGAAGTGGAGCTAGGTAGCCAGCAGGCTAAATGCTCCCGACGACATCGACAAGCTGCTGGAGCCAGCTAACGTTAGCTTGACTGGTTGCTGGCTAACTAACGTGGCTACTCGTCCCGGGAGATAACGGCGCTGCCTGGCTGGTTGTTGGCTAACTAACGTGGCTACTCGTCCCGGGAGATAACGGCGCTGCCTGGCTGGTTGCTGGCTAACTAACGCTAACCAGCCAGGCAGCGCCGTTATCTCCCGGGATGAGTAGCCACGTTGTCGTCGGGGAGCATTTAGCCTGCTGGCTACCTAGCTCCACTTCAACCAGCATCGGGAGATCCAGCAGCTTGTCGATGTGCTAATAGCCTCAGCAACCTAACGTTAGCTGGCTCCAGCAGATCGACAAGCTGCTGGAGCCAGCTACCGTTAGCTGCTGGCTACCTAGCTCCACTTCAACCAGCATCGGGAGCTCCAGCAGCTTGTCGATGTGCTAATAGCCTCAGCAAGCTAACGTTAGCTGGCTCCAGCAGCTTGTCGATCTGCTGGAGCCAGCTAACGTTAGGTTGCTGAGGCTATTAGCACATCGACAAGCTGCTGGAGCTCCCGATGCTGGTTGAAGTGGAGCTAGGTAGCCAGCAGGCTAAATGCTCCGCGACGCTGAACTGCCTGCGCCGGTCTGTCTGTCGAAGACCGAGGGAACCGCGTCCGGCTTCAGCTGATTAGTGGTCTTCTGGACAAACATCCCACCCCAACAACATAATCCGAGGCAATGAAGTGTTCGCTGCAGATCCTCCTTCCCTGTCCAACAGGCTGGTCGCGCCGTCTGGGTGCAGGCAGCCCGAGCCAACATGTCAACAACACTGTTTTTTTCACTGGTAGTTTGTGGAAATTAACCAACTTTCCTCTCTCTCACATGGTAAAATTAGTTTGAACAGCCAGGAGCAATACAAACAGAACCACCGCGGTCCCGTTGTTTTGTAGGCAACATTTTATTTGCTGACCGACCCATTCAATATAGGCAGCTAACCAGAGTGTATACACCCAAGCCACGGTATGACGTCAGCCATGACGTCAGCAACAAAATGGCGGCGCCCATGTTGAAAACAGGGATATTATATTATATTTTTCAGACAAATAAGATGGATTTCACATTTGATTATAGAACCCTGTCTTACACAAGGTACACAACAAACAAACTAGGATCACATTGCTCACTGCTTCATCTCCACTTTAACAATTGTGTGTATTGAGCTGTACTGTATTGTACCCATTCTGCAATCTGTTAATAAAGTTTTCAATCAATCAACCATCTGTGTATTGTCGCAGTGAACGGGTTAACCGTTTTGGTAGTGTGGCAGTGGAAGGGTTAATGCGTGTGTACAGTTTGCTCATACATTTTTTGAACATCCCTCAGATGAACTGAAGCCTATTGCTGCGGAGGAGAAAAGGGTTGAGGAGGCGGAGAAGAAGATCCGAGAGGAGACTGAGCGCATTGCTAAAGAGCTGGCAGAAGGTACTGTACACTCATCAACCTTGAGTCACACGTTGTCTTTGCTCAACGATGACTATTTTATTTACTGTATGACCAACTATACATGAACAAGTGGTATCTAATCAATTCAGTGTTATTATACACTTCTGGCAGTTACTATTTTATGAGCAGTTAATATAATATTCATTGATACTCAATCATTCTGCTTTATTCAGAGTTTGGCTATAGCCTTTTTCATACAGTTGCCCAATTAACCCTTTCTGGTGTATGATCACAAGTGAGACTAGACTTTCGAGAACTGAACATTCGAATTATATTACTTCTAGAATTCCAAGATGGAAGTCTGAGACAATTCAGCAAAAAAAAAAAACTAAACTTAAAGCTGAAAGGGTTAAATATAACACATTTTCATATTCTGATCTTTTTCTTTCCTTTTCTCATTACAGCGAGTGAAGAAAGTATTCTGAAATGAAGTGCCGGAGTTGAAGCGGCCTTCTGTTTGCAGATTTCCATGTTCTTGTGCAATTTCCACTGTTCCTTTTCCTCCCCGGGTCAATGCTAGGTCAAAACTGCTCCGCTTCTGTTACATGGATCATGTATTCACTCTTACCTCGGATACATTGTCTGGATGCCCCAGATATATTTTTGCTGCTTATTTACATGGCATGTAAAATAATGGCTTATTTGGATTCAGCATTGTAATATTTCAAATGCAGCAGTACTGTATATTATTAAGTTCATATTTGTACTCGAATGTCATAAAAAATAAAATAATACAGAATTACATCACTGGCATTATTGTCTTATTTCTTTTTTTTTTTGTTATACTTAGTTTTGATATGTGTGACATTTGGTTATAATGTTCAATAGTCCCCTTATCCTGGTGTGTTCAGATGCATATTGATATCCTGGACACTAGTTAAACTAGCCAGACGATGTTTAACTACAGCCTGGGTAAAAAAAAACATGAATGTTGTACTTTAAGTACAATTTTGAGTATTTTTATTTTGGGGGACTTCATACATTTACTCCATACAGTTTTAAGCCATCAACTCAAGCCAAGGCAACCATGACTGGACTACCAACCCTTTAGCTTGTCCTATAGAGGTTAGTGCATCTATGAGAAATCTATGCGAAATATGAGAATGTAGAAAATCAGGACTCAATGTCATCCAGTAACGTTAGACCTCTGATTACCTAAAGGCAAAGAAGGCATCCATTAAAGAGAAAGTCCACCCTAAAACAATTCCCGTTGTGCTGTTCCAATCTTGGAACATTTAAGCAAATATCTATAAATATAGACGACCGTCTCCCTAAAATCAGAGTCCAGACTTGAATCTGTGATGTCATCAAGTGACACCCTATGTGGGCGCATAGGGTTTTTGTTTGAGCCATTACATCCAAATTCGTTTTATTTAAATGTAGGGCTTACAGCCCATATCCCAGTAAAATCACCATGGGTACAGTCATAATGTCCTTACAGGTGTTTCATTATTTACAGTCTATGGAGCAGCTCCAGGATTTGTCTTGATGACATCACATCTCGTCTCTCTGGTGTTCATATTTGTAGGAGCCATTATGGTGGTGGCATATTATTTATTATTTGTATTATTATTGGACAACTGGTGGCAGGCTTTAGATGGACAACTGGTTGTGTATTTAGAGAGGGTCACAGGTGAGGAGCCACACCGTTCTTACCAGCAGCCAGAAGCAGACGGAGACGGACAGAAATGCAGAAGAACAGAGAATCACTACAGAACCCACACTGGCATTATGAATGGTATGTTCATCATTACAACTGCAACTTCAACGCATTAAATACACCTGAACCTGGAATCACGAATGGACATCCACCTTTGTTTGTTTCTGTGTCTACTGCGTAGGATCACTCTCATACCTGCAGTAAAGTGCAAGAGAAAACAGGACATTGGAAGGTGAAAATTTGCCATTACAATATTATTCACAAATCGAAATGGAGCTGTACAATATAGAAATCGCATAATGCAAATTATATTTTAGAGTGGATTTTCCCTTTAATCCCATTATTTTTTTCAAATTCAGATTGAGGATAATCAGGGATTAATACAGTTGACAGATGCTCATGTCTGTGCCACGTGTCAGGAGGCAATATCCCCATGGGCTTATTATAAAGCAGCAACAATACTAATTCAACGCTAATTATAGGTTGGGCTTATTCTTAGCATACTGTGCCACTTGGCTATACCTGGGATAGGCCTACAGGCTGCTTATAGCATAATGGACATAATACACTGTCCACTGATGTCTGGCCATATGCTATTCAAACTGACTAGCCATATTACAAGAATATTACCCTTAGACTTCATAGGTATCCTAATACAGGGTTCCTGCAGGTTTCAAGTCAAATTTAAGACCACTTTGAATATATTATTATTATTATATTTCATGGCCATACTGGCAAAAAAAGTATGAAGGAAAATTACTAGGAATCTAAAAGACGGCGTGGGAAGCCTGTCATATACTCATGAATCTTTATGCATGTTTTGTCAACCTGACTCTCAGCTACATTCTGTAAAACAACATTTTGTCTGGGATTACTAAGGAAAGCTCAAACAGCAGACAGTCTGTTACTTAGGTTAGAGTAGGTTACTTAACTACAGTCAGGGACAGGGGAAGCTCCCATGCAGCTCTGTGTTGCTGTGGATGATGACACAATATGTCCACAACTTGAGAGATTTTCTTCTCATTACATTGTAGTTTTGCAAGCCACAACAAAAACAATTCTTACATATGATTTTAATATATAATATAATAGTGTGAATCATGTGCTTATCTACAAAGTGAAAATTATATTTAATAGAGTTAGACTAATCTTTTCTATCAAATTTCTATTTTCAATTTCTTTTTTACAACATCAAACACAACAACGACATCAACAATAATAATAATGACAAGATAATAAAATAATAAATACAGACTTAAAATGTGAGTAATAATTACAAAATGCCATGATACATCCTTTGGTTACCCTATTATCCACATTACTTGGCCCTATTTGGCAGAATCATCAACCTGTACTCTAGTATAGCCACAGGAAATAAATAACCCATAATATCCTCACACAGAATCTAAATCAGTTATTAAAGTTATTTATCTGATATTTCAAACTCTAGGTAGAAGTTCTCTATCTCGTTGCCAGCGGAAGAGATTGTTATTAATAGCTTGCTACTGACTAGTTTTTTCCTAAAACATTTTGTGAAAACAAGGATAAACAAAAATCACATTAGGTAGGGGAAAAAGAAAAGACAATAACCCCCCCCAAAAATAATAATAGAAAGGACAGAAACACTCACTCGCTCCCCCCACCCCATATACAGTATTCAGTATTCAAGGGCTATACACGCTCTCAACTTCACGGCAGCAGCCAACCAGACAGCAACACTAGACTCCTTGACCCCAATCACAATCAAATGCCGTGGATATCTCCAAGTAGATCATGTCGAGATGAGTGAGGATCCACCCACTTAGACACAGAGCTTGCCCGGGTGTATCCAACATGTGGCAATCAGCTTATTGGCAGCTGTGACTGTGAGGCCAGCAACAATTAGTCTTTTCATATGTGTAGTAGTCGCCAGCTGAGACATGGCATTCAGAAGTAACACAGAGGGAGATACAGGTATGGTCAAGGAGAAAATATCTGATAGTTGAGAAGTAAAAGAGGCCTTGCATGGAATGTTTATGTAGTTCTTCCAGGATGGCTTATTATTTATTTTGGATTTCATGGTGTCTTTGTTTTGTTCTTGATTTATTGTGATGTTTCTTCTTGACTTGTTTAAAGAAGACGTGTCCGGCCCATTGTCGGGCCTTACAAATAAATTTAATTTGATTCGATTTATGGCTGCTTGTAACATAACCATTATTTTGTGCAAGAAACAAACAGTTGCTATGTGTTGATTTATGGGAAAAATCTACAAAAACATATAATAATTTTTAGTGTCCATTACTGGATCCTGTAAAATAATTCATAGTAGAATAGTAATATCATGCTTTTCCAGTGTTTTACCTACTCTACCACTGCACAGAAAATAGGCATTTTCTTTACCATTGGTTACAGGCAGCCATACTGGAATAGAAAGAACAACATAACCTTCTCCTGCCATGACCTTCCCCTCCACCGTCACCAACCTGGGTGTGAAAATGTACCGTCACCTAAACTTGAGGCCCACATCAAACACCTATGCAAAACCTCCTTTTCCACCTCAGGAACATTTCCAAAATCCGTCCCACACGCACCCTCCCAGATGCTGAAAAACGTGTCCACGCCTTTGTCTCCTCCAGGCTGGATTACTGTAATGCACTTCTCATCGGGATTCCTAGCAAGAGCCTCCAGAGGCTCCAATACATACAGAACAGCGCTGCTAGGAGTGTGTAAGTACGACCACATCACACCCATCCTCCACTCACTTCACTGGCTCCCCATCACCACCCGGACTGAATACAAAATATCCCTTCTGACCCATCAGTGCATCCACGGATCTCCTCACCCCAGAACCCTCCACTCGTAACCTTCGCTCTGCCAACACCAATCGCCTCCGTCCCCGCAGGACCAAGCCTGTGGAATGCCCTCCCTGACTACCTGAGAACACCACAGACCAGTTTCTTTTAAAAGAGGACTAAAAACGTACCTCTTCACTCTTAGTTTTAACTTTAGTTTTTACCCTGTAGCACTTTGGGATTTGGTTTCCAAATGTAAAGTGCACTACAAATTGAATGTGTTATTATTATTCCATGCAAGGCCTCTATCGTTTGATTATTTGTAATAACAAACATAAAAGAATACTTTCTTTTCCATTTAAAATGTCATGTTTGTTATTGGACAGTTTAACACATCTAAATCCAGACACTGTGATAATCTAATCCATGACACCGTCAACAGGAGCTGCTTTATGGACTGAATGAATGGGAGGTGAGGACCTTTAAAGCCCAAAAGGGCTTAATTCTATTCATAGTATTCAATCGGAGACATCTTGGTTGCAAACAACAGGTGATTATAATCAAATGGCAGGTGATTATCCTTAAATGTCAAAACATGCCATGAGAGTACTATGTAGTGAAAATAGTTTTGAAAGAGAAACTTATGTATACATCATCATTTTCCCTAGTCCTGGGTTTCTTTCCCAGTTCATCAGTTTCAGCGTCTTTGGGTTCCTGAAAAGCGCTTTATAAATCAAATGTATTATTATTATTATTATTATTAGTTCCTTTTGTGTGGCATTCAGAATATGTGGTGGGAGAAACTCTTAAAATCTCACACATATCCCAAGGCTCTAAACTGTTTTGCACACATTAATTTAGTTGGACAATTATTGAGTTTGAATATATCCTCTCGTGATGTCATCAGAGGACACTGAATCATTGTGTTAATTACATCTCAATGAAATGATGTAGATGAAAGAATAGCAATCCCTATTGCAATTATATCTATTTTTTCCATCAACATCATTTCAAATATAGATTGAAATAGAAATGTAAATTCAATCGAAAATCATTTCGGTGCTGAAATTCAATCGTATACCCTTCAACGATAACATTTTCATCAGAAGAAGTAATAAATAGGCTACAGTACATGCTTTTGATTGATTGCACCTTAAAGAATAGTAGTAAATAAAAACCCAAATCATAATAATGCAATCCCATACATTTGTCAAGATCTGAACTTTGTATTACATTACCACCTGGACAGGTTCATATATTGCCAAGCAGTAAGCAACTTTCAAATGAATCTTTACAGTATAGGCATCTGGGTGGAAAGTGTCAGTGTAACCGAGGTGCCAAGAATATACCTGTTGTGTCATGTAAATATGGTACTGGTGAGTTGCATTGCGGTGAGTTGAAGCAAAGGTAAGTGAGCGAGTAAGTAAGTAAGGCTTTATTTGTATACCACCCTTCCCAGCACGAATGCACAGAGTGCTTCACATGTTTAAAAACACAAAAGAAAAGAACAAGGAAAACAGTGAAAAACACATAAAAACAGTGCTTCACCAGTTTAAAAAACAAAACAGGTCAATTCATAAAAAAAACATACAATATAAAAACAGGCATGGACAAAACAGAAGAAACTAAATCACGTTGTGTACGTGGCCAACGCCAACCTGAACAGGTGGGTTTTTAGTTGACCCCTGAATGAGTCCACAGAGGGGGAGGCTCTCAAGATCTGGGGGAGCTCATTCCAGAGCCTAGGGGCCACAGAGGGGGAGGCTCTCGAGACCTGGGGAGCTCATTCTAGAGCCTAGGGGCCACAGAGGGGAGTAGGGGATATCTGCAGAGCCACAGAGCCCAGGCGTGGACGGGTTTGAGGCGGGGCTTCGTGGCGTAGACAAGTATTAGTGGCCTGGACAAGTATGTGTTGGAGTGCGCAATGTGTGTGCGCATGCGTGTGGACTGGAGCACGTGAGAGTATAAAGAGTCAAAGAGTCAATTTCTTCCTAACTCTTTCTCACAGTGTGGTGTGCGCGCACTGCGCCGGCAGAACAAGTTCTTTCTTGTTCTTTCATCTTCAACCAAAGATGTCTTTCAGTAAAAATGTAAGTACCTATTTAGCTATTTTGGACATTAGGTGCGCACGTTGCTTATCAAGGCCACCACAGACCAGCTGTGCAATCGAATTTAATTAGCTAACTGGCTCTCTCTTTCTCTCTCTCTCTATCTTTACTAAATATAAACGTGCAAGTGGTGTAGTAGGACTGCTATCTTTACTAAATATAAACTTGCAAGTGCATGGTGTATAGGACTGCTATCTTTACTAAATATAAACTTGCAAGTGGTGTAGTAGGACTGCTATCTTTACTAAATATAAACTTGCAAGAACACCTAAAGGTACAGTATGTTGGCACCTGTTGCCAAATCTGTGTTTACCAAGCCCATCTGACTGTCTACAATGATTTGATCCTGGACGATTCTCTCTCCTTGCTTTTCTGTACTCTCAGGCCGTCGTAAGTGGCAGAGAACCGTCAAACTGGTTGCAGAAGTACATCCAGAGGTCACCAAGCAAGAAGCGGTCATGGTCAACGTGTGCCCCAGTCTATTTTCAGGACGACGGGCATCAAAACGCAGTGTTTGACTTCTTGTCAAACATCCTGGCCAGCACAGTCTCATCTGTACCCATCCTGGATAATGTAGCCTATATCCTTGAGGTCTTGCTGCCTGAGGTGAATTTGTATGATATTTTTACTTTTCACTATGTATGTACTATGTATGAAACAAGCCTTTGTTGAGAGATTTCAATTCTAATGTGTGCAGTTATTGAAAAATAATGCATGATCCAGGGGCTAATTTACTTGCCTTTGTCTCATGGGGTAAACTGTAATCTTCTCTCTCCATGACAGGCCACTATAAGCGCTATTGCAGCACTCAATGAGGTCACCAGTAAGAGGGCTGAAGAAATCTTCTGGACCCCAGATGTCGACAAAAGGCATGCCAACATTATCCTAATCATCAGATTCGTTTATATTATCTGAAACATTTTCTCTTTTAAATGTCTGTTTTGAATTTTCTTTGTCACAGTATGTGTTGTCCTGGTCATATCGCTATTAGACCTAACTCAGTATGTATAGTGGTACAGTGTAGAATTACCAGAATATTGCATTGTCAAACCTTTTTACATTTTCTATATATTATGCTTTTTCATATTAGTGAGTGGGAGGCATTCGATGACAAAATCGACCATGAAAGGAAGAAGCAGCGCTGAACTCGGCTGCAAGGGTCCTCACGCACACCAAACCCTGGCAGCACATCACCCCCACACTGCAAAAACTCCACTGGCTCCCCATCAACTACCGAATCCCCTACAAGAGCCTCCTCCTCCGCAATCATTCGTTTTTTTTTTTTATTATCTTTTCCCCCCTCCTTTTTCCGATTTTTCTCCCATCCCACTGTTAGTCGTTATGCCAATTCCCAACCCCCTTCCTGGTTGTTGCGCGCCCAGTCCCTGAGCGCGCCCCCCTACTGTTGGTCCGAGAGGCCGGAGACTGTCACATGCTTTCCTCCGACGCATGTGCAGCCAGCCGGCAGCCAGCCTGGCAGCGCAGATTCTCACTGGGAGAGTGTAACTTGTGGAAGGTCGCACTACCTCTCTCATTGTACTGTACTTGTCTAATAGATGAACCCTTCAAGAGCAACGGGTACAGGGTTTTAAGACTGCGATTGTGACATGAGTACATGACTGGTCATATTGTTGTGACATGTAGCCAGCAAACAATGTATGGACATACATTCCCAACCAACTGTTTAAGTGATCGCCCAATTTAACAAAAAAACAGAGGACGTCTCCTCTGTTTTGAGGCAGATGGAGGAGGGCAGGATAATTAATTGCTTTCTCTGCATTGCTCAGCGGTGGTGATTATGGCCTATTTAAAGCAGCTACAACTAGGCAAAAGTTCCTCAAACACCCATCGATCATTCTGTCAAGCGCCACGCCTGTATGTCCCTATGTCGATATGACCCTGATGTAAACAAGACAAACGTCTTTCTCTGGTCTGCATCCCCTTAACAATTGTGTGTATTGAGCCATACTGTATTGTACCCATTCTGCAATCTTGTTAAAATAAAGTTTTCATTCACACTCAAAATCTGTGTTCATTTTTATTTTGCATACTAATATTCTGTGTCTTAAGTCGTACTTGTATTGAAAAACTGATTTTATATGTCTGAGGAGAAGACTGGTACTCATCATCTTCGTCTCCACAAAAAGAAAAATGACATGTGAAGTATGTTGTGTGGTCATCAAAGAGAAGTCGCCTATTCTCAGTCCTTGCCCCACAATGGTGGAATGAACTACCCACCCCAGTTAGGACAGCCGAAACCCGTCCAATCTTTCGCCGTCGACTAAAGACGCACTTCTTCAACCATTATCTGAATAAAAAAAAAAAAAATCTAACCCTAACTAACCTTACTGTCATGCACTTGTCCTAATAAACTAACCTACACTGTAGCACTCAACACTTTATGAACATTGTTACTCAGCTGATAGAGTTGTGCCCTTCAGAACTTGTAAGTCGCTTTGGATAAAAGCGTCAGCTAAATGACTAAATGTAAATGTATTACCCCTCAAATGTATATACCGGTACTCTTATTACTATATTTTTGTATCACAAACAGTGCTGTATATTTGTAGATCTGGTATGTCATAAATGTCTAGATGTAACATTACTGTCTATGTAAACGAGACGAAAGTTAAGTTGAAAATGGGGGACCCTGATGTAAACGAGACGAAAGTTAAGTTGTGTATGTGTGTCGTAAACGAGAGAGTGAGCGAGCGAGAGAGCCCCCCCCTCCCCCTCATCCGCATGCGCAGTAGTGCAAATACTTGTCCAGGCCACTAATACTTGTCTACGCCACGAAGCCCCGCCTCAAACCCGTCCACGCCTGGGCTCTGTGGCTCTGCAGATATCCCCTATTGACAGAGGGGGAGGCTCTCGAGACCTGGGGAGCTCATTCCAGAGCCTAGGGGCCACAGAGGGGGAGGCTCTCAATATCTGGGGGAGCTCATTCCAGAGCCTATGGGGCCACTGCTTCAAACGCTCGGTCCCCCTTAGTCTTTAGCCTGGTTCACCACCAGGAGGGCCTGATCAGAAGACCTCAGGGACCGGCTGGTTCACCACCAGGAGGCCTGATCAGAAGACCTCAGGGACTGGTTCACCACCAAGAGGCCTGATCAGAAGACCTCAGGGACCGGCTGGTTCACCACCAGGAGGCCTGATCAGAAGACCTCAGGGACCGGCTGGTTCACCACCAGGAGGCCTGATCAGAAGACCTCAGGGACTGGCTGGTTCACCACCAGGAGGCCTGATCAGAAGACCTCAGGGACCGGCTGGTTCACCACCAAGAAGCCTGATCAGAAGACCTCAGGGACCGGCTGGTTCACCACCAAGAGGCCCTGATCAGAAGACCTCAGGGACTGGTTCACCACCAGGAGGCCTGATCAGAAGACCTCAGGGACTGGTTCACCACCAGGAGGCCTGATCAGAAGACCTCAGGGACTGGTTCACCACCAGGAGGCCTGATCAGAAGACCTCAGGGACTGGTTCACCACCAGGAGGCCTGATCAGAAGACCTCAGGGACTGGTTCACCACCAGGAGGCCCTGATCAGAAGACCTCAGGGACTGGTTCACCACCAGGAGGCCTGATCAGAAGACCTCAGGGCTGGTTCACCACCAGGAGGCCTGATCAGAAGACCTCAGGGACCGGCTGGTTCACCACCAGGAGGCCTGATCAGAAGACCTCAGGGACCGGCTGGTTCACCACCAGGAGGCCTGATCAGAAGACCTCAGGGACTGGCTGGTTCACCACCAGGAGGCCTGATCAGAAGACCTCAGGGACTGGCTGGTTCACCACCAGGAGGCCCTGATCAGAAGACCTCAGGGACTGGTTCACCACCAGGAGGCCTGATCAGAAGACCTCAGGGACTGGTTCACCACCAGGAGGCCTGATCAGAAGACCTCAGGGACTGGCTGGTTCACCACCAGGAGGCCCTGATCAGAAGACCTCAGGGACTGGTTCACCACCAGGAGGCATGATCAGAAGACCTCAGGGACCGGCTGGTTCACCACCAGGAGGCCTGATCAGAAGACCTCAGGGACCGGCTGGTTCACCACCAGGAGGCCCTGATCAGAAGACCTCAGGGACCGGCTGGTTCACCACCAGGAGGCCTGGTCAGAAGACCTCAGGGACTGGTTCACCACCAGGAGGCCTGGTCAGAAGACCTCAGGGACTGGTTCACCACCAGGAGGCCTGGTCAGAAGACCTCAGGGACCGGCTGGTTCACCACCAGGAGGCCTGGTCAGAAGACCTCAGGGACTGGTTCACCACCAGGAGGCCTGGTCAGAAGACCTCAGGGACTGGTTCACCACCAGGAGGCCTGGTCAGAAGACCTCAGGGACCGGCTGGTTCACCACCAGGAGACCTGATCAGAAGACCTCAGGGACCGGCTGGTTCACCACCAGGAGGCCCTGATCAGAAGACCTCAGGGACTGGTTCATCACCAAGAGGCCTGATCAGAAGACCTCAGGGACCGGCTGGAGCTATAGGGGTGTATGAGGTCCGAGATGTACGTTGGGGCCTGTCCGTGAACTGCTCTATAAGTAAAAACCCGGACCTTGTATTGAATCCTGAACTGGACAGGAAGCCAGTGCAGGGAGGCCAGTACTGGTGTGATGTGGCAGGACCTCCTGGAAAGCAACCTAGCAGCAGCATTTTGGACCAGTTGTAGCCGGTCCACTGAGGCTTTGCTCAGGCACGTCAATAAGGAATTACAGTAGTCCAGCCTGGATGAAATAAAAGCATGGATAGCCATTTCCAGCTCTGCGTGCGATAAAATAGCCTGGAGTTTGGCTATATTCCTGAGGTGGAAAAAAACAGGTGCGGGTCAGGGATTGTATGTGCTTCTCGAAAAGCATGGACTGGTCGAATGTTACGGCAAGATTTTTTTATATTTGTGTGGACATTTCCCTTGAGCGGTCCCAAGAGGTTTGTTACCCTAGAGAGGCAATTTTCTCCGCAGCTATAATTAAAATCTCTGTCTTTGCCGCATTAAGCTGGAGGAAGCTACTGGACATCCACTCCTGCAGGATGCCAATCTTCTCTATATTGTTGGGGTTAAAAGAAAAATACAGCTGAATATCATCTGCGTAGCAGTGATATGAAACATCCTTAAAATTGCTAATTAAAGCTGTGGTGCTTCCGGGTTGGCCGACCGTCCATACTAACACAATTGGCAGTGTTAGCGGGTGGGAAGCCGGCGTGGGTGGGTCCAGCGACTCCTACAGTTCGGTCGGGGCGCCTGCACAGCAAGGGAAGAATCTAGGAGAGGTAGTGTGACCGTCCACACGTTACACTCTCCCAGTGAGAGTCCGCGCTGCCAGGTGAAAAGAAGCGGTGGGCTGGGTACACATGTGTCGGAGGAAGCATGCGATAGTCTCCGCCCTCCCGGACCGACGGTAGGGGGTAGAGTGCGCAACGACCAGGAAGGGGATTGGGAATTGACATAACGACTAACATTGGGATGGGAGAAAATTGATTAAAAGTGAGAGCATATAAAGGGCAAATAAAATTGGGGCCAAAACAGACCCCTGATTCCTTTATTAAGCCATATGTGTAACCACGTTGTAGGGGAGAACTATCGGACCTAAAAGGGCCCACGGCCACAGAGAAGCTTCCCTCACTGAGGTACGAGGCCAACCACTGTAGGGCCGTCCCTGAGATGCCCACCCACTCCCTGAGCCTATCCAACATGATGTGGTGGTCCACCTACCGTATCAAAGGCTGCACTCGGGTCCAACAGCACCAGGACTGTGCCTGAATCTGAGGTCATCATGATGTTGCGTTAGGTGAGCCAATCCCTCGGGCCATGTGCTATTATATACCAACAACAATTACATAAAGCCAATATAATGCTGCATTCGGGAAACAGCTTATAGCTGGGATTTTGGTAACTGGATTAGACATAAGATTTAAACCCAGCTTTTAGGCAGCTCAGTCTGTGTCTCGGGTATATAAGGCTTGTAGAAGCAAAACTTGTCACAGTCAGTCAAGACACTTGGACAACTTTGGGATTGAGCTTGCGGCTTCATTCTACTCTCCAGGTAAGGGACCTCTGCTTTGTAGGGACTTTTCATGTACATCTGTAGCTTATTAAAGTCTTATAAAAGTGTATTAAGATTGCACATTTGTGTATAGAATAAAAAAATAACATTTTAAAATAACTGAATAGGTTCATGAAAGTAGTTTACTTATATCTATTGCCAATTCAAGTTTGTTTTCAGCTATTACAAGAATGTTTTGGGGGGAAATCACAACGTATTTGTGACTTTGAACATCATTTAAAAGATCAACCATTCAAAGGTTTGCCATTTCATTTACCCTCTCAGGGGAAATAAAAGGTCTCATCTTTAAGTGGGCTTGCTTGTCTGGTCTAGAATGGACTTCCAAATGTTTGCCCTGGTGGTGGTCCTCCTGGCCTCTGTGGAGCAAAGCTGGGCCTCGTGTGTGGTGGACAGCTTCACGGTCAAACCGGACTTCGAGCCCACAAGAGTGAGTCGAGCAACATATCCACTCGCATCCTACAAAAGGCAATAGACGACCCTCACAGGGCTTTATATCAATGGTCCTCAACGTGGGCTCCTGGGGGACGTTTCATGGGGGCCCCAGACATTTGATTTTTTTTTCACAATTTCATTCACTAGAAGACCGCAGAGAATATACTGTATAATAATTTCGTATAATATACTATTTCAATTTCTCAGCTACAGTAGACTGTTCTTGGAATTCTTGACTTCTAACAACTAAATTCTTCTCACATGGGGGTCCCCGAGACTAAATCTAATCAAATGAGAGTCAGTGGCCTAATGTGTATACATTTGGGGGTCCTGGACACAAGAGAAATAACCACTGCTCTATAGTATGTTCCCGATATAACGTGTCTGGGTGGCAGTATGCTGGGAGGTGGTTCTATATATTCCTAACATGACGTGTCTGGGTGGCAGTATGCTGGGAGGTGGTTCTATATATTCCTAACATGACGTGTCTGGGTGGCAGTATGCTGGGAGGTGGTTCTATATATTCCTAACATGACGTGTCTCGGTTGCAGTATGCTGGGAAGTGGTTCGCTCTGCAGAAGAAGGACCCAGAGGGCTTGTTCCTCGAGGACAACATCTCAGCCGAATACACGATCGGAGACGACGGAGCCTTGGTGGCCTCTTCCAGAGGCAGAGTCACGCTCTTCGGGTGAGAGCCGCCGGTCATCACTCGTCACCGGGTCAAAGTGTCCGAAGTGAGGGGTTCAGAATGACTTGTCCCGATAAGAAATTAACAGTGTGTCTGACATCCCTTTATCTCCTCGTTTCCTCCAGGTTCTGGGTGGTGTGTGCAGACATGGCTGCCCAGTACACGGTGCCTGATCCTGCAACGCCCGGCAAGATGTTCATGAACTACCAGGGACTGGCCAATTATCTGTCCAGCGGAGGTCAGCCTCGTCTTTGAAAACACACACCTTTTTCCTGTGGTTGATTAGTACTTTAATCCACCCCCACCCTACTAACCCCCCCACCCCCACCCCACACAAACTACTAACCCCCCCACCCACACAAGCTACTAACCCCCCCACACTACTATCCTACACACACACAAACTACTAACCCACTCACGCTACTACCCCCCCGCCCCACACTACTAACCCACACAAAAAATCGATACGTAGTAGTATCGCGATACTTTGCGTGGCGATACTGTATCGATACAGGGACGCCAAGTATCGATATTTAATTACCGTATTCATAAATATTTTTTTTGTATAAGGAAGTTGCATTGTTCATTTCAATACCTGTAATAGTACAGTAGTCCACACACACACACACACACGTGCATTCAGTTAAGTTGGAATATGACTAATACAAACAGTTCAGTTTGTCAGGTACATGCAACACAGATTACAGTGTTTACATCTGTCTGCTTGAGAAAATACCATGTTCTGCAATACAAATGATTGAAGTGAGATGAACAGACTGAACTTTATTTTATTAGATAAAACATGTTGACAAAGTTTTACTTTGCAGTTGAAAAAGGGTAATACATTGAATGTGATGAAAAAAAATATATAATTTTCTTTGGAAAATCGCGATGTATTATCGTATCGTGACGCAAGTATCGCGATAGTATCGTATCGTGAGGTCTCTGGCGATTCCCACCCCTACACACTACTACCGCCCCACCCCACTGACCCCCCCTACACACACACAAACAAACAAACTACTAACCCCCACACACACTACTACCCCCCCCCACACACACAAACTACTAACCCACACACACACACGCTACTACTCCCCCCCCCACACACCATTACCCCCCCCCTACACACACACACACACACACACACTAGTAACCCAAACACACACCCGAGACCAACACAATGCTCGCCTGTCTGTCCCCCCAGGTGACAACTACTGGGTCATCGACACAGACTACGACAACTACGCCATCACCTACGCCTGCCGCACCCTTAAGGACGACGGCAGCTGCGACGACGGCTACTCCCTGATCTTCTCCCGCAACCCCCGCGGCCTGCCCCCCCCCATCCAGAGGATCATCCGCCAGAAGCAGGAGGAGATCTGCATGACGGGACAGTACGAGCACGTGCTGCAGTCCGGTACGTACTGTTGTTCAATTCAATATTTATTATTTACTGTGTCTTTTAGAGATTTTGTACTCGGTTTTTCTGTTTCTACCACACTACCAAAATGGTTAACCCTTTCACGGCGACAATACAGAAGGTTAACCCTTTCACTGCCACACGGCAAAGTGTTAACCCTTTCACAGCCACACTATAGAAGGTTAACCCTTTCACTACCACACTACAGACGGTTAACAGTCTGTAGTGTGGTAGTGAAAGGTTAACCTTCTGTAGTGTGGTGAACGGGTTAATTATTCTTAGTCCTAATGCATCAGTGTTGAGTTTTCGGATGTAAAAAGATGTACTAAATTAAATACATACAAATGTAACTAAATATCGTGCAGTGAAAGTTAAGTTAAATAAAAATAAAAATCATAATAATTGTGAAACTGACTGTTTCTCCTCTCAACAGGAGCTTGCTAAACGTCTTCCCAGTTTGGTGGTGCAGTCCAGCGCCAGCTGAAGAGAGACGTCTAACCGAGGGACCGTTAAAAACTGGATTATGTTCAGGTTTACCATTTGAGGATTCCCAAAAGATGAAAATCACCAGGTTAATCCAATTCAAAGCCTTGTTAAATATCACCTACGGATGCTACGCAAATGTATGCCAAATACAATTGAAACTATGGGTGGTCATCAGAATGTGGTTGTCATTTATGTTGCATAATATCTCTGCTGGATTGTGTCAGTGAAAATAAATTTTTATAAAGAAACTTGCAGTTTTTCCTTGTCTTTGTAAAAACCGTTATCTCTTCTGAAGTATAGTATATAAATCTTCCCCAAGTAGTTTAATTAAGACAAACATGTACTCATCCAATGTGCAATTACAGTCAAATACTTTCAGATACATAAAATAAATGACAAAAACAACGAAATTATTATACAATTATTCTCTGAAAGATGTATTTACACTGTACAAAAGAATACAAAAGTACTACAGCTAAAACTATAATTGGCACATGAAAATACTCTCCTCCATGGAGTGTGCATCCATGGTACCATGTTGTGAAGTGGTGGTTCGCTAGCGGTCCTCTGAGTACCTCTCAGGCAGTGAGAACGCTCCAGGCCGCCTCCAGTAGTCCACCGCTCGAACCCGGTACACACCAGTAACCTCCAGGTTTACTAGAAAACACACAACAAAACAAAGTATACATAAGGGAATGTATCATCTTTCACTGATCCTTATGTTATTCTTCAGTGCCTTTTTGCCATTAAAAAAAGAATGCATCCTTACCTGGGGAGTACACATGTAATGTGAAAATGGTATCCCGAGTATTGATCCTGTGGAACGCCTTCTGTTCCTCTGAGAATTCTACTTCATATGTTTTGATGCATCTAACAAAACATTAAATAAACACACTTAAATGTCTCCAATAGTACCAAGGTTATGTGAAGGGGGAAAAAATACTAATGAAGAAAAGTTCTATGGTGATTGTCGCACACGTACTTGGAATCAACACAGTGATCTGACCAGATGACCAGCACTTGGCCTTTGGTGATTTTGATGAACCGTAATCCATTCACCTGATAAATAATCAATAAATACACATAAAATGTAAAGTACTGACAATAATAATAACAATAAACTGTATTTGTATAGCACCTTTCATACAAAAATTGCAGCTCAAAGTGCTTCACAACAGAAAAAAAGACAGGCATAAAATGAGCACATATAAAATCACCGTTTTTCACATTAGGATCTAACATCCCAACAGGCCACCTTGTTTATGGTTTGATTCAGTTTTAAAAATAGACCATAATAAAAAGAAGTTAGAAGAACTCAAGCACATGGCTTGCAGGGTAGCCCCCTCGTAGTCAATTGTCCTATTTTTTCCCTCAGGGAAGAAACGGTTATGATTGGAGGATCACGAAAAGAGGGCAGGGCTTTAGATAGATCAATTAGTAAAATATCAGTCTTAAGACTTGTTATTGTAAGTTGCCTTTTTTTCATTTGTATTTTATTCGCCGTTTATGCTGAATGAGTTATTTCCTGGGAAATGAGCACACGTCTGGCATCACAATAATACTTACCAATAAGCTTTGGTCTTCAACAAGTGTTAAGATTTAAAGAGGTCCTTCTGCATGACTGCATTCATTTGCTGAGGGACAATAATGTCCCTCTAATCAACTAACCGACTGTTTAAAAAATAAATATTATTATTATCAATAATTATTTCATAAAAGAAATTTAAACAAAGACAGATATGTACATATATACATCCTAAAACAGAATGTCTTTAGTTGAGGACAGCCCTAATGGCCTGAGATGGCACCGACCTGGTCTGGCATGGCCCCGGGCAGGGCACACACATAATGTGAGATGGCACTGACCTGGTCTGGCATGGCCCCGGGCAGGGCACACACATGGACAAGGAGGACGGAAGGGACAGAGAGGCCGGCCTTCAGGGTCAGCGTGTCCCCTGCAGGGACAGGGAAAGGTCCGTCAACCTGAGGATCCTGCAAACATGAAAAGGATTCAGCTTAATCCACAAGGAAATGGTAAAAGCCAATGTGGGATAATGTCATACATATAGACCATTTTACAGTTTGTAAACAATGATGCATTTTGGGCGCACGGTTTGGTTTTCACGGAGGTCTCCAGGAATAGTCTGGATGAAACCATGTCTGACGACAGATGAAGCGTGTCGAAGTACAACAAAGTAGTTTCCAAGAATGTCCCTCAAGTCTCCCCGAAAGTTGCACGCACCATTTGGAGACAGAAGAAGCTGATTTATCTATAAAATGTCGAAAAGATAGGGTCTCTAGAAAATGCTTGTGCTCATGTTAGTAGCTTTGGTATTGTATACATTTGTCAAGGTTTGAGAAGTTGTGGGATGTGTGAGATTGTGTTAAAAATAAACCAGTGTTATTCTGGTGAACTGCCTAATTAAAAAGTGCTATAGAGAAAAACGTTATGTAGACTAATCATCAACAAGAAAATAGATTCATGAATTTATAATTTAAAATATTTTGGCAGGTCCAACATGAATGTTATTAAATGTTATGTGCATGTAGCATACGCCTACTTCTCATTGACCCATGTGGAATGGATAAAGGTGCTACGAGTTAAGAGGTCCCCGTTTCTCTGCTCCAGTTTTCAAAAAGAAAACGGCGGCTTGCTCACTTGTTTACTTAATCTTTTTCAACCTAAAGTGGAACCTAAAATATCTTTCTGACAATTAGTATAAACTAGTTTGACAGTTTGATCTGAACTTATTTTTGGAATGCTGTAGCAACTAGGGGTGGGACGGTACGCATTCGAACCGTGTACCGAACAATACACACATGCCCCGAACCGTGGAGGTCGTACCGAACGGTACGCATTCGAACCGTACACCGTTCGGTACGACCTCCACGGTTCGGGGCATGTGTGTATTGTTTGGTTATATAACGTTAGCCTCGAGCTAGGCTAACGTTACGTTAGCTACGAGCTAACTAACTTTAGCCGCAAGCTAACTAATGTTAGCCGCAAGCTAACCGTGGAAACGCTCACAGAGAAGTGACTCCACGACACCAGTTCGATTAGTGGGGAAGGGGGGTATATTGACGAGGCTTGACAACAGAGGTTCAAAGATAACTGTGTTCAATAACGAGCCAGGAGACTAGAGCGTGTGTGTCAACTGCGTCTGCAACCCATAACATCCTGGTCCCTGCTGGGACGTACCAACTCCACACACCACTGTGTGGGGGGGGGGGGGGGGGTTATATTCCCCATTCCCTTGTAAAATTTTTAAGATAACAACAGTTACAACATTCCTTAGTGCAAATTATTATTAATTCAAGAAACCCCATAAACCCTAATCATCTTTTCTGTGACTTTTACTTTTTGATAAGAAAGTCTAGTGCTGGTTGAGCATTATGCATACTTTATGTTGGCCTTTGTCTATAATGTGGCCACAAAAATGGAAAGGTTTAATAATTTTTTGTTTGCACTAAGTTAATACTTTGACAAATGTTGCCTATATACAGTTCGGTCTTTGTGTGCCAAACATTATTAAAAGGTAAACTTTTTTTTTACCAAATAAATTAGAAGCATGTTTAAATCAGCAATGCCTCCCCTCTTGCTGTACCAAAATCTCTCCTAGCTCTAACCGTCACTGTCAAAATAATGTGCCTGATGTCAAATGGCCTCATTCTTTCAGTTTTTGCATGACTATGAGAATAACTGAAAAGTTGGATTATTTTTAGGCTATATATCTTATGTTGATGTATGGTATTTTTGGAGTGTTAAATTAAAAAATAATAAAAAACAACGTATACCGAACCGAAAACCGAAAACCTAAAACCGTGATACGAACCGAACCGTCGATTTTGTGAACCGTTCCACCCGTAGTAGCAACACATGTTGCGTTATGAGAAACAATCAGTCACAGCCGTACAGGTCTTTCCTTCCCTGCAAATATAGTTGATCACACTCGTGCAGGGCTCTCAAATATAGTTGATATGGTGCAGGGCTCTCAAATATAGTTGATATGGTGCAGGGCTCTCAAATATATTTTATATGGTGCAGGGCTCTCAAATATAGTTGATATGGTGCAGGGCTCTCAAATATAGTTGATATGGTGCAGGGCTCTCAAATATAGTTGATATGGTGCAGGGCTCTCAAATATATTTTATATGGTGCAGGGCTCTCAAATATATTTTATATGGTGCAGGGCTCTCAAATATAGTTGATATGGTGCAGGGCTCTCAAATATAGTTGATATGGTGCAGGGCTCTCAAATATAGTTGATATGGTTTATATCACACTGGTGCAGGGCTCTCAAAATAGTCACACATCAAAAGCGTATAACTCAAGCCAATGTGATAAACTATGCCCTTCTGAAAAGCAGTTAATTTTGGTCACTTAGCAACGTTCAGCTACAATCTATAAAAAAAAAAAAAAAAAAAAAAAAATAGGCACATTTTCCATGCAGTAAAAGATGCCATTTTGTTTCTTACCTCCACAGTCCTGAGCCGTCTGAACTGCTCTGCTGTGGGGTAGTCTGGGCTGCCCATGCTCTGCCACAGCTGGTACGGGTTAGTCCCGTTATTATCAAGGTAATATGTGACGTATACAAGACCTACACAGAAAAAGACAACATGTAATTAATAAAAGGCCACATTGGACTTTGACTTGAGAGGGGGACACCCTTCAGTTTAAAGGTTCATATGTTAGGATAGTCTAGTAATATTTGTGAACCATTCACATTCACCATGAACCATTCACTCCCGAAGCCGGAAAACCATACAACAAAGATGTGAATGTGTGATTTTATCAATATGTAAAACCTGGATCTGCTCCATAGAGAATTAATTGGGGAAAGATGAGACTGTGACAGCAGCACCCAGAGGAATGTTTTAGGGATGAACATGTTCTGGTTCAGAATTGATAACAGTGATACAGAATGTATTAGCTTACAGCATGTCCAAGAAAATTAGACTTGCCTAGAACATTTTGTTTTCTCCCACTCATCATTCTGTCAGTAAACTCTATCCTTAATGTTAATCCAATACTCTGCTGTCCGCCTCTGTGAATAATATCTTGTCAAATTATTCCACATTGACAATGAACTAGGGACTGATTTTGCGGACCTGCAGAATGTTTTACTTTTTATATCCAAATGAGCTTTATTCTACAGTGTTCTGAGGTCTGAAACAGGTCTGTACCCATATACTCAAGATATTCCTCCGGGTGCTCTGTGTCATTCCAACCCCTTCCCAATAGGGAGGTGTAGTCTGACGTCACTTTGGACAGCCCGCGAGGTCCACCCGTATAGGGATTTATCGTTGGGAAAATGGATTATCGGCTATTGTAACAATTCTGCCTCATGAACATTGGCAAGCTTTCAATTTTTGCACAAAATGAGTTCCCTTTTATCACTAACATTATTGTTAAGCCTTTTTAGTTTAAATACAATTTGACGTAAATAATTTTACGATTAATTGCAAATATTTTCATGTTGAGCTATAGATTGTGGATGAATACACACAAAAAGGTACACCATGCAAATGTTCATGCTTTATTTGTTCGATTTCAAGCGAGGTGGACCGGCCGGAAACAGCAATGACGTAAACACTACACCTCCCTATTCATAGTTTATGGAGAATGTCTGAATAATCAGTTTACAAAAGCAAGAACAGAACAGACCCATCCTTTCCTGATGAACCCACCCTTTCGACGAGCCAGTCCTTTCAGTGACACAGTGACCTCATCCGTCTTGGTGGAGGTGCAGTTGTCATCACTGTTGTAAACCAACACAGACGCCTGCCAACTGTCGGAGCTGCCTGGTATCAGAGGCTCGTGGGTGCTGGCAAGAACCCCCACTGTGCTGCCGTTATCACTGGTCCCTCCCAATTCCAGAATCTGAGCCAGAACCTGGGTTTCTCCTTAGGGTGTAACCACACACACACACACACACAAAACAACAACTTCTTTATATTTATCTATTATTAAAGAGATTTGCACTACATTCATACCTCATTTGCACCCTACCCTAAGTTTTGTACCTCATCTCATTTCTGCATTGTACCTCACTGTTACTCATTTGACTCTGTGTTGTATATTGACTGAACATTCCTTTACTTACCTTTTAATTACTTTCACACACACTCTCAGGGGCTCATACAGAAACAATCTTCCCTCTATCCAAGTGTATTGACAAGTAAGCTAGTGACCACTGCTGTCCCTGTTGTCAACACTACCATTCCTCCCATGTGTCAGGCTCATTCTCATCCATTCATCTTGAAGACCTAAATCTAAATAAATCTTAAGATCCCAAGATAATGTTAGGTTAAAGGAACACGCCAACATTTTGGGAAATTAGCTTACCGTCTTCTCCAGAGAGAGAGACAAGAAGATAGATACCAGTTTCCTCTCTGTGCGTTCAGTAGAAAGCTATCTGGCTGCATGTTAGCCTTGAATGAAATTAAATTAAATCTAATCCTTACCTTGTGAATACAAATCTAATCGAATAATCAGTGCTGATACCAAGCCCTACTTCTTATGTATAGACAAACTACTGCTGTGTAAGGGCGGTCGGATGGCGTAGCGGAGATTGCGCTCGTCACCAATGCAAGAGGCTGCGGTCTCGACTCCCGGAGTCAGCATTACCTACGGCTGCATCTATATGATGAATTGAAAATGGGGGACCCTGATGTAAACAAGACGAAAGTCTTTCTCTGGTCTGCATCGCCTTAACAATTGTATGTATTGAGCTGTACTGTACTGTACCCGTTCTGCAATCTGTTAATAAACTTTTCAATCAATCAATCAAAACGGCTTGGGTCGATCGTCATACTAACTCGTTTGGCTGGGTTAGGGGGAGGGAAGTCGTGGGTGGTAATCTGGCGTTGTGGATAGCGACGCCTACAGGGCGCCTGCTCAGCGAAAGGCAGGAAATGGTGAAGGCAGCGTGACCTCCCACGCGTTACGCTTCACCAATGAGAGTCCTCGCTGCCAGGTGGAAAAAGAGTCACTGGCTGTCTCCACATGTGTCGGAGGAAGCATGCGGTTGACTTCAGGGTTCCCTTGTACCGACCAGTATGAGGAACATGCGCACAACAACCAGGTAGGGGAGGGGGGGAATTGGCATAACGACTAAATTGAGATGGGGGAGAAAAATAGAAAAATCAGGCGGAGAAAAAGAGGATACAAAAAAAAATACTGCTGTGTAGATTTCAATAAAACAAAACAAAACCAAATTTATTCATAAAAAGATTTCTGATTCTCTATCAGGAGCTTTCATACCTTGGTGCTGAGATGGTTAGCTCTGTGTCGGCACGTCTGCAAGTGTTGCACACAGTGACTGTTTAAAAAAGAAATGTATTCCATTTCTTTTTGGGCTTTCTGTATTTTTCACCCATCCCAATTTAGTCGTTATGCCAATTCCTTTCCTGGTCGTTGCGTGCATTGCCCCACTGTCGGCCTGGGGAGGGTGTAGAACTACCGCCTCCTCCGATACATGTGGAGTCGCCAGCCGCTTCTTTTCACCTGACAGCGAGGAGTTTCACTGGGGGAACGTAACGCGTGCGGAGGTTCATACTACCTCCCCCAGATCCCCTCCCTGCTGAACAGGCGCCCCGACCGACCAGTAGGAGTCGCAGTTTACAACGACCAGGACACGTACCCAACCGGCTTCCCACCCGCTAACACTGCCAATTGTGTTAGTAGGGACGACTGACCAGGCCGGGGGTACCGCTGACAGCTGGATTAGATCCCAGAGTCTCTGCGGTGGTAGGCGAGTGCTTAGTCCACTGCGCTACCCAGCCGCTCCCAACACACAGTGACTGTTGTCGAGATGTCAAGTATAGATTGAGTTTGTGACATTGCCGGTCATAGAGGTGCTTCACATCTAGAGAAGGTTGAGAACCACTGACCCAGCAGAGCCATGACAGTGAGAACTGTTCAGAACCACTGACCCAGCAGAGCCAGCAGACCCATGACAGTGAGAACCGGCTTCCTGAGCAGCTGGACGTGGGGCGGCTGGGTGTTGTTGACCTGGAAGCGGGCCGTCAGGGTGCGCTGGCTGAAGGGGTAGGGGTGGTAGCTGAGGAAGGCGTTGTCATTGCTCAGCAGGGTGTAGTTGATGGTGCTGTTCGGGTCGGCCAGCAGCAGGTCCTGGTGCTGCCAGATCACCTGGCGGGAGGGAAGACGGAGATGAGTGACGAAACCGTGTTTTGAGTGAGTTACAGGTATATTGACATTGAATAAGTTATGAATGAACTGTAAATCTTCACTTATATTTGACTGCACTGCTCCTGAGTCGATTCTGCCTTCAGTCAGAGCTAGGGATGGGTACCGAATCCGGTACTTTTAAGGGTATCGACCGAATCACGTCGGCACTATCGAGTACCAATTGACGTGAGATCCACCTGTGCCACATTTCGGTATTGCAAAAAAAAATATATATATATATACACGGTATATATATTTTTTGATGACGTCAACGTTTCGTTTACCGCAAAACAAAACCTATGAAGTGTGCCGCACGTTCACACGCACTTACCTAAGATTTGACTTGATTCAACAACAAAAAAGCAGTCGGGGCAATGGCAAGCCGAAAACGGTTGCAAGTGTGGTAGGTAAATAACATTTTTAGAGACTAAAGTACCGGAAAAAGGTACCGTTGGGTACCGGTATCGATTCAAATGCGAACGGTACCCAACCCTAGTCAGAGCACCAGAGTCTCACCGTAGAACATGATCAAAGATAGGTTTTTTCCCCCCACACATCCCATTTCATGCCACACATTGTATTAAGCATGCTGCTTACTAGGAGGGAGACAAAATGGCAGGCGCAAAAAATGGCTGTCGAGGGGCAGTGTGACGCGTCTATACTTTCCGTAGCCGCATTTCTGCAGGACGCTCTCTGATTGGCCGACGCCTGTTTCTACACTGGTTAAGTTTAGGCACTCTTCGAAGTTGGTTAAGGTTAGAGTTTGTCTTAGAGCGTGACGGCAAGTTCTTTCGACGGTTAAGCTTAGGCACTCTTTCGAAGTTGGTTAAGGTTAGAGTTTGTCTTAGAGCATGGCGATAGAACGCCAGGTAGTTTGCAGGCTGTTCGACGCGGAAATGGGCAAAGACACAGCTCGTCACGCGATTGGGCAAACAGGTCAGTGGCCAATCAGAGAGCGTCAGTCAGTGGCCAATCAGAGAGCGTCCTGCAGAAATGCGGCTACGGAAAGTATAGACGCCACTGTGACATCATGTGGAAACAACTGTGTGTATATAGCGTATGTAGTTTTTCATCACATGCTTCTAAAAACCCACCTTGACCACCATGGCTGCGTAGGTGACGTCCGCCCTCCACGCCTGTGGCCTGGACCAGCACACCAGCGGGTCGGCCTCATCGTTGTAGACGGGCAGGCTGCGGAAAAGAGGGAAGCGCTGCTGGATCTCGCCCACCGTCTGGACCTCCTGCTGCAGGATGGGCAGGGAGTAACCTCCACCCTGTGGAGAGAGAGAGAGCAACACCGGACATGTAGAGGGCAGGGAGTAACCTCCACCCTGTGGAGAGAGAGAGCAACACCTGACATGTAGAGGGCAGGGAGTAACCTCCACCCTGTGGAGAGAGAGAGCAACACCGGACATGTAGAGGGCAGGGAGTAACCTCCACCCTGTGGAGAGAGAGAGAGCAACACCTGACATGTAGAGGGCAGGGAGTAACCTCCACCCTGTGGAGAGAGAGAGAGAGCAACACCTGACATGTAGAGGGCAGGGAGTGACCTCCACCCTGTGGAGAGAGAGAGAGAGCAACACCTGACATGTAGAGGGCAGGGAGTAACCTCCACCCTGTGGAGAGAGAGAGAGAGAGCAACACCTGACATGTAGAGGGCAGGGAGTAACCTCCACCCTGTGGAGAGAGAGAGA
Organism: Notolepis coatsorum; assembly: GCF_963971535.1. NCBI lineage: Eukaryota > Metazoa > Chordata > Actinopteri > Aulopiformes > Paralepididae > Notolepis > Notolepis coatsorum. Next base: position 44,400,497 of record NC_140166.1, on the reverse strand, counting down.
GAGCAACACCTGACATGTAGAGGGCAGGGAGTAACCTCCACCCTGTGGAGAGAGAGAGAGAGCAACACCTGACATGTAGAGGGCAGGGAGTAACCTCCACCCTGTGGAGAGAGAGAGAGCAACACCTGACATGTAGAGGGCAGGGAGTAACCTCCACCCTGTGGAGAGAGAAAGAGAGCAACACCTGACATGTAGAGGGCAGGGAGTAACCTCCACCCTGTGGAGAGAGAAAGAGAGCAACACCTGACATGTAGAGGGCAGGGAGTGACCTCCACCCTGTGGAGAGAGAGAGAGAGCAACACCTGACATGTAGAGGACAGGGAGTAACCTCCACCCTGTGGAGAGAGAGAGAGAGCAACACCTGACATGTAGAAGGCAGGGAGTGACCTCCACCCTGAGGAGAGAGAGAGAGAGCAACACCTGACATGTAGAAGGCAGGGAGTGACCTCCACCATGTGGAGAGAGAGAGAGAGCAACACCTGACATGTAGAGGGCAGGGAGTAACCTCCACCCTGTGGAGAGAGAGAGAGAGCAACACCTGACATGTAGAGGGCAGGGAGTAACCTCCACCCTGTGGAGAGAGAGAGAGAGCAACACCTGACATGTAGAGGGCAGGGAGTAACCTCCACCCTGTGGAGAGAGAGAGAGAGAGAGCAACACCTGACATGTAGAGGGCAGGGAGTAACCTCCACCCTGTGGAGAGAGAGAGAGCAACACCTGACATGTAGAGGGCAGGGAGTAACCTCCACCCTGTGGAGAGAGAGAGAGAGCAACACCTGACATGTAGAGGGCAGGGAGTAACCTCCACCCTGTGGAGAGAGAGAGAGCAACACGGGACATGTAGAGGGCAGGGAGTAACCTCCACCCTGAGGAGAGAGAGAGAGAGCAACACGGGACATGTAGAGGGCAGGGAGTAACCTCCACCCTGTGGAGAGAGAGAGAGAGCAACACCTGACATGTAGAGGGCAGGGAGTAACCTCCACCCTGTCGAGAGAGAGAGAGAGCAACACCTGACATGTAGAGGGCAGGGAGTAACCTCCACCCTGCGGAGAGAGAGAGCAACACAGGACATGTAGAGGGCAGGGAGTAACCATCACCCTGAGGAGAGAGAGAGAGCAACACGGGACATGTAGAGGGCAGGGAGTAACCTCCACCCTGTGGAGAGAGAGAGAGAGCAACACCTGACATGTAGAGGGCAGGGAGTAACCTCCACCCTGTGGAGAGAGAGAGAGAGCAACACCTGACATGTAGAGGGCAGGGAGTAACCTCCACCCTGTGGAGAGAGAGAGAGAGCAACACCTGACATGTAGAGGGCAGGGAGTAACCTCCACCCTGTGGAGAGAGAGAGAGCAACACCAGACATGTAGAGGGCAGGGAGTAACCTCCACCCTGTGGAGAGAGAGAGAGCAACACCTGACATGTAGAGGGCAGGGAGTAACCTCCACCCTGTGGAGAGAGAGAGAGCAACACCTGACATGTAGAGGGCAGGGAGTAACATCCACCCTGTGGAGAGAGAGAGAGCAACACCTGACATGTAGAGGGCAGGGAGTAACCTCCACCCTGAGGAGAGAGAGAGAGCAACACGGGACATGTAGAGGGCAGGGAGTAACCTCCACCCTGCGGAGAGAGAGAGAGCAACACCTGACATGTAGAGGGCAGGGAGTAACCTCCACCCTGAGGAGAGAGAGAGAGCAACACGGGACATGTAGAGGGCAGGGAGTAACCTCCACCCTGTGGAGAGAGAGAGAGCAACACCTGACATGTAGAGGGCAGGGAGTAACCTCCACCCTGAGGAGAGAGAGAGAGCAACACGGGACATGTAGAGGGCAGGGAGTAACCTCCACCCTGCGGAGAGAGAGAGAGCAACACGGGACATGTAGAGGGCAGGGAGTAACCTCCACCCTGAGGAGAGAGAGAGAGCAACACGGGACATGTAGAGGGCAGGGAGTAACCTCCACCCTGTGGAGAGAGAGAGAGCAACACGGGACATGTAGAGAGAGGGAGTAACCTCCACCCTGTGGAGAGAGAGAGAGAGCAACACCTGACATGTAGAGGGCAGGGAGTAACCTCCACCCTGTGGAGAGAGAGAGAGAGAGCAACACCTGACATGTAGAGGGCAGGGAGTAACCTCCACCCTGTGGAGAGAGAGAGAGCAACACCGGACATGTAGAGGGCTGCCCGCTCTGAAGGCTCAAACACCCGACATGTAGGGCTGCCAGTGCCAGCTCTGAAGACAAACAAAGCCACGACCCCTAGCTGCCAAGATGTGCCCCTCCCGCCGACTTGTTGTTCACAATTTGTAAGTCGCTTTGGAAAAAGGCGTCGGCTAAATTACTAAATGTAAATGGTTGCATGTGGGAAACACAATTTTACAGATTTGTTGATTAAATCAACTTCCAAGACTATTCGTTGAATAGGAATTTCTTTAGTGGAGAACAGCCCTACTGACACGAGCCAAATATGTGATGTTGGTTTCTTTTTGGAACTCTAGTTGTACTTGTGTATTTTAGCACTACTGAATTTCCCCATTTCTCCACACAATGCTTGTAAAACACTGTAAACACACTGGAGATATATACAGTCTAATGTCTACCGTTTGCCGTCTCTGTGCACTGTGTGTGAGGTCCTCTTGTCATTATACCATGTGTCACCAAGACAATTTCCATACATGATTTTAGGACCAATGATCATTACATTTATATAGTGCTTTTCTAGACATTCAAAGCGCTCCCCACAATGTAGAGTGGAAATGGCCTCCTTCACCACCACTGGTAGCACCCAACCTTGGGCTACGCAGGCTCAATGGCTGCCATACACTGACACCAGGCACACATCACACTACACAATGGCTGAACAGCTCAGGAGACAAGGATTGATATCAGCCAATTAAGGGAAAGGGATGATTAAATGGCCTTGATGTCAGAGACCTGATTGGTAATTTGGCCAGGAATGTCGGGGAAACCCCTACTCTTTGTGATAGACACCATGGGTTCTTTAACAACCGAAGTCAGTCAGGACCTCGGTTTAGCGTCTCATCCGAAGAACGGCACTCGCAGCTTTAAGGACAGAGTGCTCCCTGCTGGACAACAACACTACTTTCCGACAACGGCCTTGACCAGGGCTCGAACCGGTGATCTTCCGATCATTGGTCCAGAGCTCTACTCATGTAGCCACGCTGCCGGACAATGGCATGGACATGCAAGCAAGCACTCACGCACACAAAGATGCACAAAACCTCAACCTCATGTGTCATCCATACCGCCAACAGGAAGTCCCACCTTCTTGTGCACGGCCACGTAGTCGAGGCGGACCCCTCTCTCCCCGGTGAAGTAATTGGTGCCGTTGTAGCAGTGTTGCAACATGGCCCAGCAGTAGGGGGAGTGTGGCAGGGAATGGCAGGAGTCCCCTGGACCCCCAAACTTCAGGGCCCCGCTGGCTGCCAGCAAGCCCTCTGAGCAGGCGTCATAGTAGTTCAGGAACCCTACACAGAATAACTGTACATATTATATATATATTCACTCTACCGGTACATATTCTCACATATATTCACTCTACAACACGCCGACATGGTAGCTCAGGTCCAGTGCAATAAGAAAAGCAAGCGCATGAATGTGAGAATAATATTCTCACATTCATGCGCTTGCTTTTCTTATTGCACTGGACCTGAGCTACCATGTTGTACCAAATCAATTACCGCCTACCAACAATAATCGTATGCTCTTGAATAGAGCTGAAGATATATTCATTATTGTAGTGATATGCAGTAGGCACTATATAGTGGCGGTGCGCGACCCGGACGATATATATGGGTGCTGCACCATATATGTAAGGGTCTATGTCAAAGAGAGTAAACTTGAACTTGGTGATGTGATTTCAGTGGACTATTGACATAGAGTGTTGTTCTACATATATGTTCTGCTAAGGAAGGTTCTGCATTCTGGGAAAGTATATATGGGGCAATACTGCTAAACAGGGGGGATGTAGTGATATGTAGTAGGGACTATATAGTGCCGGACGATATATATGGGTGCACCAGTCTGTGTGTAAGGGTCTATGTCAAAGAGAGTAAACTTGAGTCCAGTCTACAACTAAGTGTCTTCATTGTCTCGATAACACTTCAAATATAATTCAGACATCTCTGGACGTTTCAAATATGGCTTGAATGTCATTCTTAGTCGTGAAGAAAGATGTTATCGTTACATGCCATGCTATTCATTGACACAGAATATCACACGCTATCCAATTTCTATAACAATAATGAGTAGGCTCAGCAACATGTTGCCATAATTACCCTTGAATACAACATTCATTTTGCCAGATTCTACCATTAGTGTATGATTACGATATTTACTAATTTAATATATTTAATAATATTTACCTTGTATCGACACGGTGACGTTGTCAAAGTCGTGGTTGTTGGGCTCGTTCCATGTTTCAAAGTTCCACTGAGAGACGCTGCTCAAGCCGTACCTGTCTGTGATGCACAATCAGCTGTTTAACACAAAACACAACAGAACTCACAAGAGTGCCATCACCCCGATGTGATTATGTTTCAATCACTGTTCACTCACCAATGTACCTCTTGGCTACGAGGTGGATCAAGTTCCTCCACTCTACCACTTGTGTTTTGTCCTCGAAGTCGGTAAAGTAGTTGGAGACGCTTCCCATCAGTTCAAAACCTGCAGCACGTCAGACAGTAATAGAATAGAATAGAAACCTTTATTGCCATTTCAACACATTGAGAGAAAACGGGGTTTATCAATGTGATGTATAGATTGGGGGGAGATGACCACAGCTAAAACGGTGCCGGGTCAGAGAGGTCGAAGTGCAGGCTGACGGTGGAAGCAGGAGACGGTGGTTCAGTAGAGCAGGGTGATTGTTGTGAGGCACACTGCCAGCGAGAGAATGTTTTGAATTCCTTGTAACAAAACATTGATAAGAGCGAGTGTACTGTAGGCCCAGAGCAGGAGGGAGAGAGGTTCATCTTAATGAAACGTGAAATGTGTGTAAAGGTTAAATGCGGTTGTCATGACAGCGCGGCACATGACAACCAGAAAGGGGTGGGCCGTCGTTGCTACGACGAAGATCTATAAGTCGAACGGTGTTTCCGGGTGTAGGGCAGACTAAAATCTGACTGAGACCAAAGAAACGAATCCCACAGGAGGGAAGGGACCAAGAGACTCTCTCCTCTTATCACAGAGGGGGGGGGGGGGGGGAGAATGCCACATCATCATTAGCTTCGGCTACCACGAGGATGGTCGTGGCTGACGACCAGGCCTGACCACTTTTGGACTGAATAGCAGAGGGACAATAGAACACACCGAAAGATCATTAGAATAGACTTTTCAAGGACAATACAATCTGTTAACATCTGAGCTGAGGTTTCTGTTTATAGAAATAAACAACGCTTTTCCTTATAAGGTATTACGCTGTGTCGGAGTGTCGAATTCTTACGGAGGTGGAGAATTATTATGGTTTGCGGATAGTACTAACGGGGAGAGATAAGGATCTTATCAGCCAGTGTCGGAGACGTCAGGACCATTAAAATGACACAACGCAGAGGAATTGGATGGAGAGCCAAACAGACGAAGACGTGATACTGGCCAAATTGATCAGGATCTAACAGTTGGTTGCCGATGACAGCCGGATTTGCAAGAGATAAAAACAACGGGAACAGTTGGTTGCCGATGACAGCTGGATTTGCAAGAGATAAAAACAACGGGAACAGTTGGTTGCCGATGACAGCCGGATTTGCAAGAGATAAAAACAACGGGAACAGTTGGTTGCCGATGACAGCCAGTTTTGCACAAGATAAGAACAACGGATAAAGACTTTTTCAATAATGGGACGACAGTGAACAACAGTCATCGTGTGTGGGAGAATCATGATCGAGCAAGGCCGGCCAGCCCTGGGAGAGAGCGGCGAGTCGAGCGGTCATGAGGCGGACCAGCGCTGTAGGAAAAACAGCGCTTAGGAGAAAGATCGGAGGGAGACACCGACAGCGGTGGAGACGATCAGGAGACAGACTGGAGGAGGAGGAAGCAGCAGGGGCCAGGCACCGTAGCCTGGTACACAGATCATCCACGACGAGAGAGAGGAGACGGCGGCGGTGGAGGAGCAGATGTGGAGAGGACAGCCAGAGACACTGAGCAGTAGCAGACTAGGGGAGACATTTTTGCCTAGGGGACTCGCCCTGGAAGGGGGACCAGCTCAGGAAAGGAGCCGTCACTGAAAGGGGCCCTTGACCTAGGAGACGGGACCGGCCCAAGATGGGAGGTGTACTGTAAGAGGGAAGGGAGCGCTCTGATTTGGACGTGGGGTGTACCTAATAGGGGGGCCGAAGGGTTTAGGTGTGTTGTCTGGAAAGTTGCAATCTGTGTTTTTCTCTGTCTCTCTCTCTCTCTCCTCCCTGATCGTTGTTTATCCTTTCTGGTTTGGGTGTGATGCGGGTAATGGAAAACAATAAGGCAAACAGCAGGGGCCCTCATTGTTACGAGTCTATTTTTGGGTATAATTAATTGAAAAACCAAGTAGTCTGTTGATTCTGAAGGTTGATTAAGAATCAAAGGGGGGAATGAGAGAAAACGGGGTTTATTCAATGTATGTGATGTATAGATTTGGGGGAGATGACCACAGCTAAAATGGTGCCGGGTCAGAGAGGTCGAAGTGCAGGCTGACAGTGGAAGCAGGAGACGGTGGTTCAGTAGAGCAGGGTGATTGTTGTGAGGCACACTGCCAGCGAGAGAATGTTTTGAATTCCTTGTAACAAAACATTGATAAGAGCGAGTGTACTGTAGGCCCAGAGCAGAAGGGAGAGAGGTTCATCTTAATGAAACGTGAAATGTGTGTAAAGGTTAAACGCGGTTGTCATGACAGCGCGGCACATGACAACCAGAAAGGGGTGGGCCGTCGTTGCTACGACGAAGATCTATAAGTCGAACAGTGTTTCCGGGTGTAGGGCAGACTAAAATCTGACTGAGACCAAAGAAACGAATCCCACAGGAGGGAAGGGACCAAGAGACTCTATCCTCTTATCACAGAGGGGGGGGGGGGGAGAATGCCACATCATCATTAGCTTCGGCTACCACAAGGATGGTCGTGGCTGACGACCAGGCCTGACCACTTTTGGACTGAATAGCAGAGGGACAATAGAACACACCGAAAGATCATTAGAATAGACTTTTCAACGGGCGGTTAGGTGGCCGAGCGGAGATTGCGTTCGTCACCAGCCCCGGAGCTGAGCTGGATTTGCCTGTTCGAATCCAGCTCACAGCTCCGGGGTTGTCACCAGCTTGGCTGGCCGTCTGCACTGATACAATTGGCTGTATCAGAGGGTGGGAGAAGCTGGCGGGGTGGGTCCGGGTCGTTGTAAACAGCGACTCCTACAGTTCGGTCGGGGCGCCTGCTAAGCGCGGATTGGACGTGAGGGGGATAGTGTGGTCCTCCCACACGCTACGCCCTCTCAATGAGAATCCGCGCTGCCAGGTGAAAAGAAGCGGTGATTGGCTGGACGTGTGTCGGAGGAAGCACGTGGTAGCCTCCACTCTCCCAGATGATCTGACTGTGGGGGGTAAGTGCGCAGCGACCAGGAAGGGACTGGGAATTGGCATACGACTAACATTGGGATGGGAGAAAATCGGAGGAAAATGGAGGGGGAAAAAGACCAAAAAAAAAAAAAAAAAAATAGACTTTTCAAGGACAATACAATCTGTTAACATCTGAGCTGAGGTTTCTGTTTATAGAAATAAACAACGCTTTTCCTTATAAGGTATTACGCTGTGTCTGAGTGTCGAATTCTTACGGAGGTGGAGAATTATTATGGTTTGCGGATAGTACTAATGGGGAGAGATAAGGATCTTATCAGCCAGTGTCGGAGACGTCAGGACCATTAAAATGACACAACGCAGAGGAATTGGATGGAGAGCCAAACAGACGAAGACGTGATACTGGCCAAATTGATCAGGATCTAACAACATGGTTGATTGGGATTTGTCTTGGTGCCACATACAGTACAGACATTATAAAAACATACAATATAAAAACACAATACATGCAATATAATCCCCACAATAAAAGTTTTACATAAACAATTAAAAAGAAAAAATGCTACAGTACCTAAAATAAATTTCTCAGTGTTCCAGTTTAAAGTGCATATTGCCTTAAAGTGCATGTTGGCTGGTGCTAGCCCTTGTGGTGCAAAGTGCCTGTACATTTGTACTTGAGTTCAGGTGACGGACAGCCTCGGGATATGTACCGTTTTTAAAAACGGGATGTCCTGCACCCGAGACTTGAGTCTTCTGCCAGAGGGAATAATACCAAATGGTGAAGGTGAGGAAGAGCTAGAGGCTATAGAAGTTGTGAGGGGATGATTTAGAATACCTGGTCTTAGTCCATTTATCCGCAAGAGGTCGATCAGCTGATCCAGTTTGGTGAAGTTGTACCGGGTTCCTCCGTCAACATATCTATGACAATCCACAGAAATTACAAATTTGACTGTTGCAATTTTTCAGTATTCACCTTATAAACCCTGTGTCCACTTCTGCCATTTAGGGATGTGCTGATCATGTTTTTTTTGCCCCCAATCCGAGACATTTAATATTGAGTATCTGCCGATACAGAGTCCCGATCCGATATTTGTATTTTCCTAGATAATACAGCTGCACTGTGCACACTTTAAGTATATTTAAGTTAGTGAAACCAATCCAGTATAGGGCAAATATGCTTGGTAATTGAATATCTATGCCTAAAGAAAGAAAACGCCTATATCACAGCTTTCCCTTAATAGTTTTTTACAAAAAAACTATGGGAATTTGATCAGGCTTAATATAGCCGATACCGACCAGTGCTGATCAGCTCCGATTCCGATCTGTCCGATCAGAACATCCCTACTGCTGTCTTTTCATTTCCTGTAGCTGAACTTCATGACAAAAATGCTAGCTAGTGGGGGTAATCCCAAACTAAATAAATATTGCTCTATAAGCACAACACTATTTAGCTAGCTCAAATAGAGCAAGGGACTTGGTGTTTTTCAATCAAAATTGAGACCTCAAAGGCTAATATATCCCTTTCTAGATACAGTATTACAAGCTCATAGGGAGTTGAAAGACAATATTTGTAAGGTGGCAGTGTCCTTGTTGCCTAGCAACACACGGTAGACAGATACTAAGGCTGCTTCCCTTTAGTCGAATAATCAGTCGGGTTGGTTTTATTCCAATAAGGCCTTGTTGGTCAATTAGTTTTTTTTTTTATGCTGAATGAGTTACTTCCTGAAAATTGATAATCACATATCTGGACTAGATTTAAAGAGGTCCCTCTTGTGTGACTGCATGTAGAAAATGATTTTACAGATGTATCCATTAAATTAACTCATCGGTTAATTTACAAACTCTAATCAACTAAGAACTTCTTTCGTGGAGGACAGCCCTAATAGATGCATACCCAAACCACCAGTGACTGGCAACTATTGTTAAAAGAACAAATCCTCTATCCTCTCTGTGCGTTCAGTAGAAAGCTATCTGGCTGCATGTTAGCCTAGCTTAGCGCACAACGCTTCCATTCATTGTGCTATGCTAGGCTAACATGCAGCCAGATAGCTTTCTACTGAACGCACAGAGAGAAAACTGGTATCCATCTTCTTGTCTCTCTCTGGAGAAGATGATAAGCTAATTTCCCCAAATGTTGGCGTGTTCTTTTAAGCTGAATCTGTAATGCCGTCAAAAAGGAACTTCTAGGTAAACATGCCCTTCTTGGTATGCACAACCCAGTTGAGTGGGGATAGGGGGGGGTGTGCTATTGCTGGCCACACCTCAGGCTCTGCCAAGAGAGGTCTGTATGTATGTACAGTATATATATTAATTATTAATATAATATATATGTAGCTATGCCTATGGCTATAGTGACTTGGTATACTGTGAATTTCTCCAGACCTCTCGGCAGAGTCTGAAGTGTGGCGAGCAATAAGCGACCTCTCATCTATCCCCACTCAACTCCAACCAACACAGAGAATGTAAACAAAGCACAATACCAAGAGGGGCACTTTTAGTTACATTAGTTAGAGGTTGCTGTTTGACAGCATTACCGATTCCTACTTTAAGCCTCCAAGGAATTTCTGAATGAACCTACATTACTCGTTGTGTTCAGCTCCATTCAAGAGCATAGCTTTGTTTTCATGACAGAAGGATGGAACACGATGCCGCCCCCACTTACCGTGCTGTGACCAGCTCCAGCATCCAGTGGACCCTGACCTGTTGGATCCCTTCATGGGGAACTGAGCCTACATAGGCCAGGTTGAGCACCTGGTCCCGGCTCAGGTCAAACTGGTCAGCCTGGGTGTGTGGGAGAGGGGGGCTGGAGACAGGTAGGTAGGTAGGTACTTGTTTTTTTTTTTAGGTAAGGCTAGGTGATAATTCATTATGGTGATGTATCGTATCGATATTGTATCGTGATCGCTGCATGCAAAAATAAATCTAAATGAATGATTCTCACGCTCATTCTCTTCATATGAGCTCTTCAATATTCTTCTCTAAAAATAACAGCATTTTGGTTTGATATGATGGACAGCATTTGGATTATTCATGTTGTGAATAGATTCTGGATCATTACTGTGACATGAATTTATTTCAGCCCTAGTTTTACTGTAGCACCCATGAGACAGTAGAGGGACTGAACTTGTCTCACTGAGACAAACCTTAGTCTATCTTTTAGACATGGTTGTGTATGATAGAAATATAGACATACACATTAAATATAAGAAGTAAACCTTTTTCCACTAAGCAGAGTGGCTGCTAGATTCCAAACGTCACTCGCAGCCCTTACAATTATGGCTGGCTTGCAAGGCAAATGGCAAAGAGGTTGTAGAATAGGTCGATTTACCAGCCACAGATACAACTGTCAGCATTTGACTGGTGCCAACAATAATGTACTTTTCAACCATGCAGAATATACTACAACTTGCTCACATTCAAATGTGCTATGTACCATTTATGACATGCATTGAGGAAATGACTTGAGTTCATTCAACATACCAGAAGCCAGAGCTTCTCCAGAAGTGTGTCAGGTCTCTCAGCGGTCTGTCCACATCCACCGTGATAACAGACACAGAGTCTGAAGTGTTGGTAAAGTTAATCAGCAACACTAAGACAAAGAAGTTTACTCCTGCATGTATAAACCTGAACATGGAAAATGGGGGACCCTGATGTAAACAAGACGAAAGTCTTTCTCTGGTCTGCATCCCCCTAACAATTGTGTGTATTGAGCTGTACCGTACTGTACCCATTCTGCAATCTGTTAATACAGTTTTCAATCAATCAATCAATTTAGCTACCCTCGCTAGGCTAGACAGCTAACTAAATCCAAGAGAAATCAGCCTTGGAACGTGATATCGCAAACGACAAATATGAAGACATGTCGACACAGCAGCCGTGTATAAGAACCATAATTACACACGAGTATTGTACTGTCGCAACATAACGCAATATCAACAATAAAGTACTTTAAAAGTACTCTGCGCTCATGTAGCTTCAGCAGTATGTCGTCATAACCACGCGACTGTGTTGTTAAAAAATGTGGGCGTGTCCTTACTTACATTTTTATTTTATTTTTTTACTTCCGCATCTTTTGAATATGCTGTAACACAAACTCTGGCATTCAATATTCATATATTAATGGATCGAAATGTCTGAACATAATTATTTTATTTCGTATTCATTGTACATATGAAGGGAAAAGAAAAGCTAAAACCATAGACTAAGATTTACTACTTTTTAACAGTTATTTTAAAATGTATTTGAGAGAAAGTCTGAGCTATGCATTATGAAACTTAACTTAATCATAATAATCGCTGTTTTACCTGGAATGGGGAGGCAAAGCAGCTTGCGATTCTCGACCAATAAAAAGTGTTTAGGGGCGGGACTCGGCCGCGTGATTCGCTCAACTGACAAGAATTTTGATTTCCTTATTCATAAAGCAAATTCTGGACTCATTTTTCCTATTGGTTTCAGTTAAACAAGCTATCACTCAATGTCAAAAAAATCTAACTTCATTATTTTTTAGAAATAAGAACAAAAACATTTCGGACGGAACCAAGATTTGTATCAATAACAATGAACAATGAGTTTCATCAGTGACATTCTTAGGTGTCAATATCGATGAGAAACTCTGCTTTAAGAATCATTGTGAAATAGTTTGCAAGAAGGTTTCAAAATCGTTGGGCATTATAAAAAGGGTTAAAAAACAATTAAAAAAGCACATTACTAACTTTGTATTACAATTTAATTTATCCTCACATCTTTTACTGCAATATAATTTGGGCCAGCACTTACCCATCTTACTTACAAACAATCCATAGAGCTCAGAAATCATTTGTAAGAATTGCAACCAACTCTTCTTATTTAGCCCCAACCAAACCATTATTTAAACAACTGCAACTACTCACAATTTATGAGGTCAACAAGTATCAAACAGGGATTCTTATGTACAAAGTAATTGGTCTTCCTTTATCTTTGCCTAATTCTTTTCAAACTTATTTTGAGTTTAATTCTCATTATCATGCACATCTCACAAGAAGAAATAAAGACTTACACATTCCTTTCTGTAGGACCTCTGTTGCCAAATTCTCATTTGTTTATCAAGGTGCAGTGATGTGGAATGATATATAAAATCTAATAGAAACATGTTCCACTTTAAATATATTTAAAAGTAAGCTTAAAAAAGAACTACAGATCCTGTAGTCTAGTATCCATTTGTATTTGTGTAGTCTTTTTTTTTTTTAAATCCCAACATTATAATAGTTGTATAATGCTGTATTGTATGTATCTGTGTGTATCTGAGAGGGATATGCGCATGTGTTTGTGCATAATGTGGGGGGGGGGGGGGATACATTTTAATGTGCAGTTAGGTTTAAGAGGGGAGGTCGCTTATAAGCCCTTGGTTTTTTTTTTACCTTTCCTGCACATTTGAACTGTTCTTCTATTTACTTATTTTATCCCAGAATGTATGTTTGTAAGTGCGAATAACAATAAACAAATAAACAAAACTAGTCACGGATGAGATACAACTGGGAACGAGGTTACTCGACTAGCTCTCACGTCCACCCTCATGAAGTGCTTTGAGCGGATGGTAAAAAAAACTCACATCATCTCCTCACTATCGGACCCACTACAGTTGGCCTACAGACAACACCACCGCCCTTACTGCCCTCTACCACCTGGACCAGAGGGACACATTATGTGAAAATGCTGTTCATTGACTACAGCTCAGCATTCAATACCATTGTGCCCTCCAAACTCAGGCACCTAGGACTCAACCCAGCCCTGTGCAGCTGGATCCAGGATTTATTGACAGGCAGACCCCAGGCTGTGAGGATGGGCTCCATCACCTCCTCCACACTGACTCTCAGCACCGGTGCCCCCCCCCCCCCGGGCTGCATACTCACCCCCCTCCTCATAGTGGACTACAGGAAGTCCCAGGGGGGCGAGCACGCCCCCATTCACATCGACAGGACAGCAGTGGAGTCGGCAGTTTGAGGTTCCTCGGGGTCCTGACCTGGTCCCAACTCCCATCACACAACTTTTACCAGTGCACTATAGAGTATCCTGACTGCATCACTGCTTGGTATGGCAACTGCTCAGCCATCGACTGCAAGGCTCTGCAAAGGGTGGTGAAGTGAGCACAACACATCACCAGGACTGAGCTGCCAGGCATGGAGGACCTCTACACACAGGTGCAGAAGGAAAACCCGGAACATTATCAGAGACCAGGCACAAACGGCTCACTCTGCTACCGTCTGGCAAACGGTACCGGAGCATCCGCACAAGAACGAGCAGGTTCAGGGAGAGCCGTTTCCCACAAGCCACAATACTCATGAACAAGGACAAGAGCAGTAGAGAGCCCTAATAAAAACTCTTGAATGCACACCTCTTAAAAACTCTTGAACAGACACTTTCTTCAAATAATTTACTTTTATTTTATCTTACTACTACTACTACTACGTTACCATTCTTGTATTCATTGTTTCTTAATTGTGCACTGTTGAGTCTGAGCTCAAAACACAAACATTTCATTCCCTGCAATGCCCCTGTATTGTTGTGTATTTGACAAATAAAGAACTTTGAGGTAAGCAGCATTGAAACTTAATACGCCATTCATAATATACTATCTATAGAGCATGTCCCTCTACATCCATAACTGCGCTTTCCCCGTGTCGTCATGGATACCAGCGGATCTCTTCTTCTGCCCTTATATGGGCAACTACCCGACTCCTGGATACCCCATGCTCCAAAATGCTCCTCCAGTCTTTTCAAATGTTTTTGCAAAGTAGCTCCTGTTTGGGTTATATCATAACATGGTATATCAAGATATGAGTTTCCATACAGACATACTTTTCCAAAGGTGTTTCCACCGTATAGTGGCTACAATATTGTACCTGTTGTCCTATTGTTGTTTTTGGATGATACGAAGTCATATAACACTTGCCAAAAAGAAAGACCATGCACTGTAATACATTTAGCACATGTCATTAAATAACCTGAAAGAAAAGGACAAAGAATGTGTTACTAGGACGTTTATTCAAAAAAGTAGAGAAGACATGAAAGGCATCATTTACAAGTGAACTCAAATGATAGTTAAAACATCCGACAGTTATACACATCCATTTACACAACCTGTACACATCAAACATGTTGTCCTGTAACATCTTCAAATTAATTTCAAAATAACTTAAATAGGTTTTTTTCTATGTAAAAGTGCAAATCCTTTTTAACGCGTGGGCTGTCTGCGAGTAAGACCGTGGCGGTAGACAGGCGGGTTCGCATCTTCTCTTGTGCAACTTTACAACAGAATGTCAGAGTAGGAGGTTTTTACCATCATTACCTTCTCTTTCTAGAGGATCCTCAACCCAAATCAGCATATTGTACAACCCCAGGATAAAACACCACTAAAAATGAGCATTTACTGTAGCAGTGCTCTGCAGTAATGAAGTCGAGAGTCATTACGAAAAAGTCATTTTCATTTAATTACAGCATAGCAACAATGAATGCAATGGTAGTGGAGGCCATTCTCTACACACACAGTATAGACTTGGGAAACAGTGGGAAAGTAGTAATAGTATAATATAAGTTACTTTGGTTGACGACAGAGTGAGCGGGTGAGGAAGGTGGTTCTCTCCATAGTCACAAGGCATAATGAGGTGATGGCAAACTTAAAAAATAATAATATTAAAAAATAATCCTGACACTGCATAGTCTCTACAAGCATCCTCCCTATTGGGGGGGGGGGGGGGGGGGGGGTAGGGGCGGTTGAAAGAACCCACACGCGCTATTGGGCCGTACATGCGTACATAGTACATGCAGCCAATGCAAAGAAATTAAAATAAAAAATATATAGGAAACTGACACGTTATCACCACGAGTAGAAGATTATTATACAGTATATTTTCATTATGAGCCACCGGTCACCGTGTATTCTACTGGACTACAGAATGGAAACAATTCCATGATGGAAATAAAAAGTTTGTTTTTAGGCATTTAATTAAAATAAAAAGGAGAATAGCAAATAAACACCACAAAGTCCTAGTGTATGTGTTGTGTGTTTGTGTATGTAGTGTGTGTGTGTGCATGCATGTGTATGTGTAACTAGGACTTCTGCTCGGCCCCAGCAGCAGAGGTCGCCGTGCTCTCGGGCTTAAGGATCTGATAGGTGATGAGATACTCTGGGAAGGCCTGGAGGAGAAACACAGAACAGAACAGAGTAAGAACAAAATACAAATAATAATAATAATATATTATACCAGGGCCCTATTCCCCGTACCTGATTCAACTAAGTCGATCAAGAGTCCCATTATCCAGATTCAATTAACCCGATGTTTGAATCCGGGATTTTCCTGTTCCTCGAAGGTGGATTCAGTCTCGTTCATTTGAACCAGACTTGAGACCCAGGATAATTGCGCGCGCCCGCCTCAGCTGACAAGACAGCAAGTGTCGATAGCAGAAATCCTGATTTTCTAACGGCATTGATTGATTGATTTAAAACTTTATTAACAGATTGCAGAATGGGTACAATGCAGTACGGCTCATAGCCTCGCCGACAAGTTAAATGCATAATCTATAGGCTAATTTTAAATCCCTCATTACCCCAATCAATCAGATTATATTTCTTTAAACGTACCTGCTGGCAGTATAGGCTTATGGAATGAATAATCAAATGAGATCTTGCTAGCGAAAATAATTAGTTCAGCTCTTTCAGAATAACGATAAAAACAAGCCCAAATAGTATATCTAATTGATACGAATTATATCATGAGGATATCTGTATGTGCTTAGGTATTAATATTATGTACTATATAAATACATGGTTTCCAAAGAGAGGCTTGGAGGGAGGCTTGCAGTTACACTATTAATCAGGTTTTAATCTGTTTCGGACCTAATCCATACATGCATTGAATTGATTACCATTTGGTTTATACCAGTGACACCTCATGTTCATCATCAGATAACAGTGCTTGAAAAGATAAATGCATTTTCTCGAATTCATTCATCAAAAACGTCAAAGGCTCATTCAATTTATCAAGTCACGTCACGTCATCAAATCCATCAAACAGCGCATCACCTCATATTTTAATCCCAGTTACAATATCACAATAACGTGTGACACTATCACAGTGATACAATTAAATATTCCACAGATTCAGATTCCTCATAATTCATATCCACAATCCACGCATAGACGCTTCAGCTTGAATGAAACGCATCCGGGTGCTCCGTTAAGCAAATACACAGCGAAGAATATTAAACTAATCAGAGCCAAACACCCGATAGGTTTCATTCATTAAAAATATCCCAGCGGGATTCACATTTGCAATGATCCGTTTAGTCCGTTATTAAAATAACTGTCGCGACTCGCGAGCGCCGTATCCGTATAAATATGACGTGCATTATATAGGACAAAGTAAATTCATAGGCTGAATATGATTTATTATCAACGTTACTGCAGACATATTTTACATTTCAAACGAAGCACAAGAACATAATTCAGAATGGTATAATGCAGATCTAGACTGTGAGAATCATTTCAAGGAAGCGAGCTGGCATTTCTTTGCGGGGGCGTGGCCATGGTTCATCCAGCTAACTGAACTTAACCCTGCTCTCGACCAGGCTCAAACTTTTTGATCTGTTGTCATAGTGATTTAGACAATCGAGCGTCGGGGAATGGAAAGGTCTGGCTTAAGTCAGGCTATGCTGGATATTATCCGGCTAACTCAGTTAGCCAGGTACGGGGAACGGGGCCCTGGTCCATTTTCAAATAAACCCCACATGGAACACTGTCACAGAGACACTTGGCCATAGGTTGCTTTAAAACGAGGAATGCATCCTGTGGGCATAAATATTTTAAAAGGATTTGAAAAGTTGAAAGCACGCCATCTGAAGACAATTTTGTCTCAGCCTTCAGTGCAATTTATTTTCAAGAACATATTTTCATCATAGTCTTTCAGTTGGTATTTATGTATAATGTTTTATTTACATTTTAATTCCAAAACCCCCACACACTGTATTAAGTATATCAAATAACTTACATACATAATTTCTCCATAAAGCCTTAGGGCATAATCATTAAAGTTCAAGCTATGCTATATTTTCATCTGCATCATCCTGATTGATCTACATTGAACTGTAGTTAACATAAGGAGTGTAGTCTGATGCGATCACTGGAGGACAATTTCTAACTAACTAACTCTCAAGCCAAACTGTTAATAGTTTGGATATAATGTATATTGTTGTACGGTACTTGTGCTGTATAATGATAATACATTTGAATCAAATCTAATATTATGGGGGACATATCGGGGGAGGAAGGATAGCTGGAGGTGACGAGACTGACCAGTAACCGAAAGGTCGCTGGTTCAATCCCCGGCATTGACAGGATTGCAGCTGTGAGCCGGTGTCCGAGAGGTGGCTGCCTGGTATTACAACTACGGTGCCCACAACCTCTGCCTAAGTGCCCTTACGCAAGGCACTTGGACCACCCCCAAACTGCTCCAGGGGCACTGCCCCTGTGCTCTGACCTCCCTGAAGCGATGTACATGTGTGGGGGACTGTGTCGTCATGTACACATTGCCTCGTGTACACAGACAATAGAGTGATCTTCACACTGACAATAGAGTGATCTTCCTCCATGTGGGAGAGCATGGACACATAATGACTGGTTGTCAGTGAAGTGCCCCTTCAAAAGGAAATTAAGAGTATGTGTGTGTGGTGTGGTTTCTGGTCTCACCTGCTCTCCCCTATAGATGACGTACTCGGCGTAGGCCAGGCCGTTGACGCTGGGCCGGCCGATGACCGAGTGGTGCCCCGGGGGTGCGTGGGCCATCTTCATGGCACTGAACTGGAGGAAGGACTTCCCCAGTGTCACCCTGCAGAACAGCATCTGTCTGCGGAGCACAGGAGACCACACGCCGGTCACATGACAGCCCTCAACAGCAGGGGCAGGAACAACGAGCCCATCCAGATTCAATGCATCGTTAACACATTACATTTGGATTATATGGTTAGATACTTTTTATTATTGCGTATAAATGCGTCTTTAACATGCATTTGAACATATATCCTCGCCATTACTATATGCCCGTCGCGGTTAAAACATTTTGAACTAACGTTAGCGTTAAGCTAGCTAACGCTTCCATTCCTCTTTGACCTGTCTCTCGTAAGCTACGTCATCCCCCGCTAAGAGTCATGGGAGATGTAGTAAATACAACAGTCCTGTGTGTGTGTCTTTATGCAGATCGTTATGCAGTTTTAAAGCACCTTGGCTTTGTTCTGAATGCACTTTGTTGTAGTTATCCTACAGAGAAAAGAAAATGAACTTGACTTTAATGCACATTTTGTTGTATGCAAAGAGAAAATGTTTAAATTGTACAATCTTTCAGCAGTCAGTCTGGAATTAATGTATGCATTCAAAAGTGCTGAATAAATGTTTTATGGGCCCATAAGTGATTAATATTATTTAAGTAATTTTTTTGGCATAATCATGTCTTTTGCCATAATCAGGTAGCTGAAAAAAAAATATATACATTATATATATATATTTATATTAATCATTTTCGGCCTTTGGTTTTCGGCCAACTGTTTCCTATTTTCGGTATCGGTTTTGGCCAAGAATTTCCCATTCGGTGCATCCCTAGTAGTAGGTATACAAATGTGACCGGACTGGATTCAGTCAACAATAACTAATAAACAGGGCGACAGTGGCTCAGGAGGTAGAGCAGTCGTCTGGCAATCCGGAGGTTCCCGGTTCAATTCCCGCTCCTCCCAGGCAGTGTGACGATGTGTCCTTGAGCAAGACACTTAACCCCTAATTTCTCCCGATGAGCAGGTTGGCACCTTGCATGGTTGCCTCCGCCGTCGGTGTGTGAATGGGTAAAATAGTGATTAACAAATTGTAAAGCGCTTTGGATAAAAGCGCTATATAAAAACGCAGCCATTTACCATTTAAACAAAACTAGATCCGAGGCGGAGTGAATGATACCACTGTGCAGAGAGTATGAATCGAACGGTCACAAACCCTGCCCTCTTTTCTTGATCCCCCAAATCACAAATGTTGGTTCTCTCGGGACAAACAAAGTGGGAAGCAACAGTCGTGGTTGGAAGACCAAGAAAAGAGGTCAATGTGGTGTAGTCCAGTGTATCCAATAACGGTAATAATCTTGCATTTCTTTTTAAATCCAATACAGTGGGGCTGAACATCATATCAAATTAACAATCAGTATCACAACAGGCAAGAACGCAATATCCATACAGTGACGACTGCGATATGGGCATTCTTTTTTTTATTAGTTTGGAGAATAAAGTAGACAATTAGATTGTAAAGGAGTCACACCTAGGAATTGACGTGATCAATTCTTTGGGAAGCGACAGCTGTGATTAGAGGATCTAGAAAAGAGGGCGGGGTCTGAGACAGCTCAACACTAGAAAAGAGGACGGGGTCTGAGATAGAGTTGTTCCGATACCGATACCAGTATCGGAAATGCCGCCAATACTGCCTAAAATGCTGGTATCGGCGAGTACCCTCTAATGCTGCGCTCCGATACCACGTAATTTATCAACAACACTGCGGTCTGTTGAGTGAGCATTATAAAACAAAAGTGCGTTTAACCGACCGTGAATTAAAGTGTCAATGCTGTTGTCATTTTAACAGCAGATACTTTCTTAAATGCCATCCTCCCGACAGAGCGGTGTTGACAGGGAGCTCAGATGGGTTCGCTTGGTGGTGTTATTAGCATTGAACAGCTAACCGAAAGCTAGCGTTAACTAACGTTAAAGGTTTAGCCATAACGTTACCTTGGCTAAAGTTGGGGCTATTCATAATCCAGCAATAATGGCTGCAGACCTGCAAGCAAAGTACAGCAAGTTGGCAAAGGAGTATTCCAACGTAAATCACATTTTCACCAGTAACGTTAGTCTTTCCATCTGCCGGTAGCTCATGCTAGCTAACCTAGCTCACGTTAGCGTCGTCACTGAACCACCTCGCGTACACAATTAATGACATGTTGCGGACAGCCATATCGGTGACAATGTTTAGCTTTTAGTGCCAAATGATAAGAGTCTGAGGCGGAGTCTCAAAAGAGAATGTCGAATATTTATTGTGCAAAAATCACAACAGAGCCTCTACTACTAACTGAACCGGAGCCTTCTGGTAGCAAGTGCAGCAACTAATAATGTCAGTGTGGATCATTGGAGTAGGGTATATCTGCAGTGCTGCAGCCCCACTCATTGATTAATGATACTAATACAAATCTATACAATCACCTGTTGTTGAATAAATACCATTAATTTCTAGTTATTACTAAAAAACAGTATATATAAAACAGTAGCTGTATATATATATATATAAAAATTATAATTTATATAATTACATTTTTTTTTTTTAACACTATGATCGCCGCGGACGAGTTTTCACGTCATTCGGAGCCATGCTCATTCTGCCGAAGACGCCGTAACTCGTCTTTGATGTCAATATTTCAAAAATCTGTCATCGAAATCATATTTCCTTTCCGGAGCCCTGAGACACACTGGTGATCTCCTCTCAACTCTCTAGCGGTTCGAGAGCGCCATCTGGTGGCCGATCGGCAGATCGGCCAAGAGGGAGGGGCGCGCCAAACAGGAAGTGCCCATCCATATGTGCTCCGGGCACTCGCGATCGGTAGCCGGACTCCATCTCAACACACTGGATGATCAATCGCTCGCCCTAACTCAATAAACAACGTTATTTGGACGTATATAGTATTATACAACCTGGAAATGGTTCATCAGGATCAACATCCCATAATCGAAAACGGTCTACTCCACGCTGATCGTCCAACGGCGCGAGGAACATACGGTAAGATTCAGCGTTATTTTCTAACCTATTCCATATAAACTGCTATGATGAACATATGACCCACTCTGGATGAATCATCTAACGCTGCCCACGGAATTATAAACGATCCCCCGCCCATCCGGTCATCATCAGATCATACGTAGATCATTCTAGAAGTACGTCCAGTTGAAATTTTTCATCTTGCGCCGATCGCTACCAAACTGTATTTCATCATCAATATAATGCATTTAGGGCTATAAATCACGTTCTGAAGAAAGCTGCAGAAAACGATAAAAACATACTTATACTTTAGACCATATTTTAGTATGAATATGTGAATGAAAAAGTTTAACGTTGCTACACCCTGAACAATACATATAGGACATTGAATGGGCCATAATAATGGCAATGTAGCAATAGAATTTAAAAAGTTATAGCCCTGCAAAGAAGGGGAACTTCTCCATAGATAAATAGAGCTGGCGAGGGATGGTAAATTATGAATTTAACCCATGGCGATCAAAGTGTTAATGTATGAACTGGTATCGGATCAGTATCGGCCGATACCCAAAGCTTAGGTATCGGAATCGGAAAGGAAAAAATGGTATCGGAACATCTCTAGTCTGAGACAGCTCAACACTAGAAAAGAGGGTGGGGTCTGAGACAGTTCAACACTAGAAAAGAGGGTGGGGTCTGAGACAGTTCAACACTAGAAAAGAGGGTGGGGTCTGAGACAGCTCAACACTAGAAAAGAGGGTGGGGTCTGAGACAGTTCAACACTAGAAAAGAGGGTGGGGTCTGAGACAGTTCAACACTAGAAAAGAGGGTGGGGTCTGAGACAGTTCAACACTAGAAAAGAGGATGGGGTCTGAGACAGTTCAACACTAGAAAAGAGGGCGGGGTCTGAGACAGTTCAACACTAGAAAAGAGGGTGGGATCTGAGATAGCTCAACACTAGAAAAGAGGGTGGGGTCTGAGACAGCTCAACACTAGAAAAGAGGGCGGGTCTGAGACAGTTCAACACTAGAAAAGAGGGTGGGATCTGAGACAGCTCAACACTAGAAAAGAGGGTGGGGTCTGAGACAGCTCAACACTAAAAAATAGGGCGGGTCTGAGACAGTTCAACACTAGAAAAGAGGGTGGGGTCTGAGACAGCTCAACACTAGAAAAGAGGGCGGGTCTGAGACAGCTCAACACTAGAAAAGAGGGTGGGGTCTGAGACAGCTCAACACTAGAAAAGAGGGTGGGGTCTGAGACAGTTCAACACTAGAAAAGAGGGCGGGTCTGAGACAGCTCAACACTAGAAAAGAGGGCGGGTCTGAGACAGCTCAACACTAGAAAAGAGGGTGGGGTCTGAGACAGTTCAACACTAGAAAAGAGGGTGGGGTCTGAGACAGATCAACACTAGAAAAGAGGGTGGGGTCTGAGACAGCTCAACACTAGAAAAGAGGGTGGGGTCTGAGACAGTTCAACACTAGAAAAGAGGGTGGCGTCTGAGACAGCTCAACACTAGAAAAGAGGGCGGGGTCTGAGACAGCTCAACACTAGAAAAGAGGGTGGGGTCTGAGACAGTTCAACACTAGAAAAGAGGGCGGTCTGAGACGCCTCACCTGTGACACAGGTAGCAGGAGCGGTCCTTGTGCGTGGGGCAGCCGGTGCCTCCTCCGATGCCGTACACGTACTGGTTGCTTTTGGAGGAGTTCTCTGCGAAGTAGATCCCGGCCCCGAACATCCCTCCTATGTAGGCGTGCCGCTCGTCAAAGCCTTTGTGGATGATGGCGTTGATGAACGGAGAACCTGGGATGAAGATATAGAGACCATAGAGTTGTCGATGGTCGTTGACACGTGTTAATAGTTGAATGGTTATGAAGTAGGGCTGGGTTTATATGGAATAAAAAATATTTTTTTTTAAATCAACATTCCTTTCATATACAAATGTGTTAAATACTCTAGTTGATGGACACTGCATTGAAATGCATCGTAATGTTATCAAAAAACTTAAAAAAAACTTTCCACAAAGAAATTCTAGTTAATATTATATATAAACAAAGCTTGTTTGAACAGTGATTCTCAAAGTGGGGGCCATGGAATTGTGTCACAATATCATCATTTCATCACGATGTGATCACACTGAAAGACCATATATTGCCCCAACCCTATAATTAAGAACCATACGTTTAAAATATGGACAAATACGACAAGCGTGCACTCCCACTACCAACCATTAGACAACTCCTGGTATTAACCATCAAATTTAAAGGAGAACAAGGAACCACATAAAACAGGACCTATGGAACCTATAACAAACGATCAAAACAAGACAAATCACCGTGAAAGAGCATGCGCTCGTTGTGGTGGTTGTGGTTCTCGTCGGCGATCTCCTTCTGGCGGTGTGTGTAGCGCTCCCGCAGCTTCTTGTTCACCACCTTCTGGATCTGTGCCCAAAACACATTACCACAGCTTACTACATCTATTGCCATGTCCGCCCATCACAAACACACAACATGTCTTAACGCCTGTCCCCGTCTCCTCCCTGTGAGTGGATGATGACCGGAGAGGTTGACGTCCCGTGGTGATGGCCGGGAGGATGCGACCCTCTCTACGCCGCCCCCCATACCTCAAATGGATCAGTCATCAGCTCTATTTTGAATCTTTCATAATGCTCTTATGTACCGCAGTTGCTATTGCATGCACTTATTTGTGTTTCATTACACGTATGTACATACTTACCAACTGTTTCGCCTGTTTTATAGCAACACTACTATCACAGACATCTAAGAAGGGAGGATCCCCCCCCCCTTGAACGGTCCTTCTAAGGTGTCTCCCCTCCACATTACCTGTGGTGCTTTTTTCCTATTGCTAGGTTTTTAGTGCGTTTTTCCTTACCTTGGCGTGGGGTATGTCTGAGAGTGTTGCATTCATTTATTTAACATTTTAGTTTGGATTTCATGGCATTTCTGTTTTGTTCTTGATTTATTGTGATGTTTCTTCTTGACTTGTTTAAAGATGTCCGGCCCATGGGGACATGTGTTGTCGGGCCATAAATGTGATTTGATTTGATGTGCGTCTGTGCACTCTGACCTTGATGATGTTGTATCTGCTGAAGACTCCCCCGGCGTTGCCTCCGTCCCGGTGTTCTCGGATGGTGCTCTGCATCTGAGGCGGCGTGCAGAGAGGAGGAGACGGTTCAGTACGATCGCATCCTCATAGCTCTGCTCTTTCTTCTATTAGCCAACTATTTGAGCACTAGGGTCTTAGTGGATTAAGACCTTTTTCCAGTCGAAGAGTTGTTTTTATGTGGGGTGTTTTCCTCCATGATGATAAGAGGTATTTTCTTGAAACTGATAAGCTTATCTATGGCATCACAATAATATCCACAAATATGATTTAGTCTCTCACCAGCATAAAAAAGAAGCAGTGAAGCTAGACCAGCACTCTCAGGTTCAAGTATTTAATGGCAGCCTGAAACAAACATGTTTCGGAAGTAATTCCGAAACATGTTTGTTTCAGGCTGCCATTAAATACTTGAACCTGAGAGTGCTGGTCTAGCTTCACTGCTTCTTTTTTATATATTACTTAATGGGATTTCAGCACCCAGTGTAGAATTTTGAGAGTGCGGTCTATCTTGACATTTGTCTCTCACCAGCATGACATAACTATTAGTTTGCAGAAGTAACAAATTACCTGCCGTCGTCAGGGGCGCCTGCTCTGTCGAAGCTTTTAAATCCCTGCTCAAGACCCATCTTTTCTCTCTCTCCTTCAACCTACCCTGATCTCACCTGGTCAGGGCTTGACCCTTAGATTAATCTGTCTAGTTTAGTTAGGATATCTATTTGCTCCCTTGTCTGCTTTTCTGCAGACATAGGAGAACCTTTTAACCTCCGTCTCAGTCTTCACAATTTTCTTATATACTATGATTCTACTGTCACCATGTATGCATATGCTCACTACTTGTATTTATTGCTCCATCTCCGCCCACTACAAACATGGGAACTCTCTAACCCCCTCCTATTGCTAGGTATTAGTGAGTTTTTCCTTACCTTCGCGTGGGGTATGTCTGGGAGTGTTGCATTTATTTAATATTTTTTGGACCTTATGGTGACTTATTGTGGTGACCTTATGGTCACTTATTGTGATGTTTCTTCTTGACTTGTTTAAAGAAGAAGTGTACAGCCCATGGGGACATTAACGTGTGTTGTCGGGCCTTACAAATAAATTTGATTTGATTTGATTTAAGTACAATAGTGGGAAAATCACAATAGTACAGAATTGTCAAATTAAACAGACTATTCAATTAGTCTATAAAATCCTATGACTCTTAAGACTGACAATTTCATAAGTCAAGGTCAGCCCTCAAAATCTATTTGCACAATGCACAGAAAACAGTGAACTCTACCCACCTCCTCCTCCACAGACTGGCCCTCCTTGTCGTCCGAGGCCAGGTCGATTAGGACCGTGCCCTGGTTGGCACAGTGGAATGTAAGGTATGGGTTGGCACCTGAGGAAATAAATTGAATACATAGTTCGAAGTTCGAAGTTCATGACCCCATAAAGAGAAAACACTTTTTTCATCCCGTCAACTCTTGTCCAAGGATGTATTGTACAGCTATGTATAGGGGGGCGGGTACCGTTTTGAATCTTTTCAAATCCGGTGTCAAAACAGATACTCTAAAATGATGCCGCTTGACATCCGGGTTGAAATCCAGCTCAAGATGGCAGCATAAACGACTAGCTCTCGATCAACACTTCTGATAAACAAGTCTGACACAGAAATGGAATGGAAACTAAATAAAATATTAATGTTTCAAAAAAAGAAATAGAATCATGCCACTTCTGTTCTTTTTTTTTATTATAAATAAATACCATGCAAACACTGAATCACCAATTGAAACTATCAGAAGACCATAGTTAAATCCGTTCCCTCTGCCTCTGAAAGGGAGGTTGCACGTCCAACCACAGAAGCGAAACGTTTCTCTGTGTCTTCAACCAGCTAACAGCTTGCTATTTGGAGAAGAAGAGTCCTCTGACCTGGTTGACCCCCCAGCAGCCTCTCCACACCCTTGATGAGTTTGTGGCGGTGGCCGTAGGCATTGATCCCAATCTCCTTCAGCTCCTCGTGGCCCATGTCAGCCAGCACGTCCAGGGAGATCTGGAACGAGAGCAGGGGGGACCGTTAGAACTGGGGCTGGGCAATACTATCTTATTATATATCTTATATCATATCTATATATTGTCTTTCAATCAAATAATCAATCAACTAATACAATTATTATATTATATTGTCTCAAATCTATGATAATAACCACATACGTGTACATTCCTGGAAGATCTGGAATATTGTTTCAGATATATCAGAGGGTGTAACATTTGAAAATTATAGTTTTGGATTGACACACTTATAGTTCAATGAATATCAGTTGGATAATTTAACATGTGATTTAGCATACATGAGCAGACATTATGCTATGTATCGATATTAAAGAACCAGTACAATGATGTTAATTCAGTCAGAAAGACCTATTGTGTAATGTTAATCTCAGGAGTGTCATTTTTCTTTCAGCTTCAGCGGTATCATTTGTTTTATTATAACTGTTTTAATGCACACTCTCTGAGCACAGCCAACTTTAAGTACCGTTGTTATATCTGAAATGGTCTTATTTTGTTGATATCCAGTCATTATTTTCACAACAGTTCTATCACTTGCAAAAAACGCATTTAGATTGAAAAACGTGATTTCCATTGTACCGAATCTTCTTCCATATCACTTCGCCCCATTTAGAACTCTCCTCTGGCACAGGACAACAGCGCCCCCAAGAGGTGAAAACATAGACGATAAGAGGCCTTTCACAAAATGTTCAAAGACAGCCCATTTTTCCTCCATGTTGGAAGAAACAATGGTTGCTATGTGTTAATATGTGAGAAACATTAGAAACAAAGATTTGATATAATTTGTAGTTTCATTACCGGATCTTGTAAACAAGTCACAGTGGAACAGTAATATCATGCTTTTCCAGTGTTTTACATAACCTACCACTGCACAGGAATTAGGCATTTTATTTTCAAAAAGTGGTTACAGATGGTCACAGGCAGCTAGGGCTGTCCCCGACTAAGGATTTGGATGGTCGACTATGATTGGCCAAAATTTGCCGTTAATCGACTATTAGTTGGGGGGGAAAAAAAAATATATATATATATATATATATATATATATATATATTTTTTTTACATTTTTTTTTTTTTTTTTAAATGTTGTATCATGCCATTTGGGCTGTGGGGGGTGCTTAATGTCTGAAGGAGTCGACTGAAGGCTTCTTGTCCTCTGCAAAAGCATGCAATTGGTCCACTGAAGGATACATCTTGATATTTGTCTACGGTAGTCTAGTGTGTTCATTAGACGGGTGAAATCCTCTTTCAGTGCCTCTGTGCCTGTTTTCTCAGGCAGTTAGCCTCTGGTATGCGTGCCATTAGCGTTAGCCACGCTTCTAGGCCTCTTTTCTTTTGGAAAGAATGATAAAACAAAATAATCGACTAATAGGGGTCACCCCTACAGGCAGCCATGTTGGAAAAAAGAGAACTGCACAAACATTGTGTGCTGGGCCTCCGCTGACTGACCGGAGGGATGTGTGCTGGTGTGATCCTACCTGCTCCCGCTCGAAGATGTCCCTGAGGTGCTCCAGGCCCAGGCTCTTCAGGAACTGACTGATGTTCATGTCCAGCATCGCCACTAGAACACAAACAGGAGATCAAGGAATGCATGGAAGAGACCCGTGGATCATCTGAACCAGGGTTAGAAATTAAAAAAAAAATTCCAAGGGCTTTTTTTTTGCCCCCCTTAATTGATTTTTGGGGGCTTTTTTTTGTATTTCGGGGGCACTGAATTTGTATGATAAACGGTAGGGGTGGGACGGTTCACAAAATGGACGGTTTGGTTCGTATCACAATTTTGGGGTCACGGCTTTCAGTTCGATATACGTTAATTTTTATTAAAAAAAAATTTAACACTCAAATCTAAACATGCTTCTCATTTATTAAAAATAAAATAAAAGGTTTACAGTGTTTACAGCCTTAAATAATGTTTGGCACACAAAGACCGAACTGACTGAAAAATATAGGCTACATTTGTCAAAGTATTAACTTAGTGCAAACAAACAATATGCTCAGCCAGCACTAGACTTTCCTTTCTTTAATTAATATAAACACACAAAAACAATGTCAACCATGTTTAAATTCCCTGATTGTCAGTTCTTAATGGAAAGATTCGTTTTCTCCTTGAAATTATTATGTTTCTGTCTACATTTATTTAGACTAACATTATTAAAATATTGAGTGCAACTGTGGTGGATTACGTAATTCGGTGAGTTGGAACTATCTATGGGTTGGCGCCGGGTCCCCACGGACATTTTAGCGTGTGGCACCTTCAGCTCCGGTCACGTTAGGAGGAGTTCATAACATCAACAAGCAGCGCGAAAGCGGCAATAGTCCCGGTTGGAGTTAGTAAAACACAGTTGTATGTTAGCCTTCTTGGATGTTGAATAAACGCCTATCATTGTCTTTAAACACCCCGCCTCTCAGACTCCCATTTCCTCCTCTGCTACAGTAGCTAGTAGCTACGGTGACATTTCATTGACTGTACAGTATTAGCTTGCGGGCTGCGTCGGGCTACCATAGTTAAAACGTGCGTTGTGTTTACAAACTGCTAACGCTATGGCAAGATGTGTGTAGGCCTATGTAATGTTAATGGCTATGTTTTTAAAGTCGTAATGAAGATTGATTTATATTGTGCGTGCCATTTTTACACAAACTGACTAGCACCTGGCTGCAGTGCTGCTGCTGCTGCCTGCAGCCAGTGCAGAACACCGGCTCCGCCAAATGAATTTTTTTATTTGCGCATCATCTGAACCGTACGATACACAGACGCTCCATTACCGGATAAATATATATATATAATTAGTAAACTGTCGGGGCATTAAGTGCCCCCCTTAACTGATTTTCGAGGGCATTTTGTCCATTTTCAAGGGCATTATGCCCCAAGCCCCCGTTAATTTCGAACCCTGATCTGAACAGAGCAGTGGCGTGGATTAGGAAGCCATGCACTTGGAAAAATCGATGTCAGGAGGAAATCGATACATCAAACAGACTGAACCGTTGTAACAACGAATAAATATACTTCACCACGGTGTGAAACTCAACAGCTTAAGAACAAATTTGCACGGTACACCGACTTTTCTTCAACACACAACTTTGGCTATTCCAGATTGGCTATAAAGTCTGCCCATTTTTAATTGTGAGCGTGTGTCTGCATGTAACACCATCCTTCACAGTTTTGGAGCTGATAAAGTGTTGGTCAATATGACAAGATTGTAACAATTTCTTTTAATACCCAAACTTTGCATATGGCTGACTATTGTTGCTGAAATGCCAAACATATATAATTGGCCAGTTGATAAATCATTTTACTAGTCACCATGATTAAAACAAATTGATGACATTTTGAAAGTCAGAAAATACAACTAAAATACTAATACAGACAAACATCCATTGTACATTGTACAACCTGGCCTATCGCACGGCGAAGGGAGCGGCTCCCGCCTACCTCCGGTCAATGGTCTCTAACTACACACCCTCAAGACCCCTCCTCTCTACATCCTCAGGCCCCCTCAGACCCACTCCTATCCGAGCTCCGGGAGGGTCATCAAAGAGAAGCCGCCTATTCTATTCATCCTATTCATATACTAATATGTCTTATGTCTATGCACTCAATACCCGCAACACCCTAGTTTCAGCACTGTTTGATGATCATTGAAAGAGTCGTACCCTTCCTACTGACTTGTCGTACAGAACTTGTAAGTCGCTTTGGATAAAAGAAGTCAGCTGAATGACAAAATGTAAAATGTAATGTAACAACTCCCTCTCTCGACACCTCGTCATCATGCTACTCACGCTCTCCCTCCTTCCTGTCCGTCCCCGTGGCTCCGTCTGCCACTCCGGAGGCCCCGACGCCGGCGGCGCCTGCCAGCTCGCCCAGTGGGCCGGACAGGTTGTCTATGCTGCTGGCGGCCGACAGGCAGGAGGGTGTGGAGGCCGGCGAGATGACCGAGGCGCTGACCACCGTGGCCTGGGGTTTGAAGCAGCTGGGCAGGGCGTCTGGGGGCATGGCGTCCATCAGCAGAGCACGGATGTCGTCGGCCTGGAGAGGGAGGGGGGTGTAGGGGGGGCCGTGGTCAGTAGGTGACGAGATGTACAATGTTCTTTTTTTTCTTGTCATGTTTTGTCCACATATTTAAAGGGATAGTTCAGATTTTTGGAAACCCCCGTTTGCTACTTAACAATGATGTTGTTGATTTGTAGAATCCATGCTGGTCCTTCATACTTGCTCTGGCTAGTTGGCCAAAAACCAATGGAAAGTCAATGGCGTCAAGCTCCTGTCTGTTCAAGCCGATTGAGAACTGAAATCTCCCGTACAGACAGGAGCTCAACCCCATTAACTCTGCATTGGTTTGAGGCCAACTAACCAGACAAACAACATCAACACTAAGTAGCAAATAGGGCTAGGTTTCTAAAAATCTGCACTATCCCTTTAATTTCTTTAGACTAGATTTGATGATTTTAGTCTGTGTTCAATGTGATGCCGATGTACTTTGCAGACCGGCATAGGAACCCCTGTGTACAATATGGGAATGGTGTGAACTACTTTGGGTAAAACATCTAACCAAACTACTACAGCTTTTTACTTTATTTACAGACAGTGGGACGGATATGTACATCTTCATTTGTCATCAAGCCTCCGTGACAAGCTTGTCTCGACAGTAAACTCCCTCTACTTTAGCTTATACAATTTTATTCAGCACCTACAATAGTTTGAAGATAGTCTGTCCTCCCCTGCCATAACAGGGACGCCTGCACAGCCAGTGTACAATCATACAGGCACAGATCACCACTTCAAAACCCTCGCATCCTGCTCGGCTCCAAATTGCACTACAGGCCACTGTCATCACGGGATGTTGTGCCATTCAATGTTTTATAAAATGGTTAAAATGTTTTATATATCAAAACTATATTGAGTAACGTCGAGTTGCTATTCAAGTCCTCTGGTTGATAGAACTATAAGCTCGGACACGTGCAGTTCTGACTAAGACTTCCAGACGCCTCGGCGGGCGTGGCCGTTAGAGTGAGTGTATCCGTTACCGTGGCCAGGTCCAGAGCCGTCTGGCCCTCCTGGTTCTTCATGGTGGGGTCGGCTCCGTGGGCCAGCAGCAGGGCACACAGCTGGGTGCGGCCCTTCTGAGCCGCCTCGTGGAGGGGTGTGAACGCCCACTTGTCTGTGGCGTTCACGCACGTGTTGTACTTGATCAACAGGGCCGCGATGTCAACGTGCTGCAGGAGGAGGAGGAGGAGACGGGGAGTTAACCACTAGATGAGACTTCAGGCTGTGGAACCGTTATGGTTTCCAGCTCCTACCGCTCAGCTGGAACTTAAAAAACAGGCATCTGGCAACAAGTAAACAGAAATGAGAGTACCCAAAGTTTTTACTTCAGTGTTTTTCAAACCTCTTTAACTCTATTTCATTAGCACTCAAGAGTAATTCTTCTTGGTGGAAGAAAAGATCAGAATGTTTCCGTTCAAAAGAGACCAGACTGATGCATGTGCTATAAGTATGACGACAGGCGTGTTTGCGTGATATATTGACTATTGAGGATTATCTAAAAGATAAATCGGAGCGACGCACTGTTTCATTCATCACTATGTACTGAATAAGAGTACAAGAGACATGGATGATGCGTGTCGTGACTGACCCCATAGGAGGCAGCGTTGTGTAGGGGGATGAGGCCTCCTTTGTCCTGGGCGTTGACGTCAGCCCCGTGCTCCAGGAGATACTCAGCCACCTCCAGGTTGTTGTAGCCGGCTGGGGAGGAAACCACAGACATGTCAACATGAAACATTTCATTTGATATCATCCAAGGGGAAGGCATAGAAATACAAATGTGGTTTGTTTTCCATAGTAGTCATTAATTTGTAGCCTTTTATTTTTTCTTAGGCTACATACTGGGCACCAGAGGTGTGGACTCGAGTGACAAAAACAATGACTTGGTCCCACCTCTGCTGGGCACTGTTCATTTACCCACAGGGCTCCTAACCTTTGGCTACCTGCTATGATGGCGATACCAGGGTTCCAGCAGGTTTCCACAGGTAAAATGTAAGACTTTTTAAGACCATTTTAAGACCACTTTGAATTAGGGATGCACCGATCTGACTTTTTCAGTCCCGATACAGATACCTGGGTTTGGGTATCGGCCAATACAGATACCGATCCAATACCCATTGTCTAAATTTTCTTTCCAAAAAAGTTAAAGAAAGAAAACATTTTATCCACGTTTTTTATTTTTTTATATTAAAATATATTTAGTTTTTAAGAATTGTAAAGGATCTCAAGTGTGTTTTTGATTTGTTGTAAACAAAGACTTCATTCATTCAATTAATAAACTGTATGCCTCACCGTCACTGTGTGGAAGAGACTGGGATCATTCTTTTGTGCAAGGCAACATCAGGCTCGACTTAAAACATTACTTTCCTAACTTAGTGAAACTAAATGTAACAAATTAACACAGATATACATTTATATCTATTAAAAAAATTACAGATACCCGATCCAGCTATTTTACTGATATCGGCGGCCGATACCGATACAAATATCAGATCGGTGCATCCCTACTTTGAATAGAATTTTATAAATATTTCACGGACATATCGGCAAAAAGGTATGAAGGAAACTGATACACTATTATACTGCTTACTTTGAAGTCCAGACATTTAGAACAAGATACAGAAACGTTATGGCAACATAAAAGTAACTTCAACATAAAAGTTACTTTCTACTCCAGTGTTCCCACACATTCAGTATTTACTTGTCACACAATGAGATTTTGATGGTATGATTATTGTCTGTGGATATATCTATAATATATCGGTTATATCTCTGTTGCTTATACTTAATTTATACCGGTCTACAACTGCCTTACACTAATCATAACTACCTACACTAATCATAACTCAGTGGTAAAGGCATAAAACGGAGTTGTGATTGTTGTCTATATGCATCTACCCTCTGTACAGCACTTTGGTTGACACGTGTCATGTTAAATGTGCTATATAAATAAATCTGATTGATTGACCTACTTCAAACTATAGTAAGTGTACCTATATACTGTAATACTGATACTCCCTAGCTTGTTAGCTAGCTAGCTGCAACCTGTAGACTCAAAGAGGCGGGATAGTTCCTTTCCGTCTCTGCTCGACTGATGATAATGCTAATAACCTTGACCCTCTTTGATGCAGCCAGACACCAACAACATTTTATTTCAGTCCTAACCAAGTGGAACCAGGGCCTGTATTTATCACACTTCTGTATAGACTGTACATATACTGTATATACCGGTATGTATATATGTATAATGAACATTTGTTTCGTTTACACTCGTCTACGTACTTGACTTTCTATTTTATACTTATATTGTACTATTTTACACCATCTTGTTATTTTATCTAGCACACTCATGAGCAAAACAGAAAGAAGCATTTCATGCAAAAGTATTCTGTATTTCTGTATGACAACTAATAAAGAAACTTGAAACTTCTACAATTAGGAGTACTGCACCAGGCCTAGTCTGCTCTGACCGTATACACCTCACTATTGCTGCTTTTCCATCGTCAAAAGGAACCTTCTATAAAAGGAACCTTTCAGAACCTTGGTTCTGAGATGGGTTCTTGTTTCTTTTTCCACTGTAATACAAGAAGTGATGGAAGGTTGATGGAAGCAAACATTCACCCCCAGCTAGCTGCCTGTTTATGGATGTGGCAACACATTTCTTGACCAGTCACAATGGAGAGCACTGCTAGCTCCGCCCCAATGTTCCTGGAACTCGCGTTTAGTAGCATTATCCTGAGCTGCTCCAAAATATAGTACCGTTTACCATGGAAACCACTTTGGAACCTGTGAGCTCGATTTGACAGTGTGGTTCGCCACGGCAAGTTCTTAAAGTGGAAAAGGGCCCACATGACTGGTCTTAGATCAGAACTCCTACTTTGAGATGCTTGATAAATACAGGCCCAGACCACAAGGGGGAGTAGAAGGGGACCATGTGTGCGTTACCTGCGAGGTGTAGCGGGGTGGAGTTGCGTCCCTGGGTGTCTCTACAGTTGATGTTCTCAGGGGAGCACAGTTTCTGCACGCGGGCCAGGCAGCCTTTCTTAGCAGCGTCCAGCAGGGCTGCGTCTCCCCTCAGCAGGTCCTGAATGTCCGTGTCCCCGTCCTTCACCATGTCCAGAGGCATGTTGCCGTCCCGGTTCTTCTTGGTGGGGTCAGCTCCATGCTGGGCCACAAACACACAAGCGTCAGGGAATGCTCCTCAGTATTACATACATTTACATTTGGTCATTTAGCTGACGCTTTTATCCAAAGCAACTTACAAGTTCTGTACGACAAGTCATCAGGAAGGGCACAACTCTATCAGCTGAGTAACAATGTTCATCAAAGTGTTGAGTGCTACAGTGTAGGTTAGTTTATTAGGACAAGTGGGGACAGTAAGGTTAGTTCGTTTTTTTTTTTTTATCATTTTCATTTCAGATATTGGTTGAATAAGTGTGTCTTTAGTCATAGTTTAGTACACAGTCAAGGCAGAAAGGCAGCGTCTAGTAGAGTAGACAAACCTACAAGCCACAGTTCAAATTGAACACCATTTGGATGGTGGCTGATGTTCATCTACTACCCTGCACATAACCCACGTACAATGTCTATTTATCAGGCACTATGCCACGGACAACTCAGGTGCTGGTGTTTGTACTTAACGCACACAGCTACCTTGTGTTACTTTCCTACTCTGTATAACTACCTCATCATTATTCTCAGTATGCACTGCTGGATGCTCATCACTTCCCGACACAGCTGCAAGCTATGGCAAAACTGATGTTCAAGGCGCTAAATATAGTCTGCTGTCTGCTGCAGTCACGCTATCCCTGTGCTCCATAATAGATGTCATGTCACTGCATCATGCGTCTGTTGTTACTGTAAAAGTTGTTATATGTTCTACACTGCTTTGTGTCCATCACTACTGTAAAAGTTGTTATATGTTCTACACTGCTTTGTGTCCATCACTACTGTAAAAGTTGTTATATGTTCTACACTGCTTTGCGTCTGTCACTACTGTAAAAGTTGTTCACTGTGAAAGAATGCCCCATAATACAGTGTTATCGGCAATGACAAACGAGGATGATAGGTAGGGTTGGGTACCGAACTCTGTACTTTTAAGGGTACCGACCGAATTACGTCTGTACTACAGAGTACCGACCGATTCACGTTAGATAAACCGGTGCCACATTTCGGTGCCTAAGACACGTCCATTTGGAAAGACCAGATGAGGTCAGAGGAGTTTGATAGTATTTACCGAGGATGGCCAGATAATGTTGATATTTAAACTTAAAAAATTATAATACATAAT
Source organism: Notolepis coatsorum (assembly GCF_963971535.1). NCBI lineage: Eukaryota > Metazoa > Chordata > Actinopteri > Aulopiformes > Paralepididae > Notolepis > Notolepis coatsorum. The sequence goes on along the minus strand of NC_140166.1, from coordinate 44,364,663 downwards.
AAATGTATACATGATCATGCACAATTAAAAAATAGGAGAGGGAGGTAGGGAGGGGTTTTAGTTTGTGTGGTGCGATAATGTTGAAATTGATAAGTTTAGACTTTAGTTTAACAACTGAAATAAAATCGTTGTTATTACAGAGAGGGTACAAAAAAAAGGTACCATCGGGGTACTGGTACCCAACCCTAATGATAGGAGCAAGACAATACGGTAACAGCACGATAATAAATACCTTGAGCAGCAGCTTGCAGATCTCATATTTGCCCTTGGCTGCAGCCTCGTGCAGAGGGGTGAACTTCCACAGGTCGGCCACGTTGACAGAGGCCCCGTGTCGGACCAGCAGCTCAGCCACCTCGTAGTGACCGTAGGAGCAGGCGTTGTGGAGCGGCACCAGCCCACTGCGGGAGACATCACATTAATGTTAAAACACACTGCGGGAAACATCACATTAATGTTAAAACATCACACTAATGTTAAAGGTCCCATGTCTTATGAATTGCCAGTGTTTAGCATTGTTTTCTAGCAATGTGGGGTTGTATCAATGGGGTCTGTGTCTCTAATTCTCATTTTGGCTCATCAGTCCACTTCATATGTCACGAGATCCTCCCCCACTGAACTAAGCCATTCTTCGCGTACCTGTGACGACGACGTCCAAGAATTCTGGTTGTAGCTCACACTCAACCATTCGCTCAACAACAGAGCAAGTGGAAATACTGACACTTCCTCAAACGGGTTGACGTGCGCGGGTGCCGACAGAGAATCAACAATTCGCTCAACAATGGAGCAGTGGGAATAATGCGGAAGCGGTCTCCCTGTCCCCGACTCTCCCTCCCTCTCTCTCTCCACCTGCATTTTACACACAATCGCTCGAGCCACTCACACAGTGCCCACGCGCGCACAGAGCGATCTATCCTCTCTCTCCCTCCCTCTCTCCACCTGCATTTTACACACAATCGCTCAAGCCGCTCACACAGCGCACACGGAGCGATTTATCCTCTCTCTCTCCCCCGCTCTCTCTCTCGTATGTATCACGCTGTGTGGGTGACTGTCACTCAAAGCGATTATGGGCGGAGCCCAGCCCAAAACAGCTTGAAATCTTGAAGTGGAAAAATGCTGCTTTAGAGTACTTCATTAGAAATACAAAACAATGCATACAAATAAATAAATAAAAACATACAGATGTGTTCCATAGACTCACAGGAATTGTGTAAAATTGCCCAAATAGTGAAAGGAATATCAAAACACGGGACCTTTAAAACACACTGTGGGAAACACCACATCACTCCTCTTAAACCTAGAGTTCCCACTTCCCACACGTTTTGGCTTTTGCATGACCGTTTCACTGCGCAATTTAAATTACCTATATTTGTCAACGTCTATGTTCATTCCACCGATGACATTTTATTGTCGAGATGTTATCTGGGTTATTATTCCTTCAAAAGATAACTAGATCTACCAGCAGCCAAGTATAATTCATGAAGGAATTGTTTAATTCATGGGGTTGAATAATTTTCACTAACTTTTCCAGGCCTGGAAAACAGGGCTGGGCAATTAATCAAATTGTATTTTCCAATTACGGTTTTGGCTTCCAACGATTGAGCAAGACAATCAACGTTTAGCCAGGTCATGTTTTTGTTTTCCAGTTGAATCATATTTAAAGTTAACAGGAAATCATATGTTGAAAAGAGGGTTTTTATTAAGTAGTTGTATCAACGTTTAGCTAGGTCATGTTTTTGTTTTCCAGTTGAATCATATTTAAAGTTAACAGGAAATCATATGTTGAAAAGAGGGTTTTTATTAAGTAGTTGTATCAACGTTTAGCTAGGTCATGTTTTGTTTTCCCAGTTGAATTATATTTAAAGTTAACAGGAAATCATATGTTGAAAAGAGGGTTTTTATTAAATAGTTGTGATCTCAATATTGACAAAATAATTGCCATAATTGAGCAGTCCTACTGGAAAACACACACTTCTCATATCCTCTTCCACATTTCCCACGACGGTAGGAGACCCGAACACAGAGTGAACTCACCCTTTGTCTTTAGCGTGGACGTCAGCCCCGTGGTGGAGCAGGTACTCCACCACAGCCACGCGGTTGTAGCCCGCCGCGAAGTGGAGCGGGGTGGAGTGACGGCCCTCCAGGTCGCGGCAGTTCACGTTCTGAGGGGTGCACAGTTGCTGGAGAGACAAAAACGCACACAAATTGAAACAAC